>NC_040905.2:1581803-1918022 GCF_004126475.2 Phyllostomus discolor
CTGCCGAGGCCCCAACACAGTCACAGTCACGTTCAAAGTCAGGGTCCTGGGGGGGAGGGAAGGGAAATGGCAAAAGACTCTTGGTGCGGATTTCATTATTATTTATTATTGTTGTTGTTGTTGTTGTTGTTACTGTTAATCCTACAACAGGAGTCTTTTCCCAGACACCCCCCATGTCTCATCATCTGGAGCCGAGGAGCATGCTGCCCACCCCAGGCCGGCCCTGGGCCAAGGCCACGGGGTTCTCATGACTGACACCCCTCCTAGGGTGGGAGAGGCCTCTGCCACATCGGACTCCACTGGGTCAGTCCCCACATCGTCAGGGAGGGCACAGGGGTGGCAATCCGGCCACCAATAGGAGCTCTGGAAGTACTCTTCAAGTTTTGATTATTTTTTAAGATTTTATTTATTTTTATTTATTTTTTTAGAGAGGGAAGGGAAGGAGAAAGAGAGAGAGAGAGAGAGAGAAACATCAATGTGTGGTTGCTGGGGGCCGTGGCCTGCAACCCAGGCATGTGCCCTGACTGGGAATCGAACCTGCAACACTTTGGTTCGCAGCCTGCACTCAATCCACTGAGCTACGCCAGCTAGGGCTACTCCTCAAGTTTTGATATACTTAGGAAACAAAGATTTTGGTCTTTTACATCGGCGTCTACTCTAATATTTATGTTTCTTTTTTCAACAGTTTTCTCAAGGCCGGCTGCTGCTGTTGGGCGGGGACATCACCACCGAGGGGACGTGTGGCGGTGTCTGGAGACTTCCCTGGCCCTCACGGCTGGCGCTGTGGGCGCCTGGAGCACACAGGCCCAGGAAGCTGCCCGAGACCCCACAGCGCCCAGGACATGGCGAAGAACGGCCTGGCCCCACGTGTCCCGGGGGCCGAGGCTGAGAACCCCGGCTGCAGCCACAAGGGACAGGCTGCGTGCCTGCCCGGGGGAGGGTCGGCACACCCACCACGCAGCCCAGGCCAGGGCTGAGCTCCAGGAGCAGAAGGGGAGAAGGAAAATCCCACGGTGCGTCTGAGGCTTTGATCGCCCCGCGGCACACAGGAACGGTTTCCAGCGAGGACGACCAGACTCGAGGCAGACTCCCCCCGGCACCTCCCTTGCCCAAGGAAAAGATTCCTGCCGCGCGTGAACGGGTGGAATGCATCAGGAGGGGAAAACGAAAACGAAACCGAGAGAGCGCATCTGCGAAGGTAACGATGGGGTCAGAGTGTCCCCGAAAGCTGAGTCTCTGACGTGTTCCCCAGGACGAGGCTCCCCCAGCCCCGGCCCACACCCTGGGGCTGCTTCCCCCTCCTCTCCCGACCCAGTTCGAACTGCCCTTTGCACGACCAGGTTCACATCCGCAGGACAGACGGGAGCAGAGCACCCTTGGGCCCAGAGACGGCGGCCCGTGGCGTGGGTCCGAGGCTCTCCTGCCCCGGGCGGCTGCTGTGGAAGGAAACCGCCCCCCGAGAAGTGATCTCTCTGGCACTCCTGGCTTCCCGAGTCACACGGAGCCCCTTGCAAGGGTGTCTGCACTTGACCCCGTTAGGAAGGAGCGGGAAGGAACGTTGAAAGCCAAGGCTGGCTCGGTCACTGCGCAACTCGGACAGACTCGTTCTGGGGCCTGGTCCACGTGGCTGGCCGCTCAGGGGGAGCAGAGGGGCAGCGTGGGCCGCAGCAGCTCATGGGGAGAAGGCTGCGAGCCCCTTGTGGGTGCCCTTGTGGGTGTCGCTGTCCCTTGCCTGGGTGAGGGGAAGGCCAGTGTCTGTGGGGAAGCCGGACATCCTGGCTCCGTGACCTGCTGCCCTCTTCCTTGCTTCAGCCGTCAGCTTCCCAGAGCCGGGACGACCAGCCTGGCCGCGCACAGAGGTCTGGGGCCTCTCCTCTCTGTCCTGTCCGCGCTGCAGCTCCAGACCGGTGAAACTGTGACCAGACAGATGCCAGCGCTTTCCAGGGATCGCCAACATGGCTCTCGAGCACCTGCTGGAGCAGCGACGCCAGCGTGAGGTCCAGACCGTGAGCTTAATCCAGGTTGAGCGTGGGGCTGGGACAGGCCTCTCCCGGGGGCTCTGGGGTGGCCTGCTGACCCGCAGACGGGTTCCGGTAGAAGGAGGCGAGGCCTGCCTGTGCTGCTGGCTCCAGCCAAACGTGGACTGAGTGCGTTGGCAACGCCCGGCTCATCACAGCTGGACATCGAAGCTTGGAAATTGAACATCAGTCTGAAATGGCGTCTCGAGCAGGCACAGCCGTGCCTGCAGAGTCGCGGCTCCTCCAGGATGGCCCGGATCGGTGACAGTCCCTGAACTTGGGGGCCGGGCTGCGCTCTGTACCGCCCGAGTCTCTCAGAGCGTGTCACCGTGTGAGTTCGGTCCTGTGCAGGCGGGGGAGGTGGCTGCTGAGAGATGGTCTCGGGGAGGGAGCCCGGGGCCGGGATGCTCGGGGACCCCTCGGGCTGCTTCCCCGGGACTGTGCAGAGGCCGCACACATTTATTAGGCACCTGCTGTATGTGAGACCTGGGAACCAGACACTGTCCCTACATGTGAAGGTGGCCTGGGTCCCGTAGCAGGTTCTTCCAGGGTCACACCAGCAGGAGAGAGGGGGCACAGAAAGGGGGACGGGGAGGAGCAGCGGTTAGGAGAGCCTTGTGTTTGCACTTGACCTGCTGCCCGCCGGCTGGAGCAGCAGGAACCGGGGAGCTGCCCCTCCCGGCATGTCCCCAGGGCCCCCTCCCAGCCAGCCTCGCGTCCCCGTCCCTCGGTGCACCCCCCTCATCCCCACCACGCCTGGTGTGACGGGGCAGTGTGGCTAGAAATAGACTCCGGGTCTGTCTGGGAGGCTGGCTCGCCGCTTCCGAGAAGTGTGGCTGAGTAACTCGTTCCAGCTCTCAAGCCTCCCCTGCCAGAGAGCGGGGAGAGCGTGAGCGCGTTTCTCCTTGGGTTCGGTCGGAGTGCCGTGAGGTCACCCCCCGATGTTAATGTCCGCTCCTGTCCGGCATTTTCAGTGCGGCAGGTGCTCTACCAACTACTGCAGAGGAGTCTTCTGACCGAGGCTTGTACGGCGTTTGGAAAGAACGAGGGCATGAAGACGCTGGCGCACGCCGGAGGCTCAGAGAGGGTCGCCGGCCGTGGGACTTCAGGCGGGCGATGCAGGATGGAGGGGGTGTGCGCTCTACCTGCTGGGGGGGCTTTTCCCGCTGCCCTCAGACAGACGAGCCTCGGCCAGACGCGGGGACACTCTCGAGGGGGCTGGCTGGAGCTCAGAGTGTTATTGCGTCTCTGTCTGGCAGAGGCCCGGAGCCACGGGGACACGCAGGTCCCTTCCCACCCAAGCGGGAGCAGGTCCCTGCACGGCCAGGCCCTGGATCTGGACGCCGGTGCTGAGCCCCAGGACCCTGGCCCGTCCGACCCCGCCTCCTCCGGCCCCTGCTCCGCTCCTGGAGACCCGGCCCCGAAGGACTGGCTGCCTCTTGAGGAAAAGCGAGCGGCCTTCCCTAGCAGAGCAGAGCGTGCTTCTTAAACGGTCATCGCCGTGACTTTATTTTTAAAGCAAGGACAGACTCTTACAATAACGATGTTCATGGAGGAAAGCACGGGCGGTGTTATGAAAATTCTCTCCCTTGCTCAGATTAGATCTTGGCCTGGGAACCTCCGCACAGAGCCGCCGGGTCAGAACCGCCCCCTCCCCCACCCAGTACCTGCCCTCACCCCCCGCCCCGTGGACGCCCTGCTTGCGGGTGTGTGGTCAGAGCTGCAGGGAAGGCAGGGGGTGGGGGCTCGGCTCCTCAACACCCGGGCTCCCCGGGGATGGGGGCGGGGTTTCTGGAACACGGAGTATGTGTCTGTACGTGGGCATGCAGGTGAATGTAGTGTGCTCCTGTGTGCACACACACACGTGTGTGTGTGTTAGGGAGAAGCAGGCCGAGGTGTGACCCGCCACCTCCGAGTCCAGGCGAGGCCAGCGTCACAGGCACGCCCAGCCTGCGCGGCCACCTGGGGCCACACACAGTGACCCTGGGCTTGCCGAGGGCTCTGCTGTCGCCATCTTGGAATTCTAATGACCCTTGAACATGACTCCCCCGCCCCCGTTTTCACAGCCACCGAGTCCTGCACGTTCTGCAGCTGATTCCGAGACCTCGCAGGACGTCCGCCTCAAATCCCCTCGACGTGGCTCCCTCCTCCACCCGTGGCCGCAGTGGCCAGGTCCAGGCGGGAGCAGCTGTAAGTGAGTAGGTGGTGTTCGGCCTCTCCTGGGGGCCCTCTGTCCCCACTCGGCCTGCGGAGACCTGTTCTGGCACCCCAGGGGCAAGGGGCGCCAACCCCCTGGGGAACAGCCCTGGTCTGGGGGTGAAGGGGAGCTGAGGGACAAAGACCACCCCCATCACCCTTGTGAACACCCCAAAAGGCCCTCTCCGAGGCTCCCCGAGGGTCCCGAGGGTGGGACACAAGTATGCGGCCGGTGTGTGAGCCCTCCCCCCACCCAGCTGTCCCCCAAACTTCCCCGCTGATGGTCCCCCCTCCCCAGCCCCCAATCAAACTCACAGGCCGGCCTCTGCTGTTGAGGAGACCCGGGCCAAGACGAGAGCCCACATCCCTGTGTCATGTGGCGTCCTGGGACCCCGGGCCGTGGAGAAGGGGTCACTGCCTCCTGGTTGTCATGGGACCTTTGGCACACTATCCCCCTCCAGGCCTGTTGCCGGGCCCAGTGACTCAAGTCCCGCCGCAGCGGGAGGCCCTGCGCTGGCAGGAAACCCGGGAGGCTCCGCTGGAAGCACAGCCGGGAGCCAGATGTCCCCACACGGCCCTCTCGGTCCCGTCTCCCCCCTCTGCCTCTGCCTCTGCCTCTGCCTCCGGGGCAGCGTCGTCCCTGCCGGTGTCTGGGCCCAGGGACCAGCCCCCGTCTGCCGCGCCTTCCCGCAGGACCAAGGGTTGGAGAGTTTGGTAACGGCTTGGAAAGGCTCCACAGTCCATCTCGCCCCTTGAGGGCCTTCGCCGAGGGGACGGTGTCCCTGCGCCCCTCAGGGACCGCTTTGGGGGGACATGTGGACGCACCACGCAGCCGGTGGCAGGTTCGTGACTGTAGCTACTGTGCCACGCAGCCGTCTCCGTGGTCGGCGTTACAACACTCTCGTCATCTCAGAAAGAATCCCCGAGCTCTTCAGCCGATGTTCCCCACGTACCCCCAAGTCCCCCCACCCTTTCTGCCTCCATGGAGTTGCCCGTTCTGGACACTTCACATGGATGGAATCATACAGCGTGTGGGCCTTCTTCACGCAGCACGGCGCGGCCAAGGCTGTGGCATGTACCAGCTTCTCTCCGCGGCTGAGCAACGGTTATCCCGGTCTCCTCAGATGTCTTCCCTCTGTGCCGTGTTGCTCGTGATGTGCATGCCTTGCACGCCGTCGCTCACACTAAGCATTCTGTTCTCTGCGGTGCCATTGTAGATGCCACTGTTCTCTCAATGCCGTTTCACTTTGTGTACTGCCCGTGTGCAGACATACAGCTGAGCTCAGAACACGGGTCATGCAACCTGCCACTGTGTGGACATCTTACTTTCACCTTATTTCTTAGCGGATTGATTTCTTAGGGTTTTCTATACGTGAGATTATTTCACTTGCAAAGGCCTGGAGTCTTTGGGGTCTTACTTCCTTTCCAGTGTCGGTGCCTTTTATTTTATTTTCTCGACTACTGCTTCCTGCCGGGACCTGGAGCACCGCTCCGCCCGGTCCGGTGCCGAGTGAGGCGGAGAGAGCGGACACCCCGTCCTGTCCTCAGTCCTGGAGGAGGAAGTGTCCCTCTCGCACGGGCGAGTCCGTTACTGGCTGAGGGTTCTGTGTGTGTCCGTTTCTGCCGAGGGCGTAGTTTTCGTCCCCTGCGCCCCTGACGTGGAGCATGGCCCTCGGCGCTGGCCTGTAGAGTTCTGACCGGCTGAGCCCGCTTGGCCTTGGTCTCTGCGTCTGCGTCTCTCCGGGCGTGGCGGGGTTCGGGCTGCTCGTGGCGTCTGAGGGTTTCTGCGCCCCGTCCGCCCTCCGGCTGTGAACCTCCCGCATCAGGGGCCTGAGCACGGGCAGAAGGTGGCGTGTTGAGTGGACACCAGACACTTGTTACCGAGGAGCCGGTTTTATCTTGGACCGGAGATGGAATGGAGTTGGTGGTTTGTGGTTTGAGATGCCGGAGACACGAGGGAGACGCAGCGCCCTTGGTCTTGGCTTAGAGCTCACGTCACGTGTGGAAAGCCGGGGGATCTGAGAGGGGCTGGGGCAGGCGTGTCCACCAGACCTGTGCTGGACAAGCTGACCGTGCTGCTCCCCCCGACTCCAGCTCTCCCCCGGGGATGGCTGGCGGTGGGCTTGTCCTCGGAAGCTGGGACAGCTGGGGGGGTGGTCCCAAAGAGTTAAAACGGAAGGGTCAGTCGAAACACCTGGATGATGGAGATCATAGTTCGGAGTGAAACTTCCCTGGGGAAGTGACAGAGTCCGGATGGCTCTGAGCTCCCCTCCACATTCCGGGTGGGAGGGGTCGGGAACTGGAAATGGATGGAGAAGGATGTTAGAGCGAGCTGTTCTCTCACCGTGAGTTCTACCCTGTTTCTGTCCTCACGGGCGGGAGGGGCTGGCTGGGCCCTGAGCTCCGGGGAGAGCCACGTGGTGGGTGTCCGTGCCCCTCGCCTCTGAGGGGCACAGAACGGTCACAGGATGGGGGGGCCACCTGCAAGCTGCTCCCATGGCCAAAGGACGGGCCCCCCGACAGGAGGCCAGGTCTCCCAGGGTCTGCTGTCCGGCCAGTGAGTGCTCCCCGGGCACTGGACGAGAATCCAGAGGAGTTGGCACGGGGTCACCTTAGGTCCTGCTCCAGAGGGTGGTCTGGAGGGGCCAGGAGACCTAAGATGGCGGGGGACCCCCCAGGGACACCCCTGCATCTCTGGGGGGCGAGGAAGAAAGGACACGGCCAGCCAGGGAAGAGCGGCACCCGCCCCGTGGAAGTCTGCAGGCGAGAGGCGCCCAGTCTCCGGAGGGTCGGAGCTCGTGGGAAAGGCCACTGTGAGCACCCGTGGGAGCAGAGGCCATGCGTCCAACCCCTTGGGCAGCACCTTCCATGCGAGCCTCTCCGCCTCTGACCGGCCCACCCTCAGGGGCCTCGGCCCTGGAGGCGCAGAAACCGGGGTTAGCGGGGGGGGCGGGGGGTGGTACAGACAAGGGGGGAGAGAAACCCTGCCCTTCCTTGACCCCGGATCACACCACAGGAGGGGGATGCCTTGACTTCACAGCGAATTTGACATTTTTACTATTACATACGACTGGACTTTTTTTTTAAACAGTGACTTTTAAAATTTTTTTTAAAGATTTTATTTATTTATTTTTAGAGAAGGAAGGGAGGGAGAAAGAGAGACAGAAAGAGAGAGAAGCATCAATGTGCGGTTGCTGGGGGCCGTGGCCTGCAACCCAGGCATGTACCCTGACTGGGAATCGAACCTGCGATGCTTTGGTTCTCAGCCCGATGACTGGACATTCTAATGCTAAGCTGAAACTGTCATTTGTGACTCAAAGTGACCCTAAGAACTGTGTATGTTACCCAAGACAGACCAGGAAATTACCGGGGAGTGCCCTGCCCCTGGGCGGACACTCGGCAGCCCGGCCCCCCAGAGCTGACTGAAGGGGCCGAGGAAGACACATGGAGTGGATTTCTTGTTTTCCTGGCTCCTCTGGGAGAGCAACAGGACAGTCGGGTGACAGGGACGCATCGCTATTGATGGAGTCTCCCCCGGCTACAGCGCTGAGGGCCAGGGGCTGCCGAGCTTCATTTCGACTTCGGTTTCCCGTTGGCAATGCCCCGTCCACCTGCTCCTTCCCGCGAGGGGCCTCGGCCGGCCCCTCCGACGAGACCACCGTGACGGACGTTTGTCCTCCTCTCTGCCACGGGGCGCTGGAACCGCCTCCCTCTGGCTGGAGTGCTCTCCGTTCCTGAAGCAGAGCTCCCCCCGGGGCCAGAGGCTGCCGTGGAGGTGCCAACCCCGCCCCCCCACTGCTGACCTGCAGGCACAGGCCGTGCTGGAGGACGCAGGCTCCGGACTCCCCCCGGGGGCTGGTGGCTGGTGGCTGGTGACCGGGGGAGGCAGCAAAGCGACATCCAGTTTCCGGAGCAGCCTCGGCGGTGGGGAGGAGGGCCGGTTTTGCGGCGTCGTCGGTGCTGAGGCCTGCCACGTCCACGCCACGTGGGGCCTGTGGTGGCGGGGCTGGCTGGGCCCTGCCATGTGAGTGCAGTGCATTCCTGGCTCTGTGACCCCTGGAGCGGCCCTCTGGTCCTCCTGGGGGTTCAGCGAGCCCCTCCGCCATCCCCTCAGCCATCCCCTCATTCCCCTGAAATGCGGCCTTTTGGTTTACAGAAAGGTGCAGGACGGCACAGACAGTCCTCGCGCAGCCTCACCCCCTTCCGCTCACGCTAACATCTCCGGTCCAGAGCGGGAAACTGCCCTCGAGTGAGTCTCTTATCCAGACGACACACTTCATCCGCATGTCGCCCGCGTTTCCACGGCTGCCCCGCTCTTCCCGGGGCCCAGCTCAGGACACCCCTGTCCTTTGGCCGTCACGTCTCCTCTCACCTGTGACTGTTACGGAACAGACTGGGCAGGGGGGACGATACACTATCACCGAATGGGCCCACCCTTGAGCTCCGGGGGTCCCCCGCCCCGTACTAGGTTCACCTTGCCCGCTGCCGGGGAAAGACGTCTCTCAATGGCAGAGACTGGTGGAAAGGAAAGGGATTATTTATTTAAAAAGTTATACAGACTTAGAGTAATGACTTAATGTCTTCATTAAAATACTGAGGACACCCACAAACACACACAGTCCTTCCTTCTCCCCTCTGCCCAGTCCGGGGCACCGCATCTCAGGAAAAGAAGTGGAAGTCCGTGGTTCAGGCAGCCCCTCGGTTCCGGCACCATCAGCTGTGTCCCCGCCGCGATCTCCAATTAATCCCAGACCACGTGGCACCTTCTCATGGCCCCCTCGCAAGAGTCCTTTCACCCCTTTCCTTCCAGGCAAAGCCCTGCTTCCTTAGCCACGTGGCAAAAGGGCGCGCCCTAAGGCTGCACAGCCCCAACTTTCGCCAAAGCCCCGTGGTCCCCCCAAAAGCCCCCCATGGTTGCTGCACCTGGGTTTAAATCCCAGCGCCAGTCTTCCTCTGCAGCCCCATCTCCAACTCCTCCCACAATCAGTTACACCCACCAGCACCCCCGTATTCTTCCAGCTCCCCTGGGCTGCCCCAGTGAGTCCAGGGAGGTGTGGCCCATGGTGTGGAGCCAATCACCTCCAAGCTCTCACGCAGGCGCTGTAACCAGGGGGAGCTGCCTCCCAGGTGCACCATGGGTGGAAGTCACTCCCATCCCCCTGCCTCAAAGCACGGCCACAGCTGTTTAACATGTCCATGAAACCAGTTAAAGGTTATAAATTTGTTAAATGACCGTCCTAGAGGGTAGCTGCAAAACTCTTGCTATGCAAAACAGCTCTCCCTGGCCCTGCTCCATGCGCCCCACCCCCCAGCTCAGACTGGTGGGGGTGAGGACATCCTATATATATGTATATTTCTAATATTTCCTGGACACCCTGAGTTCTGGACCCCATCACGAGTCCCCATTTGGGGCCCCCTAGGCTGCACCCTGTGACGTGACGGCTCCTTGTTTCCCAGAGGACCGTCGGGCTGCAGGGTGTCCCCGGGTTGGACTCGTGTGATGTTTTCTCATTACCTGAGCAGAGCGGTAGACTTTGGGGAAGGTGCGACAGGGGTGCAGTGCCTTTTCCCGTCAA
Organism: Phyllostomus discolor; assembly: GCF_004126475.2. Taxonomy (NCBI): domain Eukaryota; kingdom Metazoa; phylum Chordata; class Mammalia; order Chiroptera; family Phyllostomidae; genus Phyllostomus; species Phyllostomus discolor. The sequence goes on from NC_040905.2 coordinate 1,591,594, forward strand.
GGGGTCAGGGTCAGGGGACAGGACACCCGTGTGACGGGTGACGTCACCCTCACCGCCTGGGGGAGGCGGTGCTGCCAGGTGCTCGCCTCCGGAGGGCGCCGTCCCTCCTGTCCCCACCTGCCCGTCAGAAGTCGGCCCGAAGCCGGGCCCCCAGGGGACAGGAGGGAGGGGTGAGCCCCATCTGTCGGAGGGGCCGTATCTTCATGTTAGTTGGAGCTTTCTGTGGGGCAGATTTGTCCTCTCTCCTCTGTTTATTTACTTAGTCAACTCTCAATCCAGCGCAAGGAAAGGGCGTTTGTTGATAAACTGCAGGGAAGTCTGTTAAAGCCCAGTGGTGGGAGGGGGCAGCCTGCTGGGCCTGCGGAGAGACTGGACACCGGGGTAAGAGGGAGCACGAGGCCGTCCCACCCCCCGCAGTTCCCGTGGCAGTGGGCTGGCCCCCCCCAGGCTCGCAGTCCGCTGTCCTCATGGCTCCAGCTGCGCAGAGCCTCTCCGTGGCCCTGGGCAGCCGGGCTGCCGCTCCAGGGCCCGAGTCAGCTGCCCGCAGAGGTGGGGGTGGGGGGTCCTGGGCTCAAACTCTCTCTCAAGAGAAACTCGCTTCCTTAACCTGGACGGCAGGCTCGTCCCTCCCGGGCAGGTGTCTGTGTGAATCCCATTGGCGGTGGCCCACGCTGGGCAGGAAGGACGTGGTAGAAAGTGCCATCACGGCGTCACCTCCTGAGCGGGCTGTAAGAAGGGGTCAATCCTACAACGAGGGGGGGGGCACGGTGGGCTGGTGGGCAGAGCGCTCCTCCTGCACTTCCCGAGGGGTTCTCCCGGCACACGGGCCACCTCTGAGGTCACACGGGACGTCGTGCGCATTTCCAAGTCTACGGCGCGGGGTCTTCCGCTCCACACGCAGGGCTCCTCAGGGACCACCCCCACCTCAGCTGTTCTGGAGTTTGTGCCTGGAGTCGTGTTTAGCAGGTAAGGTCGAGACGCGGTGACTGGAGCGTTGGCGGGGAGTCACGTCACCCTCTCGGCCTCCCCGTCCTCTCCCCAGTGGCTGCGGAGGTCCTGTTCAGTCCGGGGGGGTGTGTGTGCGTGTGTGTGTGTATATATGTGTGTGAAGGGAGGTAGACCAGATGAACGGCCTACTTCTGCTTCGGGCCTTGGGCTTCAGGTAGAAGAATGAAGCTGCTGCTCTCAGGTGTCAGGTTCCTCTGCGAGCCTGTGGGGGGCGCCCTGGGACATTCAGAGCCCCCCGCCCCCGCCTTAAGCACACCCCGAAGATGAACCTGATCGCTCATCCTTCAGGGCTCCTGCAGGCACGCCTGAACTTGGCTCCCAACAAGCAGCCCCTCGGGGGCTCCACAGAGGCGCGGCACGGGTTTGGAGAAGACGGAGGGCGGCCTTTTCTCTTTGTCTCCCCAGGGCTCGCAGCCGCGGGGAGCCGGGACGAGAGGAAGGAGCCGGCCTGCGGCAGAGGGTGTGGCTGTGAGGCTGGGCGGTGAGCCACAGTGGACAGAGGCGGCCAGCCCCAGAGAGCGGGCGGGGGAGGGGGACAGGGCTGGGGCACCGAACTCTGCGTCCCACCCTCCTGCCCTCTGATCTCCTGCCAGTGGCCGCCAGGGCCCAGCCCCGACTGCAAGCCAGAGGCCAGGTTGCTGCGGGCTCAGCCCACGGAGAGAGGGCAGCCTCCGGGGCAGACGGTGGGGCGGGGAGAGGGCGGGGAGAGGGCGGAAAGTGGGCCTGGAGAAACACGGGTCAGGTCCCGGGCCTGGCCTGCAGCCCTGTGCTCCTGACCGGGGTCCCCCGCCCCGTCCGCCTGACCCCGGCTTCTTCTCACGGTCTGTGCCCCGGCCTCACTCTGGACAGCCGACCCGGGCCCTTTTCACGTTACGGAGGAAAGAGCCACGTAGTTTGGCCCACGTGTCCCACGCTCTGCAGTAGACAAGGACCTGGGCCGCTACCCCTGCTGTTCTCGGGGTTCCTCCCAGCGCTGGCAGCCGGGAGTGTCCCTGGGGGCCCCTGGGTCCTGGCCTCTCCTGGACGTGCTTCTGGACAGAGCCCTTTGCTCAGCTCCCCGCCCCGGGGGCGCAGGAGGGCCCCGTCACCGCGAGTGTGGGACAGTGTGTGTGCAGTGGAGAGAGAACCAGAATCGCGCTGCGGCGGCGGCAGCGTCTGCCTCCTTCCTGGAAAGACCGTCCTCCCGGGGCCGCTGTCGCCACGGCCGAGTGCAAGCTGGGAAGCTGCTCTCTCGGGCGCTCGCCTGGGCTTTGGAACGAGCTCATGGAAAACCACCGTTCTCCTCCCCGGGCCCCTGCGGGGACGGCCCGGGCAGCTGACCAGGGCAGGGGCGGGGCGGGTGGTTGGCAGGAGTGGGGGGAGCTCAGTGGTTGGGTCAGGGCGGGGGGCGAGGGGGGAACCTGGGCTTATTGGTGAGAAGGCAGAAAAATAATTTGAGGTTTCCATGTAGCATAAGTTTCCATCTGACCTTCCCTGATGGCAAAATAGGTTGCGGGCCCGAAAAGCTGGGAGGCTTTTCACAGTGACTTCATTGTCTCAGACGCGGGCTAGTCCTGGGCACGACCGGAACCCCAGTCTTTACAGGGCTCTCCACGGGCGGGCGGGGGCCGGCACTGCCACCCCCGCCGAGAGGGGGTGGGGAGGGGTTCGCAGGGCGGCAGGGAGTTCAAGGGAGGTACAGCCCACACGGAGCGCAGCGGCCCAGCCAGCGAGGCCCGGCCTGGAGTCGCCCCCGAGAGCCCCGCTGGAGGGGCGGGGTCCTCCCAGGCATCCTCCCGGTGCCTGGAAAAATGCCGAGAGCGGCTGGCTAGGTCCGGAAGACAAGGCTCTTAAATGCCCTTCCTTCTGAGAGAGAGAGAGGCCCCTCGCCCCACGGCACTGAGGATGCCAGAGTGGGCCTCGCCCGGGAGCGTGAGGGGACGGCCGCAGGTCCTTCCCTGAGTGGTGTTCGGTGGGAACCTCAGGTGTGAGTGTGAGCCTGGGGGCCAGGTGCTGTGGCTCAGGGTCCTGGCCCCGCGGCAGCGGCGGCAGCAACCACAGGTGGGCTCAGGGGGATGTCGCTGAGGGGGCGTCTTCCCGCAGGGCTCCCCAACACTCAAATAGTCCCGTCCCGCTGCGCTCAGGAGAAGCACGTGATGACCAGTGCTCGGAGCAGGGCCCGGTGCGCCGCCAGCACGCGGTGCGTGCTCCACAGGGGCCGACCCCTGTGGGGCGCGCAGCAGGGGAAGGGGGCACCGCCAGCACCTCGGGGCACTGGTGGGTGAGCACATAGAAGGAGAGGCTCCGTGACCTGCTCAGGGTCACGCGTCCAGGAGGTGCCGGCAGGGATGCTGCTCCGGGGCCCCTTCGGGACAAAGGACTCACACCTCCCCCGGCTGCCCCTGGGACTGCTGGTGACCCGCCAGCCCTCTCTGGGGACGGCCTTGGCTGAAGGGAGCCACTGGGCCCAGGCCCAGGCCTGCGCCCCCAGCAGCCCCCATCCCGAGGGGGGCCGAATCTGGGGTCTGCAGGCTCAGCCCCTCCTTCCTCCTCAGGTTAACTCGGAAGCCTGTGGCAGCTCCAGCCTCCTGCGGGGGGGGGGGTCCACTCGGGCCTTCGCTGAGACCGCTCCGCACGCCAGTCTGCCTCCACGCAGTCCTGCTTGTGCCCGCCCCTCCGGAGTGCCCACCCCCCCCAGGGCCCACCCCAGTGAAGCTCTACCCCTGCCCCAGAGCCAGCCCCCCGGGAGCCCGGGCCTCCACGGGGCTCCAGCTGCACCCGGAACTCGGGCCTCCCGGCTGCACTGCCTGCTCTTCACCGACGCCTCTGCTCCCTCCAGACGGAGGTGTCACCGTTCCAGCCAGGAGGACCCCTGGAGGAACCATTAAAAATTCTGTCCCAACCTGCGGTGCCTGGCCCGTCACGGCTGTTTGTGCACCGCCGGCCGAGAGGGGCATGCGGGAGTGCACGGACCGGGAAGTCAGGAGGCCCCACGTGGGTTTCAGCAGTGAGAGTCGGAGTTTGTCGCTGGTTTTACTGAGCAGAACTGGGGGCCGCTGCGGTTTCTGATGAGCTTCTAAGGCAGGAGTTAGGTCAAGGCCCGGCTCCCACAGGCCGACGGTGCCCTGGAGGACCCCTGGGCGGGCCCTGGGGCAGGGAAGGGGCCAGCCCCGCCCCGGCCGCTGTTCCCAGGGGCGTGGACTCCTCAGGAGATCTGCCACGCGCTGCCCTCACAAGGCTGCTCGCAGAGCTGTGTGGTTTTGGCCTGAAAACAGCACGGGGGGCGATGCAACCCCGCTTCACCTTCCGCGCCTCAGAGAGGACGCCGGTTGGGGGGGTGGGGGGGCAGAGGTTTCCCCACTGGCCGGCGGCAGAAACGGCACCGGAACCCTGGGCCTGGCTGTACAGGTGGACTGTACAGGTGGACTCCAGCAGCTCTCAGGTGTCCTGCCTTGGCTCCTGCTCGACACGCAGCAACTGCTGGTGGCGGCGTCAGCTGTGCAGCCTGGGCCCAGCTGCACCCTCTCCCCGGCGCACGAGGGGCTCGCAGGGGGAAGCCACCGACGCCGCTTCTCTGCAAAGCCTCTGCTCCAGCCCCCACTCGACGCCCCCACCAGCAGTGGGCCTCTGGGGACCTGGCTTCGCACGGAGAATTCACACGCCTGTTCCCCGACAGGCACAGCCGTGACTCCAAGCAGGACCCCGAGATAAGAAAGAGGAAGACGGGGCGTTTTCTCTGCAGGGCCGTTGGTTTTGTGGTCCCCCCCACCGGGCGACATTGGCTCTGGGAACTCAGATTGAATGAGGGCTCCTGGCCCCGGGGTCCACTTCTGGCCAGCTGGCCTTGCGGGTGTCCCGCGTCCCGCCTCCGAGCCTGTGCACCCATCGCAGAGGCGGGGCAGCAGGGGCCCTCCCCCTCCGTCCACTGGCGTCTCACTGCACACAGGCTGCCCGCCGGCGGTGTTCTCAGGCCCGCACCCCGATGCCGGCAGGTCCCAGGCTGACTGCCACCCCTCCCCCCATGCGGCTTTAAGCCAGGGGGACTGCTCAAGGCCATGGTTAGTGGCTGCCTCGCACGCAGACTCTTCGGAGGACAGGATGTCTCCCGGCGAGAAGGCGATTCTGCGGTGGGTGATGACACGGACCGAGGGAGAAGCCGCTCACCGGGCCGGCCGCTCCGGTGCACGGCGGTGGGAGCTGTTTCCATGGGGCTGTGGCCACTGCCGCCGTCGGGAAAGCCGGCCGACGGCCAGTTCTGACACAGAAGACCAGCAAGAGGTGGCCGCACATGTTTCATTATCCGCCCGGCATTTCTCTTCTTAAAAAATCTACTATGTTTTACTTGTAGAAATGAAAGCGATACAACAGAAGGTCGTTTTCTAACCCTAAACCGAACAAGTGGTTGGACATACATTCTTCCCTATTTCAATGTTTACAGGCATCCACATGTTTTTAAAAACAAAATGGGATCATAATATAGATGGCTCACTTTTAGTTCATTTCACTTTAAGGTGTCGGGACCTGTTTCCCTGTCACAGGATCTACTTTTGAAAGTTCTGTGGAGTGTTCTAGCCTGTGGGTGGGCCGTGACTTATGCACTGAACCCCCCGCGGGCGGCACTGGGTCATTCCCATTCCTGTGTCGTTACGACCGCACTGCACGGGGCCCCTTCTCACACGCGCTTTGCACACCCGTCACTAATGTCTTTAGGGCAAGTTGCTGGAATTAGAGACATTAGGTCCAGTTTGTAACTGAATTATGGTCTAGAAGTGTGGAAAGCATGTATCCTCTGTGTGTGTGTATGTATGTGTGTGTTGGGGGGGTTCAGGGCGAGGGAAAAGTGTCATGTTCTTTAAGTGAAGGTGGCATTCAGTCGCACCTCTCTCTCTCTCCACTGAGGCTACCACAGCATGAAAAAACGTTTTCCCATTTGCTGTTCTTTATATCGACTCCAGCTGCCACAACCTCTCTCAGACTATCCACGGATGTCTCTATACCAGCGTATCTGCCTGAACTCACACGGACATTTTAACAAAATAAAACGAAGTAAAACCAGTTTTATTCCTCTATTTGTAATGGTTCAGAGACAGTTCACCTTCTCCAGGTCCGCCGGTCAGACACACTCGCCAGGCCCCATCCTACCCAGAATCCCATGCGCTCGGTCAGCACTGCCCCCCGTCGTCCACGCTCGGAAAGTCCTCCGTCCGGTTCCTCCCGTCCTGGGAAGCTCCCTGCTTTGCCTCCACCTCCTCGTTTGCTGGTCTCGGCGTCTCGTGTCTCTCCCTCACCCACGTTGTCTCCGCGTCCACCTTTCAGCGTCCGCAGCTCTGTGTTCGAACGTTTATCCGCGCTGAGAGACGAGCTGGAGCGCATGGCAAATGCTAAGAGGTTCCTCGAGCAAACGCGGGTGGGTCCCGGCAGGGCTGGTCCAAGCCAGACGTGGCTGGCTGGGAGCCGGGGAGAAGGCGCCGACAGAGAAAGTGTGGGGACAGGGGGAGGAAGCCCGCTCCGCCGGCTGAAACCGAATGCCCGGGTGTCCGTCTGCGATCGCGGGTCCTTGGCGCCTGGTCTCACTCACAACCCGGAGGCGTCCGCAGGCTCCGGCTGCGGTCTGTGTATGTGGCCCCCCCCCCCGAGGCAGGACACCCGCCGCAATCTGACGGCCTCCTGGGTTAGTTGCTCCAACGTCGGGAAAGGAGGAAAAGAGAGGGACGTGTGAAAGGGGCTTCGAAGAGAAGCCGCTGTGGGGAGGAGTGGAGACCCGGGCAGACTGTTCCCGTCTCACGAAAAGGCCTCCAGTGACGTCCAGCCCGACAGCTTCATGCTGCAGTCTGAGGTCGCTTGCTTTTTGTTGCCAGTGTTCCGGCATCTGATGTGGAGCCCCGATTCCCGCACCCTGGGCTCTCCTCGCCCCCGCCCCCCTCGCCCTCCCGCTGCCAGCCCTGGGGCTGGGGATGGTGCCCCTACAACTCCCCCAGCTGGCAGGGGGCGGTGCCGGGATCGCAGGGTGAGCTCTCAGCACCCCTGCCCCCGCCCCATGCCCCTCTGAAGTGCCGTGTGTCCCACCTACCCTTCTCTTACCCGCCCTCCCCGCTGGTCTAAGTCACAGCCCCCACTGGACACCCAGCGCCCACACCGCACACCCCTGACCTCACACGCATGCGTTCACCTCACCCTCCTCCACACGCCTGCCCGTGCTGTTCCCTCTGCCTCCACTTCCCTCCCACCTTGCTGGGTCCTGAGAAGGTGAGGGATTTTCCAGCCGTCGGCTGTGTTCCAGGTTGACGGGAGCGTAGGGCTGCTGAAGGAACACAGCAAGGAGACTGGACCCAGGTCGTGGAAGCTAATACCCATGTGGGGTGGCCCTGGGTCTGCAGTGAGGGAGCGGCCAGCCCGCTGGTGTGTGCTGTGATGGTGCAGTTCCCTTGCGGCCCGGCATCCCCGGCTTCTAGGGCTGGAGGTGGTTCTGCCCTCCGTGGGCAGTGGGGCCGGGGTGACCGGAGCGGGCAGGCCCAGGCGTGGGGCAGGCGTCCCAGCATGCGGCCCGGGAGCTCCATCAGCAAAGCCCCAGAATCCCGTGGCCTCCCTGCATGGGGCGCGGCGGGACTGGGGGATGCGAACCCTTCCCTCTGTCTGCCAGCGAGTCTGAGGTCGCCTCCAAGACGCACTTCTCGGCACACGTTGCTTCTGAACTCTTGGCGTCTCCCGGAATTTTCCTCCCAGTCTCCGTCCCTCTATCTCCAGACGCATCTCAACAGTCATCTAGCATTTTTTAACTTTTTAGAAGCGCGTCCACACCCACAGCATCATTCTTTACGGGCAACAGCTCGGGAATGGGAGACAGCATCTTCATGTACGAATGAGGAGACGGAGGTTCTAGCTGGGAGAAGGACTCGCCGAGGTGGCAACAACCCGTGGCCGTGGCTGAGCCGTGGCTGAGCTGTGGCCGCAGCCGTGGGCCGAGGGAACCCGGCACGAAGAAGGGAGACTCTCACGGCCAGCAGGGTTCTGTGGGCACCGCCCCCCACCCCGGGCCCACGGCCCAGTCAGACCGCGCTGTCCCTGGGGCCCCCGATCCACTCGGCGTGAAAGTCTCCACCGGAAACAAAATGACTTGGGACTGATAATCATCGCTCCCCAGGAAGTGGATTTGGGGGAAACGGGGCCTTCCGGATGGCTGAGGAGTTGGTGCAGTTTGAACAAAGTAGGTTTTCCGTGCCGGCTGGAAGGAAAAGCCTGAGAGAATGTGGTCAGCAGATTTTGCACATCGAAAATGCATTCCTAGTTAAGAAAGAGAAACCTAAATGAACTCAGAGCAGGAAAAGATGGAAATAAAGGTTTTGTGCCAAACCTCCAGCCACCACAAAGTCTGTTCGGTTCCCCCAGAGTCGGCGGTTTCTTTCCTCGGAAGGAAGGGGCTGGGCTGGGGTTGGGGGCCTGAGTGTGCTGGGCTGGGGGGGAGCGCTGTGCCTCCCGCCCTGACAAGGGAGCAGCGTGCACACAGCAGACTCCGTCCTTGCCGGACTGTGCACTCTCGCTGCCCCAACACCCGGGCCCTCCCACAGCCCCATCCCCACGTCCGCGGAGAAGGAAAAGCCTGTCTGCTTCCCGCTCGGCGCCGGTGCGGTCAGAGGAAATGAGAAGGAGGCCTCGGTGTACAGGGAGCGCCCTGGAGGTGCCACGGGCGCCCACCTCCAGCAGGCTGCAGCCAAGCGGGCCCGCCAGGCCCTCCGGAGGGTCCCAGGAGAGCAGCGCGGCTGCATCTCTAAGGCGCTTCTGCCCCGGACTCCAGGCGTGCCCGGTGGGCACTGGGGGGCTGCGCCCTAACCCTGGCCCTGCGGCAGGACGGGGGTGCTGCGGGGAGAGAGCCACTAACTAGATCTGCCCCGGGGCCCCCCCGGTGGGGCTGCAGGCAGACTGCCCAGCCGTGACGGCAGACACACCACCCCGCTCTGCCTTGTCCTCATGCCTGGCCCACGGCACCCACGAGCGATAGTAGGAAGTGACTTACGTGTGAAGTCACACGGTTTGGAGTGGTTGGTTGTGCAGCCACAGATACACAACTGTCCCTGGGTCCAGTGTCTGCTGCCCGGCAGACGGAGCCTTGTGAGCAGGGCAGCAGACATGACCGGAGAAGGGACACGGGAACGGCTGGGAGGTAGACCAGATGGACGGACGCCACGGCCTACCACCGCCCTGGGAGAGGGCGACTTCCTGTGGATTTGGGAGAAGATGCGAGACTGCGCGATATATTTTATTACACATTACTCATCACACACACAGACACACGTGCATCTGTAAAAATGGTGGAAGCCCGTCTTCATTGTCAGCAGTGAGTGGACGAGGACCCCGATGCTGCCGTGCAGTCCCCTGGGCCACATCCATCATGGGCAGTTCGGGGCCCGTCCAAGTAACCAGGGTCTGTTTCCTCCGCTCGACGGTTTGGGCAACGATTCTCAGCTCAGCAAAGCCTAAAAATAAAACCTCAGGCACTAGCCGAACGTCAGTGTGTGAACAGGAGGCTGGGCGTGGAGGCTGGTTTAAGAAAGAGGCTCTGGGGTCGCTTTAAGAGGAGACCACACACAGGGGCTGGGCGGGGCGGGCATCGCTGCCACCGAGGGCCCATGGGGACACCCCCCACCCGCTCTGCTCCGATCTGCCGCAGCGATCCACACAACCACAGACAAATCCTCCTTCCTCGTGGGCGAAAGGAAGCATGCCCTCTGCAAGTACCCAAAGAGTCTGGGTTTTTTGTTTGTTTTTTAGTTTTGCTTTAAAAAACAAAAGAGAATCAACCAAAGTGTGTTCTCAAACTTCGTTGTGTGCTTAACTCATTTCATAGATTTCTGATGAAACTTTCCCCATGCACACACATCCTGAAAGTTCAAGACACAGGAGGAAGGGAAACTATAAATTTAGCAGTACCGAAAATACGCTTTCTCACCGAAAAAAAAATGTTGATTCTGACGTGAATGTCAGTGCAGCCGCCTGAGAGGCCGGAGGCGGGCTTCGGGGTGGGGGCTGCGGCGCTGAGCGGGGAGCCGTCTCAGCACCCAGGTCGGTGGGTGTCACACTGAGCACTCACTCACGCCTCAGTGCAGCCACCCCCACCATCCATCCGTCCCCAGGACCTCCCCTCCTCCCCGCTGAAACTCTGTCCCCACCAGACACTGAGGGTCCCTCCCCTGCCCCGGGCCCTGGAAACCCCGGGCCCAGTCACCTTCTGCCTCTGAATCCGACCGCTCGAGGGGTCTCATGTAAGTGGACCCGCACAGTGTTGTCCTTCAGCGAGCGGCTGACTTTGCTCGTGTCGCCGTGGTCTTCCCTTCCAGGGTTGGACCATGCTCCGTGGTGTGTTTGGACCCGGGGGGCGGGTCACCTTCAACAGGAACCTCAGGGCCGCCTTTCTGGCCTCTGTGACCCCAACCACATCAAACATTTGTTGAAAGACGGCTTTTCCCTTCTGTGTTTGATCATCACCTCTGCTCCCTTTCCTTCCCTTTCCTGCTCCCTTCCTTCCTCCCGCCCTTCTCCTTTCCTCTCCGCATCCCCGCCCCGCCCTTCGCAGCAGGGGGTGGCACCCACCGCTCCCATCACGGCTATGAAACGCCGGGCTCTCCTACCCGGCGTCCCCCTCTTCAGACCCGGGCCACACCATGCCTTTCAGGGGCTCTGAGAGAACCCGCGTTAACGCTCAGGGGATGAAACTGAGTTCGGCCGAGTGGAGCGAGACCCAGAGTGACAGCTGACTGATGACCCGGTCACAGGCTTCATAAGACCCGCCCAGTGAGACAGCCCCATTTACACGTTTGGTGCAGCTGCTGTAACAAATGTCCACTCTCCTAGTGGCATAAAACAACACCCGTTTACTATCTCATGATTCTGCAGGTCGAAGAGCTCTGAGTGGGTGTCACGGAGCCCAGTCACGGCTGGCTGTCGGCGGCTGCGCTTCCGTCCCGAGGCCCCGGGGCCAAGTGTAGCGAGTAGGCCGCCAGGATGCGTCCTCCATGCGCTCCCAGGGGCTGACCACCGGGGCCCAGCTCAGCCCAGGCTGCTCCTCCTTCTGCTGGCTGGTCGGGAAGGTGCCGGCTGAAGGGCGGGTGCTGGTGAGAGGGGAATGAATGGATGGTGGGGGACCGGGCTCCCACCTGCACAGCGCCCCTGTGTTCGGCAGTCCTACCTGTGGGCCAGCCCGATGTGGCCCCCACCCTCCCGCTCCCTGACCTGGCGGGCGGGAGCACGTGGTCCTGGCACTGCAGCCGGGACCCGCTCCAAAGCCCTCCCCCACCCTGGACCCTGCTCAGGGCTGGCCGCCTTGGTCCCTGGTCCCGACGGCACCAGGGGGAGCAGCTCTCCCAGGCGGGGATGACCTGCCTCTGGATTTGGGGTGTCCGGGCAGGTGGTCGGGGGTGCGGGAAGCCACTGGCTTCCCTTCGCTTTGGAGAGTGTGTCCTATCTTGCCTCAGGCTGTGGCCCGGCACCCCCTAAGCCCTGCAAAGGGGCTCTCTCAGGTGTCCAGAGCTGCCACGTCCGTCCCGCGTCCCGCCAGGGCCTCCAGCGAACTAGCTACTCCCTGCTCTCCTGGTCCCACTGGTACGGTGCCATCGGCAGAGCAGCCCACGGAGGCTGCGTGGGGCGTCCGGGCCCTCTCAGACTAGGTGTTAAGGACGACGGGAATGTTCGCACAGACGGTGAGCATGTGCCGTGCACTTCCCCAATGAACGTGAAGCACCGAGGTCCCTTTTCCCGTGGACTGTGAAAGCTCTCGTGACCCCGCGCCACGCGCCCAGGGCAATGCTGCCGCACTCCAGGTGTCCCCGCACCTGCGACCGAGGCTGCTGCCTGCGGGGGGGGGGGGGGTGTGCACTGGCGCACTGTCACCTGCCAGGGTCTGCAAGGCACCGACCGAGGAATTAGATGGAGATGGGATGACCACACCTCCACCAGGTGCAAAGCAGTCAGGTGCCTGCCTGAGGGAGAGTCTATTGATCCCGGAGCTAGACACCCTGCAGAAGGCTCAGCGGGCGGCCTGAGCAGGACGGTAGGGCGGCCCCTGGCAGGACGGAGAAAAGGAGCCGGGCCGGCGGAGTGGAGGAGCCCGGTGGAGACGGCCGTGATGTGCCAGAAGGTGAGCTTAAGGACTCAGAGGGAGGCGTGTGGGGCTGGACACACTGTGTACACAGAGGAAACCCGACCCCGGGACGGCTGAGCCCTATTCCCTGATCCCGTGATCCCGAGGCCGGGGGGGGCGTCCTGGGGTGTGGGGTGGCGAGCTGTCGCGTGCGGAGCAGACCTTTGCAGCTCCTTGAGCGAGGCAGGTGTGTTACACCGCAGTAGGGGGGCGGGGCCGTCTCCGCAGGCTCAGAACGTTGAGCGTGTTCTAGGAAACCAGCATTTTGGGGGACCCACTGTCTCGTGTGCCCCAGGCCGTCCTTTCCCCCAGTGCCCCGGCCTTGGCACAGTTCGCTTGACCGCCCCTGGAGGTCGGCTGCCACGTCCGTTCCCCGGCCGCTGCCGGGCTCCCTCAGCCCTCCCGTGAGGGCGGGACCCTCCGCCGTGCTGCCGCGGGGAGTCTCTCCGGCATCTCTCTCGGCTCCTGGTTGTCATTCAACCGCTCTCAGCTGCTCATCGCCTTGTTTCAGGCCCTTGGCTTTGCCAGTAGCCAACCCGCTCTGTCACCCTCACCGTTGTTTTTCCCTCCTGTTTCTCGGACCCCTGGCGCCCAGTTCCACCCGCTGGGCCCCTGTCTGCCCGCATCTCACCCCAGGCCGGCGCTGGCTGGGAGTCCACACAACTGCCCCGCTACCCGGCACCAGGGGGGCACTCCCCCGGGGCCCACGTGCTGCCAGCAGTGGTGCCCTCTCTGCCAGGTGGGTGCAGGATAATTCAGCGCTGGACCCGGGGGCTTCTGACCACAGCAGCCCTCTCGGTGGCTGGGGGACCACGCCAGCGCCTGTCCAGTCGTTTCAAACCCTTGCTGTGAGTCAGAGCTCTTGGCCCCAACTTCAGAAGGAGACTATTTCAGGCAGACCCCTCCCTCTGCAAGGCCCTTGTGAAATAAACACAGATCCTTGACCTCCGCTTCCTCGGAAAAGCGGAACCCCTGGGCAGTTTGGAGCTCATTGGCCGGCTGTCAGCCGGTGCTTGTTAGACGCCCCCTGTGCACTCAGGCACGACGCCTGGCCCCCGCACTCTGAGATTTTGACGGTTTTATGAAGCTCCCCAAGTTTTTCTGATCCAGGTGGTTTCTGGCCATTGCTATAATACTTTCCTTTACATTATTTGCTAACACCCACCCTCAGAGTAGCAGGTCAAACGGCCTTCTGCCTCCGTCGGCGTCAGGGCTCCCGGCGAAGGCACTCAGAACACCCTTCCTTCCCTCAGGACTTGCTGATGACCTGGGAAGTGCCCGCCTTCGCCGGAGCCCAGGCCCCGAGACCTTGGGGCCCACCTCCCCCTGCCATCCCAGTTATCTCCCTGGAGTTGGTACCACACGGAGCCCGGAGGAGCACTCGGACCATCTACTGAAGGAGTGACAGGCGGTGGTGTGGGGAGCAGAGCAGTGGGCCCCCCGAAGGTGCCCATGGCTAACCCCCAGGAACCTGAATGTGTTCACTATGGATACGAGTATGTGATGCGCCCGATAAGGCAGAAGTAAGGTTGCCGGTGAAATTAAATCTGCTGACCAGCTGACCTTGAAAGGCGGGGAGCACCCTAAGCCCTTGGGGTGGGTCTCCCAGGATCTCGAAGGCCCTTCAGATGGTGGAGGGCGGCGGCAGGGCCCGAGTCGGAGCGCGCTGCCGGTGCTGCTCTGCCGACTCTGGATGGGGGGAAGGGGCCGCGAGCCGAGGGGTGCAGGGGCCTCCCCTGGAGCTTCCAGGAGGAGCCTGGCCCCGTCGACACCTCGGGCTCAGTCCAGTGGCAGCTGTCCCAGACTCCTGACCTTGAGGGCTGCAGGGGAGCATGTCCGGGTGGGGCCGTGGGGTCGGTGGGGACCTGCTGCAGCGGTGGCGGGGAGCTGACACAGTTGGTGACGGAAGAGCCAGGGCTGGACAGCACGTACTGGTCCCCTTCAGACGCCTTGCCGCCACCCTCCCCGTCCTCGACAAAGGGCATCAGCCCATTGTGCAGGTGAGACCGCAGAGGCTCAGAACAGTCAAGCAAGGCCCAGGGCCGACCCCTGGCCCGGGTGGGGCTGCACAGCAGGCCCCCTGGACCCACACCCTTTGCGGACCAGGGCCCGGGACACCGGGGTGCCCCACAGCAAAACAGGGACAGATGTCGAGACTGTGTGGCTAGAAACTTTTCATAGCGACCCTTGTCTGTTTTATAATTCTGAAATGTAATTTTATGCCTGTTGAATCCAATACTATAAAAATGGGAGCTTAGTTTATGGTTTTTTTAATTTCATTTTTCAGTAACTCATTCTTACTGTCACTTATAAAAATATAGATTCACCACACACTGGAGATAAACAAGAAAATGTCCCCAAATCCAAGGTGCCTTGAGAAGCACGGCCCAGACCGTAGTGCTGAGGTTGGGGTCGCCGTGGGTCCTGTCCTCTGGCTTCACTAGTCCCCCGGCCCCAGGGCGAGGGGGGGGGGGCCCTGGCCCAGGGCTCGGCCTTCCGGGGCAGGGAGCAGGGCAGCCAGGTCCTTGGAAGTGTCCCCGTCCCTGAGGACAAAACTCTCGTGGCCTCGCTCCCTCATGGAACCCCCGAGCCTCTCTCTCCCTCCTTCAGTGAAGTAATTTCCAAGTTTATTTTAACTTTTTCTTCTCTTTCTTCGGTGAACTTTTGAGGGGAGCGCCTGCCCCCCACCCGCGTCATGTGGCCTGCAGTTTCAGGACCCCAAGAATGAAGGCGTGTCCGGTTAACGGCCGGCCAGGAGGTACTTTGGGCTCAGAGGGCCACGTCCCGTCCACAGAGCACGCACCTTCCCCTCTGCCGGCGCGCCACGTCCCCGGGGAAACTCGGTGATGCTTCGGTGGAGACCGATCTGGTTCGACATGTATCTGAATCCGTCAGGAGGGTGCAGCTGCCCAAAGACCGGGCGGGGGGCAGCTGGGATCTGGCCCATTGCTTCCAGCCATGTTAGGCCAGCTGCCCCTGACCTTTGCCTTGCCCGGTGGGGGGCTTCTGCAGTGGAGGGGTCAGCAAGCCAGTGAAGGGGAGCATGGGTGGAACGTGGGCAGAGCAGGGGCAGGGTTCAAAGCCCAAAGGCACCCTGGGGGCGGAGGAGACCCTCGCAGACCAGCCCCTACGGCTCCGTGGCGGAGCCGGGCAGCTTCAGGGCGGGGCGGGGAGGAGCCCGCAGCGGTGCTCCAGGACTGCGCCCCGTCGGGCCCTGCTCCTGCCCCGTCACCTCGTTTCTGGAAGGAGGAACGAGCGAGTGAGGTTGCCCGAGGTCATTGAGTTCAGACGGTGATGGACCCATCCCCGGACGGACCCATCCCCGGGTGTCGTGGGCATGAGGAGGAGGGGAGGAGGGTGTGGGGCAGGGAGGGCCCCAGAAGTGGGCCCTTGTGGGTTCACCCTCCTGTGGTCCCTCCGTGCGCACCCCACACCTCCTCCTCCTCCGGCAGGCACCTGGGGGGCTGACCTGTGCGGGCGCAGCCAGAGGCCCCCTCGCCCTCCAGCCTCCTGTGCTGATGCTGAGCCTGAGGACAGCGAGGTCCCGCCTCCTCCCTGTGGGTCCCTCTGGGCCTTCAGGCTGCCATCCCGCCTGGGTGGGACCTCCCGTGGGACCCTCCCCACCCAGATTCCCCCTCGGGGCTCTGTTTAGGGCCCCCTCCCTTCGCCCCATCAGGTGGAAGGGGGGTGAGAGCTCCCCTCTGTCCCTAGTGCCGGGCACCGCGACATCCCGGTGACCTGCCCCACCTGGGACGTTGCCCTCGAGTCGCCCACCCGAGGCCTCTGCCGTCACCGTGGCGCCCTCCCCCCAGTCCCTCCCCCCGTCTGCCAGCCCCCAAGAGCGGCAGTGCCCGGCCCTCCAGAGGGACCGGTCTGCAGCCCCAGATGGACGGCCCCCTGATCAGCTCCTCTGACCACCCACACCTGTCCCGCCTCACCCCGGGCAGGAGGGCGGAGTGGCCTCAGGGGCCGGGCCGCATTCGGATCCTTCTAGACGCGGCAGGGGGAGAACAGGCCTCGAGGGCCCCGCAGTGCGGGTGGGAGGGCGTCTGCTGGGTTCGGGCTGACGGATGGGGGGGGGCCAGGACGCTGCTCCAGACGGGAAGGGAACTGAGGCATCGAAGGCCTGGAGACCTGCACGGGGCGGAGGACGGGGCGGGGGCTGCGAGCACAGGGGGCAGCCGATGCTGCAGGACGGTCCGCCTGAGGGCGAGGTGGGGGGTTGAGCCCAGAGGCGGCGGAGCAGCTCCCAGTGACGCCGAGAGCCGGAGTGTGGGGAGGGGGCGGGGGGTTCTGGAGAAGAGGGGCGGCCGCCGTATTTGAGGAGGACCAGGGTGGCGGACGAGTTGCCCGCACGGTCCCCGACCTCACCAGGGACGAAGGCGGGGGGCTGGGCGCTGAAGGTTCCCGAGAAACCAGGCGGTGAGCAGGGGGGTGGCCGGTGACGGGAGCGGGAGGGGCAGGTCCGGGAGTGCCGCCCCCTTGTCCAGCCGTGGGGCAGATTTGGGGGAGCAGAGCCAACAGCCCGCACCATTTGACCCACAGCAGGAGAGAGATGGCCCACTGGCTTTGGGCGAGCCTCTCCGGGCAGCGGGACCCTGGAGGGAGGGAGGGAGGGAGGGAGACCAGCCACCGGGGAGGGGAGAGGTCGTGGCAGGCGAGCGCTCCTTGGGGTGCTCCCCCGAGTCCCCGAGGGTCTCCCACGAGGTGGCCCCCAGTTCTGCGTTCCAGGAGAAGTGTTTCGAGACCTTTTCTGAGCACTCGTGTCCTGTGACGGGTGTCACAAGACTGTCCTGGTTTAAGAGCGGTGACTCGGTCCTTTACCGGCAAAGGAGTCCCGTGAGGTTACACAACCTCTGTCTCAGCGCTTTCTCCCGAAATGAGAGGTCACACGGCCAGAGGGACATCAAGGACACAGACGGGTTTCCGTCTAACTTACTGCAAAGTCGAGCCTGCATTTCGCTTGGCGTTTTAACTCTAGAATCAATTTTTAGATGTTTTGAAAAGGGAAGGTCGAAAATAAGAGGGATATTTATTCCCTGGTTGGCATAGCTCAGTGGATTGAGCGCGGGCTGAGAACCGAAGTGTCCCAGGTTCGATTCCCAGCCAGGGCACATGCCTGGGTTGCAGGCCACGGCCCCCAGCAACCGCACATGGATGTTTCTCTCTCTCTCTCTTTCTCCTTCCCTTCCCTCTCTAAAAATAAATAAATATTTTTTTTTTAAAAAGAGGAATATTTAAGCAACACAAATGAATTTCTCGAAGCTGACAGAACCCCCCCTGGTGACCTGTCCCAGACACACCCCATCTGTCCCCGGGTCGTCTCCAGCTGCTGGACTCTCGCTGGGGACAGAGGAGCCCGAGTCACTTTCTTGCAGCAGCCCACGGGCAGACGCCTCTACCTCGCCCTGTCGGGGGTTAGAGCCCGGATCAGGTTGAGTGTCAGAGTGGCCCTGCCATCCACTTTCTCTCCTTTTCCATCTGTCCCTGGGCTTTTACCTGGGCCTCTGACCACCCAGGATAAAGACAACATTTCACGGCCACGCTGGATGCTACATCTGACCATGTAACTAAATCTGGGCCCACGTGATGTGAGCGGAAGTGGTGTGTGCAAGTTCTGGGAAGGGCCACCCGAAGGAGGGAGTGTGTCCTTCTCTTTTCCTTATCTCCTTACTGGCTGGGATGCCGATATGCCACTGGAGCTGCAGCATCCACCTTGTGCCAGGAGACAGAAGCTACGCCAAGGATGGAGGAGTGATGGGAAAGAAAGAGCCTCACTCCCTGGCGACTGCGAAGCTGCCCTGTCAGCTCTGCACCGCTTTCCTGCTGGCCTGGGTCGAGCCGTCGCTATTTGGGGTCTGTGGATGGTCAGCTACACAGCTACCTGACCTCCCGGCTCAGGCCCGTCTCCCAGGAACGCTGGGTGATGGCCCGCTGAGCCCGGGCCGAACACTGCTGTCCCCTTCATGGGCTCGCGTCTCCCAGCACACACCGCTCATTAGGAATCACAATAGCACGAGAACCACCCCTTCTAGTCCAGGAGGAATGGATGGAAAATATGGAAGAACCTCATCCAAATACTCAGGGCCACTGCACCGGGCCGCGTGGGCCTGGGGGTTAGAGGCTTGCAGGTCAGGCCTGGCCTGCCCCCGAGGAGCGGGCGGACACAGCCGGGTGCTGTGGGTGCCGTCTCCGCGTGAGGGCCCACGCTGCCGGGCGCGGGGGACTCACCCTCCGGTCCGTCCGGGCATTGACCAGAGATGGCTCTGGTCTTGGGCGCGGGTCAGGCACACATGGACCCCTGGCCCGTGTGCCCCGATACCAGGCCCTGGCCCAGCGTCCCCCAAAACACTCTGTAGGAGGCCTGGCCGTTCCGGCCGCCCCACGCAGGTCAGAGGGAGGCCGGTGGCACCTGCTGCCCTCCAGCCGCCCAGGGACATCAACAAGGCACCAGCACGAGGCCCGGGCACCGGGGCACTTGGGTGGCTGGGGGAAGGGAACTGAAGAGAGAAGACAATCATTTCTTGAGGAAGGAAATGAGGTTCCTATTCAAGGTCACTAGGTCACTCCTTGGTCAATCTTTTTCGTTCCTTGCCCATTTAAAAGGCGTGAGTGTGTGTGTTTGTGTGTGCAGGTCCATGCGTGAATATCTGTGTGTGTGTACGTGGTGCAGCCCACACATTCCTCCCCCCCACCCCACCGGGAGAGCGGAGTGGCGAGTGACAGCTTCCATAAATCTAACAACCCAGCAACCATTTGCTGTGAGTTTTCTCAGACGACCTCCGTTTCAAATATTTTGGATGAGAACACACTTTCTGAGTTGGTCAACAGGATATGCGGGCTCAGCGTTTCTCGTCACGTGTCATTGGGATGTTGCACCATCGGCTGGGTTTTCCCTGAAACGCTCACCGCCCCTCCCCGTCGCCCGGAACCACTCGTTTCGAGGTGACCAGAGGACGCACCTCCCCCTCCTGCCCGCACGCCGCGGTAGGGCCCTTCCCGCGCTCGTGCGGCCTTGGCCTGGCTGCCCTGGCACGTCTTCCTGCTTGCCACGGACATCACGAAGCGATAAAAAAATAAAAAGAAAAGGAGGTGGGAGTGGGGCTGCGGAGGTGCGGGGGCCGGAGCGGAAGGGAGAGGCGGGCGGGCGGCTCTCCAGACCCGTGCCCGCCGCCGCCTGCCCCTCCTGCACGTGGGGCTCCACGGAGCAGCCGTCTCTCGCTGGGCAGGGCTGGTCCTCAGCACGAGACAAGGAGGCCAGTGTCCCCGGGATAATCTGTAACCGTACAATAGCAGGCTTTCGCGCTGTCTCCGGCCCTTTGCTACCACTCAAAGGGCGGTGCAGGGCCTGGCAGCCTCGGCCGCCGCTGGGGGCTGGTCAGCGACACGGAGCCGCAGACCCCACCCCGCCCCACGGAGAGAGTCTCCATTTCCCCCGGATTCCCAGGTGGCCACGTGCAGAACCACGCTGAGGGGCGCGGGTCTGGGGAATGTCCCAGGCATCCCAGGTGCGGACTCGGAGGCCCAGGCTGAGTGAGGAAGGGGGCGGGGCGTCTCCCTGGGCGGTAGGCGCACGCAGGTGACCTTCCTCCCTCGCCACTGAACTGGGCTCCGGAGCCCGGACTTCCCTCTGTAGAAAGAGTCGCATTCCTGCCCCGCCCAGGTCCCTCGGCAGTTCTGGGTCCCCTCAGTCTGGTTCGGGGGAGCAGCCAACTCCCGCTGTCCCTCGTCCCTCCCTCCTGCCTCTCCGTGCGGAGCAGCCAGGGTCCTGCGGGTCTCGTCTTCGCTCTGGAACCCGAGGGGCTGGGCAGTGCAGCTGAGGCCCATGTGCCCTTTGACTGTCAAAGGTGCCTGGACCTGGAGCGAGTAGGCGTGACCTCGCAGGACGGCGTCAAGTCTAAGGGTGCGGCGACCCGCCTGGCCCCTGAGACGGCTGGGGAGGGAGAGGAGGACAGAGCCCACGTGTGAGCTGGGGGGAGCCAGGCTGCGGAGGAGCCGCAGGGGCGGGGCAGGGGCCAGGGTAAGGCCGGGCCACAGGAGCCACGGGAGCCACAGGAGCCACGAAGGGAGAGAGTCCTGGAGGGAGCCTGTGGCCCCCACCTCTGACCACGCTCCGGGGGGCTGGGAGCCGCGGGCTGGAACTCTGTCCTGGCTACGGTGTTTTATCGGAGCGAGTGTGAGCGCGTGACTGTGTGTGTGCACGAGTGTGTGTATATGAGTGTGAGTGTGCATAAGTGTGAGAGTATGAATATGTGTATGTGTGTGTTTACATGTGTGAGTGTGTGACTGTGTATGTATATGTGAGTATATGACTCCATGTGAGTGTGTATGCTTGAGTGTGTGTATGCGATGTGCATGTGCATGAGTGTGAGAGTGAATGTGTGCATGAGTTTGTGTATGTGTAAGTGTGCGTGTGTGTGTATGTGCGTGTGCGTGTGCGTGTGTGGCCCCAGGGTGTGTGCTGGGCCGGGAAAGCCAGACCCGAGGCGGGACAGCTCCGGCCAGAACCGACGAGGACGCAGGGCAGGGAGCCACCGGGGCCCAGGGGGCAGCGCCCGGCCAGGAGCAGCTCTGCCCACCCCCTGCCCCGTCTCCTCCTCTGTTTCAAGAGAGACACCGGCCGCTGGGACTCGGGGGTGGGGGAGGGAAGGTGCTCTGTCTCTCTGCCCTCACTCACTGCTGAGAGTCACAGAACAAGAGCAGGGAAGGCAAGCACCGAAACCCTGCCCGCGGGGAGAGGCAGCAAGGACTCGGGCTCTTGGAGACGCCGGACACGCAGCGGTTCGCTCGGCCGGCACTGGGCGCGGCGCGGGCACCGAGCACCAACGACAGCGACGGCAGTGCGTCCTGGGCTCCGGCCGGCCAGGCTCGGTCCGCAGCTCCGCACACCCATCCCTCGCCTCGCCTTTGGGACAGCCCTGCGAGGGGACGCCGCCAGGACCCCATGTCACAGGTGGCGGGACTCGGCAGGGAGAGGGGTCGCAGCCTGCCCACGGTCTCACGTCAAGGTGGTGGGGAACCGGGACACAGACCCCGTGTGCGTGACAGGGCCCCTGGAGGGGACGCCGGAGGGCAGGGCCTCCCGCGGCTGGAGCAATGGGGGACGGCACAGCTGCGTCCGGGAGAGGGACGCTTAAACAGGGACCAAAACACAGTGATAAACGGCACAGCGGGGCGGGGGTGGGGGGTGCGGTGTGTGGGACCCCCCCCCCCCCCGGACCCCTGGCTCTTGGAGGCCAGGGAAGGCTCTTCCCGGAAGAGGTGGGGGCAGGCACACGGAATTCGGTCGAGCCGGGCACGGGCTTACAAGGCGGGGTGCGGGAGGGGAAGGAAGGCCACGTCCTGTGCCCAGAGCCCCTCGGGCCGGGCTGGAGGGAAGCCCCTGGAACCCAGAAGCTCTTCAAGGACACCAGACGTCTGAGGGGCCGCCCCGGCTGGCAGCTGGGAGGCCTGGGGGCGGAGGGCGGCGGTGGCCCAGAGGACAGAGGTCATGAGGGACTTCGCAGCTGAAGGCCAGCCTCGGGCTGCCGCTTCTCGGTGGTGAGGACTGACCAGGACCGAACCCCAGGCAGGTCCTTGGAGCGCGCTTCTCAGCGGGGCCTCGGCCTTGGCCTTGGAGGGACTCGAGCAGAAGCACACGTAGCTTCCGCCAGCTCAAGGCCACATCCCTGGGGCGAGCCCGGCCCCCGCACGGTGTCCCTGGGGGAGGGAGGCAGGCCCTGCCCACCCTTTTCTCAGGAAGTCCACAGAAAAGGGACGACCCCGTGACTCCTTCCCGTGCGCCCATGACGTGCCCACGTAGCTCCTGCCACTCACGAGTGTCTTTCTCGAGGACCCTGGAAGCCGTCCCTGAGATCGTAGGGCTGGGGCCCGGCCCCTGTGGGAGGACAGAGTCCTGCCTGGGGTGGTGGCTGCCAGCGCCCAGGCACAGCTGGTCCAGCGGCGTCCGCACTGAGCGGGATGCTCTCCCCTCCCCGCCCCCCCTCCCACCGACACCCGCAGCTGCCTGTGCAAGTCAGAGTGGGTTCAGGCGGCACCGGACTCCTTCCCGTCACAGCAGTGATGATGTGTCCCCGCGACTGTCCTCACCGCTGTGACCAGCGTCCTGCTCTGTGGATCTCTGATGAACAGGCCGGCTCACACCGGGCCCCCCGGGCAGGACGAGCGCAGCTGGGCCCCCCCTTGGTCTCTGAGGGGCCCTGCGCCAGGCTCCCGGCCCTCCTCGGCCTGACGGGGCCACCCTGCCTCCGTGCAGAACCCGAAAGTGCCGACGCACTGAAAACAGAGCGCGTGCGTGACCCGGAAGCCCGGTGTGCGAGCGACCGCACACGCTCAGCACCGAGAGCAGCTGCCGAATGTGGCACACACACAAAAAAGGTTGAATTTAACAACAACAAAAAATCTATGCTACTGAATCAGAGCTCTCTGGCTCACAGAAATACTGTCCCACTATTGGTCACGTATTAAGTAATTAAGTCAGGGGACTCTTACGTGGTCGGCCCAAGCCGGTGAGTCAGGCAGGATGTGCATGTTGATTAAATCGCCGGGAATGTGCAGTGTTTTCTCTCTGCTTCGTCTCCGCCCCCGCCCCCTCCCGCCGCCCCCACTGGCACAGCCAGCAGGCTCCTGGGGGAGGGTCTCACATGCACAGAGGACCAGCGTCCTCCCCGAGCGGGGGTGGCCCACCTGCTCCACGCAGGGACCCGAGTGGCTGCAGCGCAGTTTCCACAGGGACATGCAGTGACGCCTGCAACGCACCCTGGGTGTCGGGTGCTGCAGTGACCAGGGAGAGTCGCCGGGACCAAGCCCAGAGGACTGTGACCCTGCCCGGCGCTGTCCCTGGGTGGGGCAGCAGGAGAGACACTTGTCCCCTCCCGCCACCGCCCCCGCCTTGTTTCACTGTGGTGGTGGGGTTGGCGTCCGGCAAACTGACCCCGGAGGGTCAGACTCCATGGCCAGGGACAAAGCCAGTCGGTTATCCCTAACAGGTCGTCTGGAAACTGTGGCCAGAGCAAAGGGGCGGAGCGACCTGTGGAACACCTCCACCTCTCGCCGGCAGCGCCCGGAACACAGGTGGTTCTGACGAGGGGGTGGCTCTCGCTTCCTGTGCAGCTGCGTGGCATCTGCACGGGAACCTCGGGACCCCAGTCCTGGCACTCTGGCCCAGCGGTCAACACCAACATCCCCAGGGAGCCCAGGAGCAGCCGGTTCAGGGGTGCATTCCGGCCGGGGCTGGCTTCAGAGCACAGCCTTTAGCTTGACTCGCTGCTGGGTTTTCAGAGCGGCACCTGCCCCTGACTGTGTCCTCGTCCTGTAGATAGAAGCCCCGGTCTCCACCCGTCCCTGCAAAGACGCCGTCCAGCAAGTGTCCCACCGAGCAGCAGGCAGCACGTGCAGCTCTAGTGTTTATGGAGGACACACAGCGTGGGTGTTTGGGAGTCCCGGTGTCTGCAGCGGCCTCGATGACCAACATGTTGATAGCGACGCCTTGACAACTGACACACTGACAGTGATGCTCACAACTCACTTCTGCGCAGTGTTTGTGGGCGCTGGGCAGAGCCCTGTGGACGTCCTTGTCTCCCTGTCACAGACGCAGAATCTGAGGCTCAGGAGCACTGTGCTGGGGTCCAGTGTGAGTGGGCCCTCCCCGGAGCGCCCGCTCTCCACCGAGTGCGGGGGGCCGCGCCCGCCACCCTGGCCGTGCCTGCCACCCCTTTCTGGCTCATTGAAGCCCAAGAAAGGGCCCCTGGAGCGAGGATGGCTGCTGCCCACTAGGTCCCCGTGCGGGCAACCGTGCAGAGAGAGCTCCCCCGGGGAGTGGCGTGAGATGAGTGGGAAACCACAGGAAGCGGGGAGCTGAGCGAAGCTGCCGCGTCAGGGGGCGTCCAGGGGGTGGAGCCCAGCAGCACCGTGCAGGACCCCCCCACAAGCCGTGGGGCGCGTGAGGGTGGAGCCCCAGCGCTGTGGCAGCTGCTTATTCTCGGGGCTGCTTCTGCCAGTTACAGTGGACCCCAGCCCCCCGAGTCCACACAGGGAGGCTCTCCCCGTGGGTGCACAGAGCCTGAAAAGACACGGGGTCTGGAGCTGCGCGGCGGGTGCCGGGGCAGGAGCACGCCCCCACCGAGCTGGCGGGCCGGCCACCTATCCCTGTACGCCTGCGCGCTGAGAATTCTTGTCTTTTTTAATGGCTGACAATAAACGTTAAAGTGCATGCTATTCTGGGACGAGTAAAAAAGACAAGAGATTCCATTTCAGTGTCGGCAAAAAGAGTTGTCTCGGAAGGTGTTAGTGGGAACCCACTCACTGCACATCACGCTCGGCCGCCTGCACTCCCGCGGCACTGCCGGCCGGCTGCCACGGAGCCCGGGAGCCTGGAGTCCAGCGGAGCTGGGGACCTGTGCTCCGGGCCCCCTCCCCCACCCCCAGGATCGGCGGGTCCCACTCCATCCGGGAGCCGGGGTCCTTCCCTTCTGCTGCTCCACGGTCTTCGCCATCTGTCACCGCGGGTGGCCGGTACGTGGCGGTGGTCCATCCCTTCTGTGCTGGGCTGCACTTGGGAAGCGCCGTCATTGCACATTTAAAACTCTAAAGGAAGACGACCTCACTGCGGTTGCACACGGGAAAAGGATTTTCAGTTAGTAACTTGTTCTGCGTTGACTCCCGTGTGTGCGTGCCGCAGACACTGTAACGCCCGTGTTATGGTAGCAGAGCGCACCGCCGCACATCCCTTTCCATGGGGACCTGCCCTCACGCACACCCTCCACACGCCCTCCTCACGCCCTCCGCATGCCCTTCTGTTCTCGGCTGCCGGCGCCTTAGTTAACCGGGGACACTGTTTCCATGGTCAGCACCGGGTGTCTGTTTTTCGGTTACAGCCACCGACAGGGGCGGCTGACTTGGATTTCGTGTTTCCGTGAACCGGGCGGGCCCGCCGGCCGCAGGGTGAGCTCTGGGGAGGCGCAGACCCAGGCTGAACGGTCCCAAGGCCCTTCCCAGGCGACAGCGCGGGCCTGGGCTGCCGGCCAGGGAGGCCCCTGGGCTCTCCCCAGCGTCTGGAAGGATGGAGGGACGGGGCAAGGCCGGGCACGCCCAGCTGTGCTTCCCACGGCCTTGTTCCCCATTCTCCTCCAGCTCGGAGAGGGCTTCCTGCCGGGTCAGCGCGGGGTCACAGAGTGGATGGCAGGCACACTGGCCAGGCCCCGAGGACCTCCTGGTGCTCCCATCCCCCGAGTTGTGCGTGTGCTTACGGGGCCTCTGTTGTGCGGTGCAGCCTGCAGCCGCATCCTGTGCTGCGATCCCACCCACCACGGGCGGCCCTGCACACCTCAGGCATCCCCGACCCGCATGCTCTCTCATGTGATGTCCCCCCGACAAACCACCTCCTCATCGAGGGACAGGACCCACTGCCTGCATCTCCCCCACGTCGGGTGTCATCCCTGCCAGCCCCTGGAATTGGTGGGGCAGGCCCTTCGCCCCCTTCCGCAGAGTCCAGGGCTGGCTCCACCCCCTTTGGTCATTACAAAGTCCCCCACCCTCCCGCTTGATCACTCTGCTCCCCAGCACCACTCACGTCCAGCTCCAGTGGGGCAGCGCCTTCCCTGCCAGGACAGTGGACTGTCCCTGCCTCGTCCGGCCAGTGCTGGGGCCACATGCGCTGCCCCCCCTGCCACGCCCACCACCCAGGGCCCCAGGGCAGCGTCCCTTCCTGCCAGAGAGAGGAAGAGCAGGCGCCACACAGGGATGGCTTTCACCCTTTTCCTCTTTAAACCCAGCCTCACAACTCCAGGAGGCTTTTCACACACTGCGTTGCTAACCAGTTTATTCTGGTCAGGAGGGTGGGGGTGGGAAGAAGGGCATGGAAAACGTGCTTCGCCTTGGCTGCCCGGTGACAAGTGGGAGGAGGCCTCCGCTTTGGATTCGCCACTCGTCCTGGGAGAGGGGGCGGAGGGCGGCTGGGCAAGGGATGGAACCCTCCATGGGCGGGAGGGTGGGCGGGGTCCCCCGGGGGGCCGTTCACCCAGGCGCTCAGAGTCTGAACGCTGGCCACGGGAGGGCTCTACCCCACGACCGGGGGTCGCAGAGAACAGTTCAGTATCTGTAACCGGCCCAGCAAGGAACCGTGCAGAATTACCCCGTCGTGCACAGTATCACCTCCTGACCTCGCTGCCGTGTCACCACGAGTGTCTGCCCTTTGCCGCAGATGCGGCCGCCACCGCCACTGAGCAACACGGCGCGGGCCACACGACGCAGCACCCTGCCCCTCCCTTTATCCCCCTCGTGTGGTTTTTCTCATAAAAACAACTGAGCTGGGTGCTTACAGTGTTGGGGTGTTTCTGATGTCTGGAACCCTTGACACGGGATCTTTGCTTTGAGTTCCTGTAGTGATTCTTTTTGTGGCCTCGGGCAGTTGCAATGTATGCTTCCAAAGTACTTTTATGTTTGTTTCACGTATTCTCCCATCGCAGGTGAGCTGAATGGATCGTTTATTTGCCCAAAAGATAGAGGTAGTAATGAAACCCAGACAGGTTACAGGATTCCCCGCCTAAGGCCGCATAATAGAGATTGTTGACTCAAAACCACTTTCTGATTCTTAAATCCAGGGTTGTTCTCCTACTCAGATTTCCTTCGGTTTTCTCCCTTTCTATTTCAGTTCCTCGCTACTTGATGAGACGAGTGCACGTCTGGGGAAAAGAGGATGTTGGAGCTTAAAGAGGGGTCAGGGTCATGTCAGCGTCAGCACACACAAGGAAGGGAGACAGCAGGCTCCGGGGACGGCTGGGACAGAGCACTGTCCCTGAAACCACGCCGCTGCCCTCCCCACGTTCTCCCCAGCCCACGCCCGTGTGAGCGACAACATTCTGAAATGCGAGGACTGTCCAGAAGGTATCCAGCCATGTACTGTGAAAAACAGAGACATTTACTGAAGAAGATACAAGGAACATGGTACACAGGACAATGACGCCTCAGTCCCCTTCAGAGCAGGCACCGTGGGACCTCACACAGTTCTCCCAGTCGCCATCAGCTGCCCCGTCATATTTTCCTGAATCTCATCAATGATCTGAAATCTCTTCCCTTTGAAAGGTGATTTTAGTTTTGGGGAAAGCCATAAGTCCCAGGGCACCACAACTTGACTGTAGGGGAGCTGAGTCACCTGGGTGAGTTGATGTTTTGCCAAAAAACTCTGCATGAGACGTGATGCATGAGCAGGTACATGGTTGTGATGAAGCTGCCAATCACCAGTTGCCCACAGCCGCAGCCTTCTGGATCATCCGAATAGTTTCCGTGGAGGAATGCTCAAGCTTAACACAAAATTTGATGCCAATTCGTGGCTCTACTCAGTCACTTTGAATGCAACGGCCACACAGTGCACATGCTCACTCAGTGGTGTCTGTCACCCC
This sequence comes from Phyllostomus discolor, assembly GCF_004126475.2. NCBI lineage: Eukaryota > Metazoa > Chordata > Mammalia > Chiroptera > Phyllostomidae > Phyllostomus > Phyllostomus discolor. Next base: position 1,619,110 of record NC_040905.2, read on the forward strand.
CACTGACTAGTACAGTGAAGTCGTCACTGTTCATGCATGCACGTTCCAGTCCACGCTCCTTGGCTGCCAGGCCACATCGCTGTGGTGCAAACCGTTCTCGTTACACTAACGATGGCGGGGCTTCTCCCGGGCCGGCCTCTCGCACTTTGTTCCACCCAATAGCCTTCCACTCCTTCCCACACTGAAGCTCTAGCTTGTGAAGTGTCCCTGAAACAAGAACTGGACACTGGAAAGCCTTCCTGCTTAAGAAAGCCGGTAGCCATTGGCCCTGCACTGCAAACAGAAAAGTAAAGGACGGAGTCGAAGAAGCTGCGGAGTCTGGTCCCGCCAGCCAGCGAGGCTGCATCCCAGTGGGGCCCAGGGCGGTACCTCTGAAATATGCTCCCGTCTGGGACTTCCCCCCAGATGTCCTTCTTGTGCACGAAGGGACGCCTGTTGTCCTGGGTGTCCTCCTGTTCCAGAATGCACCCGTGGGGGCGGACGAGATACAGTTTCTGAAAGGACCCCCCCTCTCCCAGGGTCCCCTGAACTAGGCTCTCCTTGCCCACAACCAGGGAATCACGGCTCTCAATGCCAGAGTTGGGTGGAAAGGAAAGGAACTATTTATTCAAAAGTTATACAGACTTAGAGTAATGACTTGGTGTCTTCGTTAAAACCCCAAAGTCCCTTAACACACCCACAAATACACACAGTCCTTCCTTCCCCCCTTTGCCCCGTCCGGGGCACTGCATCTCAGGAGAAGAAACACAAGTCCGTGGCTCAGGCAGCCCCCGGTCCTTCCCAGTAATCCGGGCTTGGCTGGCAGGCCTCCCGAGGTTCCCGGCACCATCAGCTGTGTCGCTGCTGCGACCTCCAGTGCTTAATCCAAACCCATGGGGCACCTTCTCGTGGCCCACCAGCAAGAGTCCTTTCACCCTTTCCGTCCCACAGCGTCTCTCCTGCGTTCCTCCAAACTGCTGAGAGAGAGTTCTGTGTGGCGGCTGCATCTGCTTTCCAGCTTCCTAAGCTGCGTGGCAAAGGCAGCCCCCAAACCAATGGTTCCCCCAAAACCAAATGATTCCCCCCCGCATGGCTACTGTGTCTGGGTTTAAATCCTGGTGCGAATCTTCCTCGGCAGCCCCATTTCCGACTCCTCCCACAGTTGGCTGCACCTGCCAGCACCCCCCTATTCTTCCAGCTCCCCTGGGCTGCCCCAGTGAGTCCAGGCAGGCGTGGCCCCGTGGGGTGGAGCCAGTCATCTCCAAGCTCTCACGCAAGTGCTGTAACCAGGGGGAGTTGACCAGGGTTACATCCTGGGTCAAAGTCACTCCCATCCCCCTGGCTCAGAGCATGGCCACAGCTGTTTCACATACCCATGAAACCAGTCAAAGGCTATAGATCTGTTAAATAACCGTTTTTGGGGTTATTTGCAAAACTGTTGATATACAAAATAACTCTCAGTGGCCCTGCTCCATGTGTCCCATCCCCCAGCTCAGACTGGTGGGGGTGAGGACATCTATATATTTTTAATATTTCCTTGAACACCCCGAGTTCTGAACCCCATTACAAATCCCCCTTGAGGGGGGCCCCGGCTGCACCCTGTTCCACTCCCGGAGCTGGAATGCTAAACCCTCACGACACCGCCCAGCACTGCAGTTCGACGCCCTCAGGAAATCACACCGCCGGCTGTCAGTTCAGGCCTGTGGATGGCCCCGGGGGCTTGGGTGGACGGGCTTGGGGGAGGGGGAGGGAGGTCGACCTCTGTTGCCTTTCACGTTCTCTGTCCCCTGGCCCGTGTGTTACAATAAAGACGAGGTTCCTGACCTCTAATCCCATGGCAGGGCTGGGCACCACGACTGTGTGTCCTGACGTGATGATAATAGAGTCTGTAACAGTGATTTGCAGCCGGCGTGCCGCAGGAGTGTTTAAAGCACACGGCACCTGACTACTGAGTCGGAGGCACGGACCTCTTTCCCCTGAGGTTGTCGAATAAAAAAAATGACAACAGCCAACACAACAATAGCCATTCAGTATGAATGAATCAAAATTATACCTGTATTTCTGTCAGATCAGCAAACAATATATGTTTTGGCGTGCTGCAGAATTTTAGTCACGGGTGAGCCGTGAGACGAGAAAGGTCTGACCAACACAGGGCAGCAGCACCAGTGACCCTCCTCCTGAGTTGGGGAGAGGGGAGGGAGCTATGGGAGGGTTGCACCATGGTCTCGAAGACCTGGACCCGGGCGCTGAAAGGCAGTGGTCCCTGAGATGGAGACGAACGAGAGGAATGGGGCAGTCACCCAGAAACTTCCCCCTCCGCTCGGGAAGAGAGAACCCAGGCAGAGTCCAGCTGCCGTGCTGGGCTGCGGAGACCAAGGTCGGATTCCAGGGGACGTGGGACCCCGAGGACCAGAAAGAGGGCAGCTGTGCAGGCTCAGACGGAGGGTCGCTGGAGAGGGTCCCCGAGCGTTCAGTGGAGTTACTGGTCCCTGCCTGCCTGTGAGGGGGTCCCCCCCTCAACCAGGGAAAGAACCACCCGGAAGGATCAGAGGGCATGGACCTCGGGGTCACCCAGGCCTGATGGACGTGACTGTGCCCAGCGGCCCTTGTGGGAACCCTCCCGACTCGGAGAGAAGTCGGGAGCCGTGAAGAATGCGGCCTCCGGAGGGGGAGGTTCTGTCCCCACTTTACAGATGAGGAAACTGAGGCAGAGTTTTCAGGCTGCGGGGGTGTTCATTCCCTGTTCCGCACTCCAGTCGTGATCTGGGGGTGACTCAGTTTGTGCGACGGCTCAGCCACTTGAAGCTACTTCGGTTGTTTCTGACACACGACTCCGTTCTCCCGTGTTCAGGTGCCTGAGGCCCGAGCGAGTTTCCCAGCGCAGCTCGGGAAGGCGGACTGTCGGGCCCCGACACGGGGGGCATGGGTCGGGGCAGGTCCTTGGCTCTGAGGACTGCGGTTATTTGCAGACTCTTCTCTCTGTTCCGTGCGGTCTGCCTGTTGAGTCTCACGCTGCTCTGCACTATGACTGAACATCTGTGTCCCCCTAACTCTCACGGGGACGCCCCGAGCCCCGGGGTGAGTGCTGCTGGGCCTTCGGGACGTGATCAGGGTGATGTGAGGTGACAGGGCGGACTCCGGCGTGATGGGGTGACCCAGGGAGGGCGCAGTGAGAAGGGGACCCAGCTCCTTTATCTCGGCATTGCAGCCCCAAACTGAGACAACAAACCCTCTCTGGGTGTTTGAGCACCCAGCCTGCGCTATTTCATCACAACAGCCCAAACTGACTAATACACTCCAAATAATGGATTCTTTCAGTCCCTGAATTACACGTGGCTGTAATCCCCGGCTATTAAATGTAACGACTAGAGAATCGTAACCCCGTGCATGAAAACTTTATCCGCCCCATCGGGCCTAAGCAGTGTAAATGGCTACTGTGGCCCCCAGAGACCCCGTTGGGAGACACCCGCTGTGTTTCTCCGCCCGGGTGCCTAACGTGGGTTCACCGTGGAGGTTCCCTGGGGGCTGGGAGCTAGGAAAACCAGGTCCTCGCCTGGGATCCCGAAATGGGCTTTGGAAGCAAGGGCAACGCCAGGGTGCCTTAGGAATCTCCACTTGTTCTCTAGATTTGCTGAGACCCGCAGGAAGACGGGCCCAGGAAGAAGCCGCTCCCTGGCCGCATGTCGCCGGCCCTCGTGGTGGTGGGGAGCAAGGGTGGGGGTGCCTCGGCTGAGCTCATCTGAGCTGTGGCTCCCGAGAAGGGGCTGAGCCGCTGGAGCGGGGAGATGCCCCCTCCTCACCGGGCCCAGGGGCGTCCTGTGGCCTCCTTCCTCATCGTCCCAGCAGTGTTCCCCTCGGTGACAGACCGTGTCAGGGACCGGGGTTTCGGTCACATTGCGTTCGGGTTCTCCACCGAGAGAGCGAGTCATGGGAACAAACGCCGGAGACAGGAACCAGGCTGGCGCCGGGGATTGTGACACAGCCCGTTCCCTCGGCGGGTGGTCACCCTGCCCCCTCCCCAGGGCCCCCAGGCCCTCGGAGGTGACGCGTCACTCACTAACCCCTGTCCTGACCCCCGACCTCCTTCAAAACCAGCGAGTCCCGAGTCCCATCCCTACGGAGAGTGGGTCTCTCAGCTGGGTAGGACTACCCGGCTGTCCTCCTAGCAAACGCGGGGGATTGCGGAATGGGGGCCAGGGACGCGTCTGAGACCAGTGGCCCTGTCTGGTCTGACAACGGCTTCATAAACCAGCCTGTTCACACTTTCCTGTAAAACGCCTTTGCACCCTCTCCCGCGCTCAGCCCGCTCTGGGCCTTAGCTGCCAGGCTGCTGGTGCCAGTGGGAATTGTAACTGCTTTTTCTGTTTTTCTATATTTTGCGGGGGAAGGGTGGCAGTTGTGATTGCTAAGTTAATCTCCGCTGACGTGCAGACTAATAACAGGCTTTACAGAAATGCTCAGACCTTTCTTGAAAGGCTCCCTGGACGTGGTGTGAACCGGGCACGCTGAGGAGTCTCAGCGGGCGAGGGGAGACGCCCAGTGCCACCGCAGGGGCGAGGCGGGAAGAGCGGACTCAGGGAAGGCTCAGACGGGGCCACGCGCTTGCACAGAGGGCCGGCTGAATCCCCGTTCCTCCGCTCGACCAGTTCTGTGTTAAACTGTCACGGAACGGCCTACGCCAGTATTTACGTTCTACATGAACAAAACAGTGAGGGATTGCTTTATGACACGCCTGGGTTGGGGGGGCATGTGGGTGCCTCTCTGGGGGCAGTAGTTCAAGGGCAAAAGCCAAAGGGCGGAGCTGCTCAGCCAGGCAAGGCCGGCGCAGGCCGAGCCGGGGCCTGCAGAATCCTTCCTTCTGCAGAGGCTGCCAGAGCGTCTGGGAGCGGAAACACAACTCCCCCTTCCTTCCCCTTTCTCCCCTGCTCCTTCCTCAAGCTGGCCTGTGGTTTGGGACAGCTGACACCGGGAGAACTGTCACCAAGGGTTGCGCGGAGAGCAGCAGAGCCCAGGCAGATGGTTAACGAGAAACTCGCGTCTGCGGTCCATGCCGGCGCCGGCCCGCTCCAGCTCCAGGCCCCGCAGACCTGCGGGCTCCGTGGGAGGGGAGCTCTCCTGCTCCCCCTCCCTTGAGACCTCCCCCTCCCTTTCCTCTCCGCAGAGATCCGGAGAACGAGCCTCGGTGGGAGTCCGCTCCACTGGAGAACGAGGCAGGTGGCCCCACGGGAGACGACTGGGACAAAGGCCTTACCCGGCCACGCCCCAGAATCAATCATCACCAAAGCCAACCCCCGGCGAAGAGACCTCTAATTCCACCGCTCCTTTCGCTAGGCTGCCGCTCCGACCACCACCGGGCAGATGGCTCAAAGCCACGGAGTGGGGGCGGAGGCCCTTCACCGCTCGCTTGATTTAAACGACCGGGAAGCCAGCTCCCACGTCGTGGGGGTCTGTGGCGCATCACCACCCGTTGGGCGGGGCTCCAGCCAGTGGACACACGGCAGCGGTCCCAGAAAGAAAAGCGCACGAGGGGCGGCTCTGTACGCCTGAGCTGTGGTGGGGGCCAGTCTGCAAGACCCCACGTGAGGCTTCCTACGCAAGGCCACTCACTCGAAAGACACGTGCTGAAAGCTTCCTACGTGCCCAGTGCCGTGCCGGGGACAGTGGGTCTGGGGTCTGAGGACGAGCGAGGCGTGGCGTGGGGGCACAGTCCCGGCCTTCAGGAAGCTCTTGGTTCACGCACCAGCCCCCGCAGACCACCCAAACGGTCTGCTCACTCGTGACCACCTCGGAAGGGCGGGGGCCTTTCCAAAGAAGCCCCTTTCTTCAGGGGCCCGGCTGTGGCCAACGTCGCCCGGAGCACCCGCCACCCCACCAGCCAGGGTCGGGGGGCTTCGTGGGCCTGGTCCCCCCCCACCCCCAGCAGCCGACCGCTGGCACCCACACCCGCTGGGGAGAGCTTGGTCCTGGGGCCGCCCGCAATGACAGTGGAGACCAGGGCTGTCATCAGGCCCTCTGTCCAGGCAGAGAGGCGACACCAGGTTTCGGAGGACAGCCGGGGGCCCTCTCCCCGGCGTAGGCTTCATGGACGGTGTAGCGGACACAGCGGAAAGCCTCGCTGAAGAAGGAACTCACGGTTTTGTTTGAACTGGAGGGAGGGAGAGTCGGAGGCTGTTCCGGCAGCGGTGGTGAGACCCAAGAAACAGGCTGTTTTCTTCCGTCAACAGCTGCAGAGACGGGGCTGGAGATGGCTTTAGGGTGTGTGTCAACAACCCCCCTTTGAGTGTATTCACATTCTATTGTCCAAAAACAATGTCAGAGAGACCTTTCGGAGCTCAGGCATCCAGCAAGGAAGCTTCCAGGGGTGGTGGGGGCCCCTGCACCCCCGGCAGCACCCTGGGAACAGGCCTTTTTTTTTTTTTCACTGAGCCCCCTAGGAGAGGTGGCCACCTGTGTTGGGCTAGCAAGCAGCCAGGACAAGGACCTGTGTTCTAGGTCAGGGGTCGGGGCTCTGAGAAAGGGGGGAACAGACCAGGGGGCTGTGCATCCCCTGGTCTCCGGGTCCTTGGGAGCTGGGGCCCCTCCCAGGATGCGCTCCCGCAGCCTCAGACAGAGTCTGTGCCGGAAGGTGACACTTCAGGCAGGTCCGGGCCAGGTCACAGCACGGGACGCGGTGGAGGGGGCTCGCTAGGGGCTCCCTGGGCAGCTTGCCCTCGAGAACGGTGCACGGACAGGGGGTCGGTTCCAGGACACTGCCTGCCCCTCCCCCGTGCTGAAACCTGCAGATGCTTGACGACTCCCACGAAACGGCGTGGGGTTTGCGTTTCCTCTGACCGCACTTGGCCGCAGCGGGTGGGCCGACAGGGCACTTCATGCGTGGGCATTCGGGCAGTGCTCGGGGCACGGCCAGTGCAAGTTTTGTTCTGTGGAACTTCCTGGGAATTTTGTCCCAAATATTTCTGAGCCGTGGTTGGCTGAATCCACAGGTACAAAACCCGAGGATGCAGGCAGCTGCGCACCCAAACATACATGTGTATTATGTGTACATACAAACAGACACAATTTAGATACAGGTGGTAAGGGTGTGAGTGCTTCTCATACTGTTCTTTTCACTGTTGCGTCTTTTGAAAAATGTTCATAATACAAAGTTCTTCAATATTTAAACGTATATTCATTTTCCAGGAGGAACCTGAGCTTCAGAGGGGGAAGAGGCCTGCTCGCCCCGGATAACTTAGCAGCCGTCAGCGGCAGTTTGCAGACCCCTAGCTCAGTACTCTTTCCGGAACCTTCTTCCTCGCATTTTCCCCAGCTCAGAAACAAAGGCTGCATCAAACCGATGAGTCAGAAAAGCTACAAAGGACACATTCCTCTGTCCCCCACTCCGTGGGGGCGGGGCACTGTTATCAGTTCCCAGCAGGCCGCAGCTGGCCTGTGCTCCCGGGGCCTGCACGCTGGTCATCAGCCCCGGGCCCCGTGGGAGGCAAGCCGCTCACCACCGCAGTGAAAGGGGGCGTTTCTCTCCCTGTTGTCGCCTGGGCCTGCACAGGTAGCGGGGACCAGCCTTCAGGCCTCTGCCACCAGGGGACTTGGTGCCCGCCCCTCTTTATCCCCCTTTCTGTTCCCGTCTTATTCCTGCTTCCCGTCTTATTCCTGCTTCCCAGGCGTCCAGGCCCCGGAGGGGCATGGGGCCGGCTGTCAGCAGCCTGGGTTCAAGGCCCAGCTCTACCACGCATCAGCGGTGCAGCCTGGACATGGAGTGTGGCCCCTCCAGGCTGCAGCCCCATTGCTTATAGAACGGACACATGACGGTGTGGTGAGCAGGACAAGGCCCCCCAGAGATGCCTGTGCCCTGCCCCCCAGACCCCGTGACTGTGCTACTGTACCCAGAGAACGGGCTTTGGGTGACTAAGGCAACAGACCTGGAGGTGGGAGATTGTCCTCAGTCACCTGGTGGGCTCTGTCGAATCACATGGTTTCTGAGACAAAGCCCCATCCCAAGGACACAGCAAGAAAGACGCTGCCGTGAAGAAGGACGCCCTGGGTGGTGGCGGACACCCGCTTCCCATGAAGGGGCACCCACACTGTCCCCGGAAGTCGCCTTCCTCTCAGGGAAGACGCAGGTGAGAGGAGGTGTCACCCCAAAGCCCCTCACGAACCTCAGAACTTTCTCATGGCGGCACTTTCAAACTATGAAAAGGAGAACAGTGAACATCATTTTAGCGCTCTATCTTATTTAACCTAACGTATCCACAATGTTGTCATTTTAACACAGGATCGGTGTGAAATTATTAATGAGATAACTCACATTTTTTGGTGCTAAGCCTTTGCACTGATTAGCATTTGACATGGACAGCGTCTGAATTTGGATGGCCCACATTTCACACGCTCCGTAGCCCCACGGGACTCGTGGCCACCGTGTTGGTCCGTGCGGCTTGCAGAGCACACAGCAAAAACCCTCTGGACCGAGCACGGTTGACACGAAGGAGCTGCACTGAATGCGGGTGTGACGTAGAAGCCCAGTCCTCAGTGTGGAAGTCGGCTTCCCTGTTGCGCCATCCTCTACCCCGCTCCAGCCTTCCTCCTCACACTCCGTCCTCAAAACTCAGGCAGCTAAGCTCACATGGCAAAGGCGGTTCTCCAATGCGGGCACATGGCCAAGGGACGCCCTATATTCGAGGAAAGAGTGTAACATGAGGGCCCTGGCTGGCGTAGCTCAGTGGATTGAGCTCCGGCTGTGAACCAAAGCGTCACAGGTTTGATTCCCAGTCAGGACACATGCCTGAGTTGCAGGCCACGGCCCTCAGCAACCGCACATTGATGTTTCTCTCTCTTTCTCTCTTTCTCTCTCTCCCTCCCTTCCCTCTCTAAAAAATAAATAAATAAAAAATTTTTAAAAATTATATTAAAAAAGAGTGTAACACGAGAGCAATGAACAAACAGCACCGGGAAATTACTCTCCACGTGACTCTCCCATTGCCGCCTGCTTCTCACGCAGAGAGACGGTGCTTCAGTCTTTTCGAAGGCGCGTGTGCAGCCGGCAGCCTGGCAGGACGGCGCCAGGGTCTCCCGCCAGGCGGAGGGCAGGTCTGCTCGCCGGGCAGCAGTGACCCATCTCACTCCGAGCAGAGGCAGAAGGACGTGCTGTGCGTTATGAAGATTAGGGCCCCTGAGCCCGGCTTCCTCTCCCCTCACACCAGCTGCGTGCGTGCAGGCCTCGCCCAAGCTCCTCCATGTCGCCGCCCTGCGGGAACTTACGATCCTCAAACCGATGCAAACGCTTGCACTCGGGCCGCGGCTGCTGCTCCTGTGAGTGATGACGTCTCTTGCCTCTGGCCCAGGAGTCTCGTGTGCCCTGCCTGGGTTCACGCGGCCACGCCGGGTTCACGAGGCCACGCCGGGCTCACTCGTGAGTCTGCATGTGGGGTGAAACCTCAGACTCCTCACAGCTCTTGATGAAAAACAAGTGGAAGGAGACAAAAGCGACTTGGAAGATGGAATGACAAAAACATATCAATGTTTTTAAAAACTGACTTGAATATCCTCTGAGAGACTGTTAAAAGGCATTATACCCATGTGATGCAGACTCCGGCCCGCAGTGTCCCCGTCATCATGGATGAAATGAGACACTCACACGGACTACCGAGTCTGGTGGCGGAAAGGGGATGGCATGGCTTTTCTCTCAAGGGGAGCAAAAGCCTCAGCCTCCACCATGACAGGCCTTTATTGGGTTTCTCCACCCATTACAGGAAGGTCCTCATTTACTATGCACAGGTTCGCTGTAGGCGGTCACCTTTTACAGAAAACAAAGGAGCCAATGCCGCTAATGACATCACAGGAGAGGGGTATTTGCAAATGAAAAGGGAAAAGTGGTTGAACTGGTTACACTCATCCTTGGAAGGTTTAGCATAGTTTTTAGAAAGTTGCTCGGCAGTCAATGTCCTCAGTTCAGGGTGAGGGAGTTTTTAGGAAAAAGCCTGTCTCAAAGCGGCCTAGGCACATTGCAGGCCTGACTCCCCACGGGCGAATCTATCCGTGGGTGTGGGTCCTGTGCATCTCCCAGTGGGAGCTGGGCCCATGCCACGCAGAACGGTCTCCTACACCCATGAACCAAGACCACCAGGCCCTAGAAATGGGGCGCCCCTAGAATGAAAAGGAGTTTGGGGCACCTAACCCGTGGCGGTAGAAATGTAACACTCAGAGAGGCTCCTGCCTACGAGCAGACGCGCCCACCGACCCTTTCACAGCCGCCAGAAGGAAAAACTAAGTGTGGTCCCTGTTCCATTTTTCTAAAAGGAAGCCTGAAAAGTTCTCTGGCCGCGATGTTCTTCGTCCCCCGTGGGCGTGCCTCTAACTGGACTTTCACCTGACGACGCAGCCCTTCCGTCCTGTCGCTCAGGTGGGGACCTGGCCTTGATTGCACACAGGCTCCGGGGCAGGCCGTGTGGCAGGAGCTGAGGAAACAGGGCGTGGTGGCGGTTTCGTGCCCCGGTCACGTGTCAACCACCGTCGCCATCCCCGAGTGCCTGTGGGCTGGCTCGTGTGGGATGTGCTGGCCTGGGCCCTCCAGGGGCCTCCCCCAAGGTGTTGTGTGGCAGGTCCCTGTCCCACAAGGGCTTGGCCGCCTGAAGTGACAGCCGAGCACGTAAAGGCCACATGGCATCACTCAGGGCTTAGCACCGGTCATGTGGTGCGAGGTGGGGGAGCACCCAGCGCCGTGGTCTGGGCAGGTGGGGATGCGGCCACGGGGGCCTGATGGTAAAGCCAAAGCTCATAATAACTCTGTTGTAAACCTGAACGTTGCGAGGGAGACGGAAACATTTCCTTGAGAGAACGAAATCTTTCTGGTGTAGATCGACTTCTTGGAAACACACGCGGCTCTCGAAGGAGAGCTCCAGGTTTCTTTTGGGTCACGAGGGTTCGTGTGTGGGCGGCCAGTTCCTGAAACGACATAGCGGTCTCTCCACGTCCGAGTCATCTTGAAGGTGAGAGATGAAAGTTTACTGTTCCTTGGCCAGTTACACAACGTTAACTGTGTTTGGCACTTTTTAAATGAGGAAAAGACCCCACGTGGGCGGCTCGGATCACACTATTATCTCTGGGAGCCTTTTCTTGAGTGGTTGCTACACGCTCCACCCCAGTCAGAGGGAAAACCTGGATTTCCTCCCTTCACTGATTCTCCTGTGCAGAAAAAAAAAATTTTCTTTCTTATCCTCAAATAAGCTATCAAAAGCTAACCTCCCCTCTGGTAAATTATGAACAATTTTAAAATGAAAACGTCATTGGTAGTACAGATTTTTTTTTTAAGTTTAGGTCTCACATCCTATTAGATTTAGAGAAATAGTGATCATAGAATACAAAATCTTATATTTATGTGGCTAGACTCTAGATGGAAAAACTGAACCCATGTTCAGGGAGAGTGTGAAATTTTAAGTTCTTAGAGCCACGTAGAGCTAATATGTGACTATACTGGACTCGACTTCAGCCAACAAAATAGACCTGCAGGTCTGAGACACTGAGGGGCACGCCCTGGTTTCTGTGAGTTCCCGGAGAGCACCGCCAGGTTCGACTTCACATGAGAGGCACCCGGGGTCTCCTCCTTCCCAGTAAGGGCAATGAAAAAACAAAACCTGGGTAAAATGAACGATTTAGTTCTTTTCCTGAAAATAATCTAAGGACTAACGCGATGGCGAGGACTTAACTCTGCAAACAAATGCCTAGAAGGCGAAGTTGCAGGAAGCACGCTGAGCTGCTATGACCCCCCCGACAGCAGCTGTCAGACCTGAAGAGACGAGGAAAACTGAGGGGCTGCCTTGTGGCCTCTCCGAGCAAAGGAAGAAGCCAAAGTTGGGGGGCCTGTATGGTGGGGAGTCCCCTTCCCCCCACAAATATGTTGCCCCGGGACCCAAAGGCCTGTGCCCTTGGGAAATGGAAAGCCAAGAGAAAGCCGCCCCTTATGGGCATTTGCAGCCCAGGCTGGCTGCATCTGCGTGGTCCCAGGAAGAGCAAGCCTTGAACTTGAACTTACTGGTAGCAATGCTCCAGGAACAGACAAAAATGTTCACCCGAGAAGAGTCCCATCGTCTCAAACATCCATCATCACTAAACCAGTTTCAAGTGTAACAGCCCCAAATGGTCAGACGTGGTCAGACATGGTCAGACACCTCAACAGAAACACATGAATGAGAAGAAGCCACAATAACAGACACTGGAGTCAGGCCACAAGGACTTCAACTATTAAAATGGTAAGATACAGACTACAAAATATTTGTGTTTCTTGTGTTTAAAAAAACAAGCACGGGTCTCCCAGGAATAAGAAACCAGGCGGGGCCATGAGCACCGCCCAGCTTTTGCAGACGCAAGCAAACAAGCAAACAGAAGGCCATCAGACGCCTCCCCACTGACTGAGCCATTCCTTCAGCCCGGGGAAGTGCGGAGCCGCCCCTCTGCCGGCCCGGCCGGCCCAGGGGAGGTGTGGCTGGGACCTGCTGTGCGGGTCGGGCCTCGCCACCAGCACCTGGGGCCTGCGGTCACCCCCCAGGACCCAGACATCTACTGCCCCCTCCCCCCAGGACCGTGGACCTGGAGGAGACGGCGCACACCTTTCCGCCCACACTCCAGGTGACCCAAGAATACCCACCTGCGGTTCCAAACAAGCAGAAGGGTGTCTTTCGAGGAGAAGCGTCTTGGCAGATGGGGGGGGGGATTTTTCATTCGACTCTGAATGCATCCTTCTTCCTGTATGGACCTCAAAAGTGAGAGAAAAAAATCCTGCAAGTCCTCACAGCACAGCCCGTCCCGCACAGCCCCCTTCCCTCCTGTAATGCACGCTCAGTGCACCCGCAGCCCTGCCTGTGGGGAGGACGCCCTGTTCCCATGGGGACCAGGCAGACGCGCACCCTCACTGCCCTCATCCTCCGTCCACCACCACGGGGGGCCCTCAGCGGCAGAGGGTCCGCTGGCCACGGTCTCTCCCTTCCCCGTGGCCCGTGTCCAACGACGCACCGGCAGGTGCTGTAAAGTTCTGTCCCTCCCCCTCCCTAACGGGGGGCGTCTCTGAAGATGGGCCCCCGTTAGGACTCCCTCCCTGCAGGGTTCAGCGTGTCTCCGTCCAGGTATTCAGCACCACCTGTCCCCAGCCCTGCTTGCTCCTCAGCTCCAACACACGAACCAGGGCCTTTCTGGGGGGCCCTGCCCTGGGCCTGCAGGTCTGCATTGATCTGAGCCTCTGCTCCTTATTGGGGTGCCAGTGTTCCCTCTTTGGGGGCGTTCTCCATGTAAGAACTTGACCTCAGAGGCCGGAAATCTTGTTCCCTTTTCCGACCCAGACAACCTTCCAGGAAATTCTTGGACGTCACCCCACACGGGGTGTGAAGATGGGGTTCACGTCTTACCAAACCCCCCCACCCAGGTCTCAGGTCTGACCTCGACTTCGGGGGACGAGCGAGGTCCCGACGACCCCTAGAGGGGCCCGTCCCTCATCACAGTTGAAAACAGTTGATTCAAAGTGTTTGCGTTTTAGTTTTTTAAAGAATCCAGGTTTGCTTGTTCATTGTAACGAGAGGGGCCCCTCCAAAGCCAGCAGTACCCACAGCCCGGTGGGAATGGCAGGAACAGCCGAAGACGGGGGTGCGGGGACCACGCTCTCAGCCACCCTGCGGGGGGGGGGGGGGGCCAGGCCCCGGGCACCCTGGCAGAGAGACCTGTCAGCTCCAGCTCCTGTCCGTAAAGCCACCGAGTGCTGAGGTCCCACCGCGGGGGTCGGCAGAAGCGGGGATCCTCCTTTCTCCACCCCCTCCTTCCCCCAAACCACTGAACACAGAGCTGATTACATAGCGTATGTTTGAAAACAATTCGTATCCACCTCCATCTCCTACAGCTTTGTTGAGGTACAGTGGACAAACGAAACTCTAAGACGCTTGAAGCGCCCCACGGGAGGATTCCAGACATGCGTGGACTTGGGAGCATCCCCCATCGCGCTAATGAGCACGCCCGCCACACCTCTCGTTGGCTTGTGTCCCTCAGAACACTCCTGTTCCGCTCTCTTAGCCAGCTTCAGCCACACAACCCGGTTTTCTCTGCCAGGTCCCACAGGCGACCCCCGGGCCTTCTCCGTCACGGCCGGGAGTGGGCGCCCGGAGGCCGACACCGTCCAGCAGGAGGCTTGACCGCGAGGCGCCTGCACCCCTGCGGGTCGGTCTAAACGCGGTTTCTCGGCATGAGGTTCTTTGTCGGCGTTGCAAGTGAGTTTGACCTGTGTCACGCACGCTGGATCCGGGAACATCTATTTCTAACGGGAAAAAGAGACACATTAAACAACAAACAGAGCGGAGACGCGCTTTGGTTGGGGGCACGGGGGCAGAAGGGCGTTGGGGGAGTTTAACGGACTCCCGCCTGTCTGACCGGCCTCCGTGAAATGGGGGTGTTTGGGGTTGGAGCCCCTGGATGGACTCCGTCCCCCTCAGATGCTCACGCGGGCCTGGGAGGGGCGGGCTTGAAGGGGAGGCGGGAACCGAGAGGGAAAGGCCTTGTGGGTGGAGACAGTGAAATGCGTGCGGCCCCTGCGTTAAGCTCCGGCGGGATCCTGGAGGTCCCGCTGCTGCACACCCGTTCCCCGGAGCCCGAGCCCCCGAAGGGGACCTGCCCCAGGCTGCCAACCACAGGAAGGGGTAGCCCCAGGAAGTGAGAGAAAGAGCCGTTTAGGGTTTTACAGGATGGAAGAGCTTCCTGCACTCTCGACAGCCCCCCAAACAGCACCTCTGTTTCCTTAGGTGCAGGGCAGAGACCCTTTGGGAAGCAGGCGTCAGGGGGTCCTCTCCTCACACATGCGCTCAAGGCATCAGGGCCTTATGGCGTCCAGGGCTGGGAGGGGTGTCCTTTGGCCCCTGGCACCCCCTCACCCCCCACCCCGTCCGCACCTGGGCCAGGAAAGCATTTGGGGTGAAGCGAGTCATAGCATCAGGGGGGCCACCCGCCCTCGGCTTACTTCCCTGGGTGGCTGGTCCTGTCTCCCACACGGGAGAAAGGAAACCGGGCGAAGGGCGGGTGGGAGGTGGCCGCCCCTGGCCCTGGGAGCAGGTGTCTGAGCGGGGCTCCGGCCTGTGGGCTCGCAGCTGCCTCAGGGCTCTCGCCGGGGGTCTCATCGTTGCCAAGGGAACCGGCGATCGCACGGAAAATCGGCGTCTCTGTCGGCCTCGCCCGAGAACCTCGAAGCAGGCACTTCCTCTGTGACGTCGGGCCGGGCGGAGAGGACTTCTGTCAGGCAGGGGTGATCAACTGCTGGGGACCCTCGTCGCAGGAGATGAAAGGAACGTTATCTGCATGGCGGTGGTTTGGGGCTGTTCTTGGGACCCCGTGGGCTTGGGCGTTTGTCGGCCGGCCGTAACACCTCAAACTGTAAAGTAAAACCGGCCTGGGGGCACAGGGAGAGAAGTGTCCTCTCTTCGGTGCACACGGCGGCCGGGGAGGAGGAGGACACAAGTGCGGACGTGCAGGGGGAGGGCGGACAGGAGGACGGGCCCGGTCCCGGGGCCCCATGGGCCCTGAGGGGGGTGTGGGGCGGCTCTGCCCTCGAGGGCCCTTGCCCTGCTGCGTCGTAAAATGCCGTTTCTGCCCCAAAATCATCAGTAAAGACGCCTCCACTCCTACTTCCTGTTCCGTGGAGCTCAGAAAGGGCGGGTGCTGCCCCAGGCAGGAGCAGGCCTCCCGGTCACCGGCCGCCCGGGAATCCGGGGCTCTCGGCGAGGGACCCAGGTGCCCGCCAGGCGTGGGTCGGCGGAGTGGGGCCAAGTGAACTTGACCCACGTCTCCAAGGCGCAGGGCCGCTGGGCCACTTCTGGGTCATAGAGACGAAAGGAAAGAACACACCACTTGCTCGGTAAAGTCGACAGCAGGATCCAGAATATTCGAGAATGTTCTCTTATCTCTCGGCACACTCAGTTTTGCAGTGTCATCTGCACTGGGCTGTGCGTGGCATGAACATGGGGAGACGCTGCCCTGATCCCAGCAGGTGGGAGGGTACACAAGGACCAGGGACCCCACGAGAGGACAAGGCCGTGTCCACAGGCAGGAAGGGGGAGCCGTGGGGGATGCCCCTTATCAGGGTTCGCCTGTCTAAGGGACTTCCTCCTGGAGGGGTCGACGCCTGTGGCCCAGGCTGGGTGACGCGCGGGCGCTGGGCAGTCTGCTGTCTGGGGCACGGCAGCTTCCCCCCTGTTTCCTCCGAGGGCTTGTCTCTCTCTGGAAGCGATTTCTTTCTTTTTCTTTATTTTTAATGAGTGCATATTTAGGTTTACTTTCTCCCTCTTTAAAAAAAAAGATTTTATTTAGTTTATTTTTAGAGAGGGAAGGGGGAGAGAGAGAGAGAAACATCAATGTGCAGTTGCTGGGGGCCGTGGCCTGCAGCCCAGGCATGTGCCCTGACTGGGAATCGAACCTGCGACGCTTTGGTTCACAGCCTGCACTCAACCCACTGAGCCACGCCAGCCAGGGCTTTGGAAGCGATTTCTTAAGGAAACAAATAATGATAAAGAAACTCCGGGGCCGGCACACCAGGGGAACATAAAGGAAGAGGGACACAGACAGCGACCACGAGGGCAGCGGGGACCTCGTCAGATGGCCCCTCTGCCCCAGGTGCGGGGCGCAGGGGACTTCCAGGGGGCTCGGAAGAAGAGCTCTCCCCGGTCAGGGGGTCCGCACAGCTGCCGGGGCCACCGCACGAGGGGACCGACAGAACACGTGGTGAGACCAGTGGAACATCCCAGCATCGAGGGAAATTCTGAGCTAGAGAACACGGGCGTTGGCGGACGTTTTTCCTTTCTGTTCTTCTAGCATCTGGTACGCCACACACTTCTGCTTTTGAAGATGCTTGACGTGCCTTTCTGAACGGTTTCTCGTGTGCGGTGAGGACCAGACAGGCCTCGGAGTGGCGTGGCAAGTCCCGGGTTCGAATCCTGACTTGTACAACCCAGGTGCACGGAGGGCAGCTCAGCCAGCACTCTGTGAGGCCTCAGTTTCTTCACCATAAAATGGGCTGCCAGTAACATCGGACGTTTTAGAAAGTCTTGCTCGGGCTCCACCCAGAGTGCTGGGCCATCGCTGGCCTTCCACCCCTGCCGCTCAGAGCCGGGGCGCAGTGTGCAGCTCGTCACCTGCGTCTTTGACTAACTTTCGCGCACCTTCTGTGTTCCGGGCACTCTCCCCCACGCATGTTGTCTGCTGTATCCCATAGTTCCACCCCCACCCCATGACCTGGACGCTGTCACCCCCGTTTTACAACTGGGGACACTGCAGTCGCTGCCTGCACTCAGTCACCCAGCCAGGAGCCCAGACAACCTGAGCCAGAATCAGGCCGGGCGCCTTCTCCTCGCCCTGCCCCTTCCCTGCACACTCGGAGCCTCCTCCCCTCCCTTCCCGCCCCCTACCCCTGCAAAGGCCCAGGGAAGGTGCTCAGCACACCCTCCCGCTCACAGCTGCTTGGCCACCAGCAGCTCTCCTTCCCGGGGTCTCTGCACGCGGGGCCACCTCAGACCCCCGGGGGGAACAGACCCCATGCTTCAGCGGTGAGCTCCCTGCAGGGTTTGGAGAGTGTAGGTGATGGAGGTGTGACGGGCCCTTCTGGGCTCGGTGCCACAGCTGCTGGGTGTGTGCCCACGGAGGGTGGGCGGCTGGGCACTCAGGCGCCCACTCCAGTGAGTACGCACCCCTCGCACCCGAGTGGGGCCTGGAGCACGGCCGGCCCTCCCAGACCCAGCTTCACCTCGCTCTGCCAAATGATGCAGAGCCCTCTGGCCGGCCTCCCGGTCGTTTTCAAATTAAAAGTCACTTTGGGGACACTCCAACTGCCCCAAGCGCTGTCTGACCGGTCGCGGCAGCATCTCCTCAGGGCTCTGGCTCCAGCACAGCCGCCCGGCCGCAGACGTCCAGCCAGGGGCCCGGCCTGCGCCTCCTCTGAGCTCACGCTGCAAGCGCGTCCTGCTCCTCCCCGTCGACCCTCTCACGTCTGACTGCAGAAACCCTTCTCTACCACGAGGCCGTGAGGACACTCTGCAGCCTCTCTCTCTGCAGCTGCACGCTGATCGAGGCTGGAGAGCTACGTGTAAGAGTTCAAACCACAGGGGGTGGTCGACAGGCCATCAGCAAACACACACGCAAGGGTGAAAACGTGTATCGGGAAGCCCCACGATTTTCTTTCAAGCCGTGTGACCTTGAGGGGGTCCCCGAACTTCTCTTTTTACAAAAGAGAAGCCCTGGCTGGCAGGGCCCTGGGTGTGGCCCTGGGTGTGGCCCTGGCTGGCAGGGGAGCCTTGAACGAGGGTCCAGGGGGCTGCCACCCACGGGACCCGCCCCCGGCCGGTCTCCCAGCCCCCCTCCCTGTGGCGCTCTGTTCTCCCTGTCTGCTGCCGCTCCGGCTGCAGTGTCAATGCGGCCTCACGCATGCCTGGGGCGAGCACAGCCTCTTGCCGCCCGGCTGGCTCGGCTGGAACTCGGCAAGCCCACTCAGACCTTCGGGTCTGCTGGTCGGGGGAGCCGGCTTCCCAGAGGCCCTGCCAGGAGCCAGGGTGCGGGTGGGAGCCACAGCGGGTCCATGGTGGGGCGGGGCCCCTCGGAGGGCCTGGGGGAGGAAAAGGGGACGTGGGCCCCGCTCCCTCCCCCCAACCCCGCCACCGCATTCCTGGTGTTCAGACGCCCTGACCACGCGCCAGGGCTCGGTCTAGGAAAACTGGAAAGAAAGACGAGACGAAGTCTGTTTGGAACTGAACTTCAGCCTTGTCATTCTGCAACTCTTAATTTTTTTTTTGGTCCTCTTTTTCTTTCCCCCACGTCACCCTCCTGGCACCTCTGGAATGCCGTACTTCACACGACAGCAGCCATTTCCAGAGCCTGGCCACAAACCCCCGGAGCGGACGCCCAAGCCCCCTCCCTGCTGAGCGGTTCCGGGCTCTGGGGAGTGTGGGGGAGTGTCCTCGCCAGCTCATACGATCATCCCAGGGCCTCAGTGCTTGTCTCTCCCGTGCAGACGCCCATGACAGAGGCACCAAGAAGAGGAAGAGAGAGGACACCTGCCCGGCCCGGGGAACACTTGGTTTCAGGATCGAAACCGACCGCGCCTCTGTGTGTGTGTGTGTGTGTGTGTGTGTGTGTAACAGAACTGCAGTTGAGGTCTGACTCACTGTGGAGCACAGGCGGCAAGCACGAGGCCCGTGTTCCGAGTCCGGCCCCCCACCTGGTTTTATCCGGCCCGGCACCTTGTTTCTGCCCGGCGGCAGCGCTGAGCCCCTTGCCCCTAGTCAAGGAGGAGTCACACGTACACAGTCCTAAAGTCACATGCGGCCCTCTGAAGGCGACCCTGAGCCGGACGTGGCCCCCGGTGAGAATGAGTGTGACACCCCCGCACAGCGTCTGAGCGTTCACTCAGTCCCTGTAGCGTGCGGAAGCCGAGGAGAAGGACTCCAGCTCTGGGCTGGCGTGCGAGGCGCTTAGAAGTCATCCTTGCAAACCAACGACGAGCAGAAAGTTGAACAGATGGAAAAACCAACGACTCTTCTCAGACCTGTCAGAAAAGTGAGGTCGCAGGGACGGCTACTGCCCGCCACGCTGAAGAGGGACACACGGGTGGACGCAGAGAATCCCAGTGCGAGAGCCCACCGCCGGGCAGAGCCCCTGCAGGGGGACGCTGGCCGGGGCGGGACCCGGACCATAAGCGACGCGTTGCTGGAGCCCAGGGCGAGCGACCCCCAGGGTGGCAACCTCCGGGGCCCCCAGGCCCGTGGGCCCCCGCACTCGGGTGACTTCTCTCTGGGAACCCTGCCGGCCTCTCCCCAGTGGAGATGGGAGAGCAACCCTCTCGGCCTCCGGGAAGGAGCAGAGGACGGGACCCTCTGGAGAAACCCCAGAGCATTCTGGCCCTCACTGGAGAGGCCCTCAGGAGACACCGTTCAACCAGAGCCGAGCCCCCCTTATGCGGGGAGGGGAGGGTCCGACCAGCCAACCTGGCCACCCAGCCCCATCTGGAGACGGGGTGCTGAGACCAGGGCCTAGTCTGCGACTGCAGAGCACGTCCCCTCCCCCGCACCACACCACACCACGCCGCTGCACCACCCCAGGCCTGTGGACCACAGACCCTCCTGCCCAGTACCCCACGTCCCCCGTCAACAAAACGCGGCAAGGCACTGAAAGGCGAGAAGCACAGCGTGAGGAGACCAAACCGTCAGTAGGACCGGAGTCAGGTGGGGCGAGAAGGTGGGGACTGTCGACCGGGAAGTTCTAGAAGCTACGATGCCTGTGCTCGGGGCTTCCCTGGGGAAGACAGGCGGTGTGCAGGCTCGGTCGGACAGGTAGTGGGAGTGCAGAGACGGGGGTGTTCGGGAGGAACCGAGGAAGAAGTGCTGGAGATCGAGCCCAGACGTGAGGGGTGCCTTGGACGGGCGCGTGCACTGGGCCCAGCTGAGGGAAGACGCTCTAAGGACGTGAGGACGGAAACTTCCAAAGCCGAGCAGCAGAGAGAAGAACGGCAGGAAAGAGCTCAGAGTCTTCAGGAGCTGTGGGGCCACTACAAAGGGTGTCGCGTCGATGGGGTGGTGATGCCGGAGGAGGAGGAGAAGAGGAAGAAATGTTTGAAGACAGAACGACTGAGAAATCACCCCAAATTAATGTGGGACAGCAGGCCAGAGACCCAGGACGCTTAGAGAGCATCGCTCAGAATACCCCCCCCCCAACAAAAACAAACAGCGGTGGTCGGGCAGATCATATTCAAGTATCAGAAAACCGGAGATTAAAAAAAGTCCTGAAAGAAGTCAGAGCACTACACCACCTTACCTACGGAGGCCAAAGGTACAGATGACGTCTGACTCACCAGCAACCTTGTGAGCAAGACAGTGAGGGGAAGCATTTAAAGGGCTGAGAGAAAAAAAACAAACCACCAACCTAGAATTTTGGACCCTACAAAATCACCCTTCGAAAGTGAAGGAGAAATAAAGACTTCTCAGGCAAATAAAAGCTGAGGAAATGTTTGGCCCATAGATCTAACGTGCAGGAAATGCCCGAAGACGTTCTTCAGAGAGAGCAGAGTGATGCGGGTGGAGACCTGGAGCCCCGTGGAGGAGGGCGGGGCGGCCGAGAGGCGAGGACCGAGGCGCCGGTGGCTCAGGGTGCAACGGAGTGGGGGTGAGCGTGTGTGGGGGCAAGGGCGCACAGGGACTCTGTGCCTCCTGCTCCGTTTTGCTGTGAACTGAAACTGCTGTGACAAATAAAGTACGTTCATTTAAAAAACAAAACAAAAAAAACAAGACTCGCCAGGGTTGTAAACCAAAGCATTGCAGGTTCGATTCCCAGTCAGGGCACATGCCTGGGTTGCAGGCCACGGCCCCCAGCAACCACACATTGATGTTTCTCTCTCTCTCTCCCTTTCTCCCTCCCTTCTCTCTCTAAAAATAAAATAAATAAAATCTTTTTTAAAAAACAAGACTCTCACTCACTTTATAAAGCGCAAACTTCGGGTAGTCGGCATGCAGGCCTTTAGTTACTCTCATCCGGACCAGGGAGAGGAGGCTGACTGTCCCAGTGATTTGCCCCTAGGGATGGGGGAGGAGGGGCTCTGGGGCCAGGGCTGGACAGTCCCGCTCCTTCCTCTCCCTTCCTCCGCTACTGCCCAGCAGTCAGCCAGCCAGGGGTCCCGCAGCCTGCCAGCCGGCCGGCACACAGGGACCTCCGTGACGACTGGGCCCCAAGCCAGCTCTTTCCGCCTGTCTGCTGGGGCTCCCGCCGGCCGCCCTCAAACCAGACCGGCGCTCACGCCCATCCAGGCTCCGGCACCTTCTGGTGTAAAGGAATTTCTGGACCTTTCAGAACTTGGAAGAAGCTATTCCATAATGGGGATTTAGTTCTCTGTTAAGTAAAAAGAAACAACTTCCGTGGCACCCCCACCTGGTTTCAGAAAACATTTAAACGAATGAAAAATGAGAGCAGCAGGGAAGTCCGGGTGTCCGGGTCCATTTTGGGACGACGTGACCCGCGCCAAATTAGTACAGTCTTCAAAAATCCTAAGAATCAACATCGCGAGCTACTTCAGGGGGAAAAAATGTGAAAACGGAGGGGGAAAAAAGCCCGTCGATCCAACATAAAAAGCAATGAATTAGAAAACGAGGAAATAGAACGGTCCGGATTAACGTCTTCCCCGAACTATGCGTCCCGGCTACACACAGACGAGAGCGGGAAGGGAGATAATGAGAACCATTTGGCAGGAAGCATCTCCCCGAGCGACCCGCGCACGGGGAACGCCCCGAGCGGAGATGCCAGAGCCGTTCGAGGACCAGCAGCTGCGGGGGCGGAGGCCCTCGGAAGGCAGGCGCCCCTCCCAAAAGCACGGCTCCCTCGGGCTGACGTGTGCCTGGGCCTGCACCCTGCACCCAGGGCCCCCCCCCCCCGACCCCCCGGAGAGGCAGATGCCAGGACCGTCCCGCCGACCGCAGGGTCCCGCTGGGTCCGGGACTGTTTCTGTCCTTGAAACCGCGGAGCCCCCAAAGGCCACGCTCAGCCTCTCCGATCACACTGGGTCTGACGACGCCCTTTGGAATCACGAGTGAGCTCTGCACCAAGGCTGGGCGGGGGGCAGCGCTGCCTCTGCCCAGCGTCTCCAGGGCCCCTGCCCCCGGCATGACGAGGGTCACCCCTCCCTCTTTCCTCACGCCACACACAGCCCCGCGGTTGGCTTCCACCAGCGCACGGCGTGGCGATGGAGCGACGCACATGTCTTCCGGGTGGAAGTCTTTAGGACTCTGCCAGGGACCACCCGCCGGGGCCCAGGGTCAGTGACGGACTGCAGTGGCCGCCCGGCAGCTGCGTGAGCCCCCCGAGGGCCAGGGGCACCCGCCCCAGCGGCAGGCGGACCGTCTGCAGCTCCTGGGGACTCAGGGCCGCCCGCGACCGCAGCGCCGACCTGGCCTGAGTTGTTCGAACAGCTGACACTTCAGGCAGCGGAATGGGGAGGTTCCCAAATATTTCACGATTCCTCACTATAGAGAAACTTCTTTGGGGGGGGAGGACATTTTCCAATTCCCTGGAGACAACTGAAAAGGCAGCCGTGAACCGTGAACCGTGTTGTGGGCTCGCTGCGTGTGCGTGCTGTCGGAGTGAAAGTCAGTGACGCCCGAGTACACGTGGGGCAGCGTGTGCCCGGCTGCCCGGCCCGGCCTCCGCCGGCCCAGCTCCCGCCTGCAACTTCCGGTGATTTTACTTCTGCGACGCTTCTGGGACCCTTTGTCACTGATGCTGTGGCTGCGTGGACAGCTGCGTGCCTACGCGTGCCTCAGTGTATACACATGAACGTCTAAGCCCGGCTGTGTATTTCTGTGCAAAATGGCTCATCCCGGTTCATTCACCCGGTTCCCTGGGAAGGATCCTTACTGGAGAGCTGAGTGCAAAGATGTTAAAAAGGGGAATGGATTTGCCGGGTTTGCTTGCTTAGGTTCCACTTACCGTTGTACCTCATGTGTTTCGAAAGTTGTTTTCAACATTCGGTCAAGGGTAACCCTGACTGTGGGGACTGTTGTGAGGTCAACGGGATCTTAACTTCGGACACATATTTGGCAAGCGGGAGTCTGAGGCTGGGTGAGCTCCTGGACTGACGTTTATGTTTTTAGGCAACGAATTCAGAGAGACGGTCTGTGTTCTAACACACGCGTTTGAGGGGGCCGCTCCTGTTTGCAAACTCTGGTTCAGCCCCATCCTTCTGGGAGGTGGCACGGCATGCGCTTTTGAGTTCAAGTTCAGTTTCAGGTGGCTGGTGTGGCCCGGTGCTCCTCTGTGGCATGGGGCGTCCGGAGACCAAGGCAGCACGGCGTGAACGAAACACTTCTTAGAGACCTGGAGTTCGCAGACAGTATCTCTTGCCCCTGGAGGTTTTGTGGAGAGAGAGGTGGTCCCGACAAGCACCCAGGATTTTGCCTGGGGCCAGGCCCGCCTTCCCGGGGTTCCTGAGAACGTTCCAGCAAGCGGTGGGCCGGGTGACACCATCCGCTCCCCCGGGCCTAGGCTGACCCGGGGCAGGTCCGCAGGGAAGCCTCAAGGCCCTCTGCCCTCAGCCTGTCCCCAGGTGAGCTCATCGGCTTCCTCCAGTGCGGCCTCTGAGTGCCCGGCCACTCTCCCCCGCCCTCACAGCCAACCGTCTGGAGGGACTCCAGAATCCAGCCCTCACCTCTGTCCAGCCACTGCCGTGTCTGGCCCTCACTGCCCCTAACGGTCCTACCGCCTCCCACGCCCCCCGGCCCCACCACCCCAGTCCCCGCTGCTGCCAAGCCCAGCGCTGCAGAGCCGGAGCTGCTCTGTGCTGCGTCGAACCTCGGAAATGTCCGGTGACTCTTGTGCTCTTTCCTGTGGCCCCGCTGATCCCTGCTCCGTCCTTCTTTCTGTCCACAGCCCAGCCTCTATGGGTGGCCTCCACGCCTCTGTGACCCGCCGCCTGCTGGTCGGTTCTGACTGTGGCGCGTGGAGCCTGCAAACTCCCCGCCTGTGTCACCAGCAGAGGGTGCCCCCTCTGTGCCCCCCCCCCCCCACGGAAGGCACATCCGGTCTGGAGCCTTCCCTGGCCCTGTCCTCACTACTGCCCATGCCCTCTATGGCCCCTCTCTCCACTCCACCGTCGCCTCCCCTCCCTCGGGCTGTGGGGCACAGAGGAGTTGTTTTCCTGAGGCGTCCGCGTCGGGCCGCGCTCCGGCTGAGAGTCCACCGGTCCTCTGTCCACAGCGCCTCCCGGTCCGAGCTTCCCACGCCCCCTCCCGCCTCGCCGGGCCGCTGCTGCCGCTGGCTGGGTCCTCTCTGCGGCCAGGCCTGCGGTCGGTCGGGCTGTTTCCGCCCAGGGTGCCCTCCCCAGGTCCCTGCACCACCCTCCCCCTTCCTCCCCGACCCCTGCTGCTCACGCTGCACGCCCTCCTGCGACCCCTATGCCGTGGCCTGTCTGTCAAAGGCGATTCAGTCTCAGTGCTTTCAGGGCCACTTGTTAGTCCGTGTCCCCCACTGAGCTGGACGACGGGAAAGGGAGGTGCACACCACACCCCCTCTCGTGCCCCCAGATCCCAGACCCGGGCCGTGTGATCCGGGCGGGCGCGTGAGTGACCTCAACATGGACGCTGCGTGAGTGTGCGACTGGATGGTGGTGGACAGAGGGCCGGCGGAGGGTGCTTCCTGACACATGCGTGACCCTTTGTGGCGCTCCCCAGGGCGGTGGGAATCCTTCAGCTGCGCCCTCCACTGTTTCGGGGTGCTGGCTTCGTCTGTCCAGTCCGCACGCACACAAGGGGCGACCTGACAAGCGCAGCACCGGGAGTGACTGCCCGGGTGTCTGGTCAGAAAAGGCCTGCCTGTGCGGGCTGCCGTGGGAGGTCACGGCCTCGGGCCTGGACGATGGAGTGACCTCCGCCTCGAGCAGGCCCTGCCCCGTGTCCGTGTGTCTGGGAGGGCATGCTCAGACGGCCAGAGTGGCCGCGTCTCCAGACCTCCGGAGGAGAACCCCCTCTGGGTGGGCGAGATGCCGGCAGCCTCCCTCCCCGCCGTCTCTTCCCTGCTGAGGCCTGGGCGTGTGCACCGTTCGGGGGCCTGCGCCCACCCACGTAGAGGACACGAGTCTCTCCAGTTCGCGTCTGCGTCCCAGAGACTTCCCCGCTTCGCTCCCTGCCCGCCTCCTGGGCCTGCCGTCGGCCGGTTTCCCGGCCCCTCCTCCCGGCGGGCGCCTCCTTTGACTCTAATGTGAGAATAAACTGCAGACCACCCCTCCGAGCATTTTCTCAATCCTTTGAGATTTTTTGCATCTGGGTCTGGCCCTGAACACTTTGGATCCAGTAAACCCTTTAAGCCTTTCTTTTTAGTCTTGGAATTTCTCTTATCAACAGGGTGACTTAACAAAATACCACAGGCCGGGCAGCTTAGAGTTGACAGAGAAATATTTCTCACAGGCTGGAGGGAGGGTCAAGTCCAGCAGCCAGTGTGGTCCGTGAGGGCCCTCTCCCGGGTGGGGTTGAAGACTCCTCCCTGTGTCCTGGAGTGCGGAAGGGGCTGGACCACTCTCCCGGGCCTGCGGTGCTAGCCCTGGCGCTAAAGGCTGCCAAAGGCCCCGCCCCCTCAGAAGTTCCGCACTCGGGAGGGTGAGGACGCCAACACCTGCATGGGGGCACACACAGTTGCACCACCTCGCAGGGCAAGCCGAGAGCCCTCTCAGCTCCTCCTGGGTGGGACGCACGGCCGGAGGCGCAGGCCTTCAGGAACGAGACCCCGGAGTGAGGAGGACACCCGTGGGGGTGGGGACCAGAGAGGGACTCCGGAGAGCATGGCAGCCATCGGTGGTGGAGGGGCAAACCCTGGAGGAGCCGGAGAAGTGGCCTCTGTCCTCTTCCTCCTCCTGGTCCTGCGAGTGAGGAAACCAAGGCCCAGAGAAGCCTGAGGACTTGCCCAGAGCCTCCAAACGGGGAACAGGGCCCGGCCGAGAGCGGGTTCCTGGAGCCACACCGTCTGGGTGTCTGCAGGCCCTGGGCGCTGGTGTGTGACCCGAGGGGGCACAGCCCTGCGTCCCTGGCACACCCGGGCCCTGGCCTGGGGGCTGGAGGCCGGGGCCCGGAGCCAGGCCACATCCTCTGAGCAGCACCTTCCGAGGAACAAGGTGGTTCCTCTGTGGGAGGGTGGGGGTCAGCGGGGGGGTGGAGGGCAAAGCCGGGGAAGCAGCTCTTTGTCTTCTGAGGTTTGGGTGACACTTCACTTTTTTTATTTTGAGACTCAACGGAAAGTGTCGTCTTGAATGGGTGTGTCTTGAAAGTGTTGTCTTGAATTGTCCCCTCCAAGCTGCTTCTCCGTCTCAGCCCGCAGCTGCTGCACCTCTGAGGGGTGGTGCCCGGAGGCCCTGAGCCCCCAGCCGGCTGCTCCCACCCGCAGGCGCCCACTTTCCCTGAGCCGGGGCTGGGCGCCTTCGGTGGTGAATGTCCGTCCGTGAGCCAGGGGGAGAGAAGAGGAGCTAAGGAAGCGGCCGTGGCCTTGGACAAGCCTGCCGCCTCACACACGAGCAGCCGGCTCTCCTTCCTCTGCCCATTCAATCGTTCATTCATTCATTTGTTCATTCATCCGACCGACTTTCTCTCCAGGGGGCCGGAGGCTCCCGGTCTAGCGGGGCAGACGTTGAACACCGGAGTCGCCGTGGCAGCGAGTGTGTCTGAGACGGGTGTGATGCACGGGGCGGAAAATCCCACTTGGTCAGACCCCAGTGAGGAAGGGAGTCATTCGGTGCCCAGGATGGGAAGCTCCCGAGCCGGTTTGCCTCTGGGGAGTCCCTCGCAGCAGCTGCGCCCGCGGCCACTTTGCCATTCCTCTGCCTGCCTGCTGGGGCGTCCCGGTGTTCGAGGGCCCGCTGCCCGAGGAGGCCCAGGGTCGTCTGCGAGCAGGAGTTGGCCGAAGGGAAGGAGCTGGACATGGTCAGCCCCAGGAGCACACTCTGAATGCCCTTGCACTGCAAGCTGCCCTCAGCGAGGACCCAAAGAGGCATGACATCAGTGTCCAAAGACACGAAGGCAGCCACGGGCTGCACGCCAGGACCCCGGAGGCAGTGAGCTGGGGTGCATATCCGCCTCTTACATCCTCAGCGAAGCAGATGAAAATGCCCGACTGTGTTCGGAAGGGGTTCTACGGAAAGAAGTGTCACAGGGTGGTCTGGTTTGAAGTCCTGACTTACAGCCAGGTCCTGGCGGGCGGCCGCGCCCCAGGCTGTGACCTCTGCGGTCCTTGCACACCAGGCCCTCTCGTGGTCCTTGCACACCAGGTCAGCGCCACTGGCCAGTGTCAGAAATAACCCCCTTTTCCCTCCCTGTGTGGCGTGACCTCCCTCAGCAGACAACCCTGCAATCCGGTCCCGCCATCCTGTGACATTTCTTACCTCGCCTCCCCACTGCCACCTGCAGGAGAGAAACCCCCCACTGTCATTCTCAGGAGCATGTGAGCGCTCGCTCCCTGACCATGGGCATTGGCTGGGCTCAGATAAACTGCTACAAACATGCTCTACAGGTGTGGGCATTCCTTACATTGACTGAGCTGTTTCCAAGGCCTGTGTGAGGCTGTTTCATCGAGACCACGCTCAGCTCAGCGCCCAGCACTCTGGGCTGGAGCCGTTATCGGTGGGGGCGGGGACCTCGTGGCGCCCAAAGAGGAGAGTCTCCGGGGCCCACACTGCAGGGTGGGGTCTGTGGAACCCTTCCCTGAGGATGTGCGTGGCAGGCGGCTCCTCTCCTGACTTCCCAACGCCCCGCCTCCGTCTGTGTGGCCGTGGGAAAAGTCCAGCCTCATCTTCAGGCCGGCCGGCGTGTCTGCTCCACGTTCAAGCCCCGCCCAGGCCAGCGCCCGGACGGCTCCGCGGGTGTTCCTGGCTGTACCCGCTGCTGCGCGGAGGTACTCAGGCTCCCGCCCCGGGCCTGCGTGTGTGGGGGCCACACAGCCACCGGTCACAGGGCTGCCGAGGCCATGTGGCTGTGGACAGAGGACGTGCAAGTGCAGGAGATGAGTGTGAGCTGTGACCAAGAGAGAGCTTGAGAGAGCCGCTCTGTCCCCCTGGGAGCGTGTTAGCTTGGGCTTGGAAAAGACCAGAAAGTTCTTCAAAAGAACCAATGTACTCCCCAAGCTTTCTCGAGCTTTTAATAGGTCCACCCGCCTAGTTGGACTGACAGGTCTCTGGGGTCCAGCACCGCCCCTGTGCCCCCCACCATCCTGTACTGAAGGGGGCAGGGAGGAGTGCTGACCCCCTTGGTGGAGCGATGCCGTGACCCGGCGGGGAGCAGGGGGGCGCGGTGTGAAGCTGCAGCTTCCTGGGTAAAGGTTCACATCCCCCAGTTTTGTAACCTCGATGTCTAACCCCCACTGTCCTCTTTCCTCACGAATAATTAGCTAAATGCCGACAGTAAAGAGTCTCAGCTCCGCCACACACTCACTCGCTGTGGCCTTGGGGAAGTCACTCAACCCCACCACTTAACCTCTTCACTTCTGAAGCTTGGATCATCACCCCTCCCTCACAGGGGGGCTGTGAAAAGCAGAAGCGGCCTCCGAGTGCCCAGCGGCAGGAAGCAGGCCCCGGGCCGCCGTGACTAGGGTTCTGTGCACGGGCTGCCGCCCCGCTGGGGTGGGACAAGGTCAGGAGAGGGGCGAGGGCTTTCTGGAAGAGCCCGGCCCAGACAGGCTCCAGCTGCAGGTGTGAATGTCCGGGAGGGGGGACGCCAGGGGCATGCTGGCACCGCTGGGGTGTCTGCCTCGGTCCCAGCCGTGCTCGCCCTGGGTCCACCCGTGCCCGGGTGTCTCTGGTTCTAGCGGCACAGAGTCCAGCCTTGGTCCAAGGTCTAGACTCCGGTCAGAAAGGATAAGCGACAATCCCACTCTTTACGTGAATCAGAAGGTTGTGGTTGTGCCCCCAGCCCTGGGTCCTGAAGGAGGGGAGACAGCAGGAAGGCAGGAATGTGACCGTGTCGGGAGCCACTCTGGGGAGCTTTGGGACGGCCCAAAGGAGAGCACGGGAGGGAATTCAGGTGCCGTCTGGTCGGGGCTGGGGTTGAAAGGGGTGGGGGCCGTCCTGGCTGGCGTAGCTCAGTGGATTGAGCTTGGGCTGCGAACCAAAGCATCGCAGGTTCGATTCCCAGTCAGGGCACATGTCTGGGTTGCAGGCCACAGCCCCCAGCAACCGCACATTGATGTTCTCTCTCTCTCTCTCTCTCTCTCTTTCTCCCTCCCTTCCCTCTCTAAAAAATAAATAAATAAAATCTTTAAAACAAACAAGAAAGGGTGGGGGTCCACAGTGGATGACCAGGTTTGTGCCAGGGACACTAGCCCAGCCTGGCCTGAAGAAGAATGGGGTGGGGGTAGGCATCCGCTCAGTGGGTGCAGGAGTGGGGCAGAGCAGACCAGCAGCGGGGACACGGGTCATGGCCTTGAAGCACCGCGGTGGCAGCTCGGTGGGTCGGCGTCCTCCGCAGACAGGGCTGTGTCACGCCCCAGCGCGGACACCCTCACAGGCACCCAGAGCGGGGGAAGCTGAGTGCAGAACCGGGTGCCGGCAGAGGGGGCCGGGTGGGGCGTGCCCACCCCGGGGACGCCCATGAGCCGTGGGGACTCCTGCGTACTGAGACCGGGGGCGGGCGGGACGCACTGTGCCAGGCTCCTCTGTGCCGCCCCAGGACGGGGTGGCCCCGTGGCCCGGGCAGCCAGGCGGCCCAAATCCATCTCGCTGCCTTGGACGCCACACGCCCCTTCTGTGCCAAGTTCAACCGCCGGGAGCACACACATCCCATCGTGCCTTCAAGAAGTCGGGATTTAATGTTGTTATGACTGTGCCTTTCGCCAGAGAGAGTTAAGAGTGTTTTCGTGTCTCCCATAAAACTGGACCGTGAGGACGATTCGCATCGTACTGTGTAAAAAGCTGTGTGAACAACCCTCCTAATTACTTTCTCTTAACGCGCTGGGAGTGTGTTCGTCTCTCACATTGTCCACGCTGACCTCCCTCGGTTGTTTCTCTTCTCTCCTTACTCTGTGAGGAGTCAGACAGCTTGCTAAGTTTCTCTTGTGCCCCGCCCCAAGGCCAGGGGGAGCGGAGCGTGGGGCGCAGTGGGGTAACTGCGGTGCGGGCGGATCCCACGGCGAAGCCACCGCCCAGCCCTCTCGTCTCCTCCGTGGCTCCGGTTTGGGGCGTTTTCACTCCGTCTGTTGCTCTTTATCAATCCTCCGTGTCGATGAGTCTTTCTGGTAAGCCACCTAAAGTACTTACTGGAAGTGGCTGGCGTGTACCTCGGCCACTAACTGAGCAGAGAGGATGTAACAATCTCATCTGTCTTAGAACAGAGAATTCTTTCTTTTAAGCCTCATATTGGTTTTTTTTTTTTTTTTTTTTGGCACTCAGCTCTGAGTAACGCCGCCCCTTTCTCAACATATTTTCATCTGAGGCAATTCTTTGCTCCGTCCGGTAGATTTATTTTCTTTGTGAGACAGAAATGTGGGCAAAGGAAAGTGATCTCACTGTGGGTGACTCCTGACACAGTGTCAGGGCTGCAGACCGCGATACGATTCGGTTCCACGATAATGACTTCGGAAACCGTGTTGCCTCTGAAGGCCCGACCGGGAAACCCTGTCTGAGAGTGTTCGCCGCGGCTCACCCCCCGGCGGCCGCACAGCACGCTCCCCACCTGACCTTGACCTTAGCTTGCAGCAGTCAGGGGCTGGTGCTGGAGTTTCCGCCCCTGCTTTTACTTAAACGAAAAACCACAATAAATGACGGCGCCCACTCACTGGGCCCGAGTGTGTGTCTATCGCCAGAACTGAGCCCGGGTGGGGACAGAGGTGTCACCCCGTGACGCCCACAGAGCGCAGCCCAGACCGGGAAGCAGCATCACCAGCACCCCAGCAGCTGCCCCCTTGTCCCCACCAGTCCTCCCCCCCCAAAGGAAGCACTTATTCATTTTTATGGCTCTGTGCTAGTTGTTTATCATATAAACTCAGCACAAGCCAGATGTCCACTCTACTCTTCAGGCCCTCGGGCTGTTCACCGCTTGGGGCCCCGACGCACAGCGCCGCTACGAACACCCTGGCAGGCGTCTCCTGGGGGGGGGGACATGCCAGCCTCTCTCTGGCGGACACACCCGGTTGTCCTGGGCGCGGGTCTCGTGTACGACCAACCCGAGGAGACTGTGCCGGGGAAACAGGTCTCCCAGGTGATCGCACCAATGTCCACCCTCGCTGGCGGCGTCTGAGCGCCCCGGGCGCCCCCTCCTCACTGACCCTCGTTACTGTCACTGCGCGATGGCCGCCGTGAGACTGTCACGGCCTGGCTCTGCGACGTTGGCCTCGCGGTGACCAGGAGCGCAGCCGAGGCCGTTTTACGTGTGCCGACCGTGTGGGGGCGGCCCGAGTCCCCGTCCACCCTGGCGCTCCCCGGCGGCAATGTCCGCGTCTCCCTCGGAAGCTGTGGTTTGCCGTCTCCTTCTGTCCCCCGTGTCGGCCCCCCGTCCACGTGCAGCTGTGTGTGGGGCACAGGTGGGGACGCACCTTTTCCACAGAAGGGTACAGTTTGCCCGGTGGGGTCAGTGGCCAGGACTGGGCTCTCCCGGCTGCCTGCAGCAGCGCCGCGTTTGTCCTCCGGTCAGCGGCTCGCCTCCGGGCTCCCGGACACACAGCCCGAGGCGCGCAAGTGTCCTCCTCTCGCCGCTCGCCGACGAACAGGACCTGGGACACAGGACCAGGGACTCTGGGTTGCCCTGCAGCCTTGGCGGGAGGGCCTGAGGGGGTGACACCGGTTCCCGCAGAAGTCCAGCGTGGACACTGCAACCAGGAAGAGGAGCGGGGACCCGTTCGTGCACCACCACCTCGAGTCTGAAATGACAAACTGGGGGCACCCAGCGTGCGGGCCGCCTCCTGTCCACCCAGTCAGGCCTCTCCCCGCACTGCCGGCCTGCCACGGCCCCCGGGGCCCCACGGCAGTGGGCACCCCGGCCTTCCCACTGCAGGTAGGCTCAGCTTCGGGGAGCACCGGTTTGAGGACAGAGGAGCGTGGAGTCTCGTGCTCATCTCCCTGACGGTGTCCCCGTGGGCTGGTGGTTTTCCTCCTTGAAAAGGCCCCTGATGCCCAGCCCTCTCCACCCACCCCTCTCCCGCCTCGTCCGAGCGACCACTCACATCTGGGCCGGGGGTGCTGACCGCACCCCACAGCACGGGCCCCAGGGCACAGGTCGGGATCCCGGCTCCATGACCAGAGGCCTCGGGCTCCAGACAGGACAGTGGGAGACGGGACTCAAAGAAGAGTCAAAGGACACACACCTCCCGCCTCTTGATGAGGGACCTGGAAGCTGTCACATGACACTTGTGCTCGAGTTTCATTGGCCAGAATTTGGTTGCTTGGCCAGGGTTAGCTAAGAGGCTGAGAAGTGTCCCAGGTGGCTAACTGTCAAGCTAAATACTCCACCAGCTAAGAGTCAGAGTCCCAGCCACATATGCCGTTAGTTCACGCCTACTCATTAAACACGCGCCTGGTGCCACCCTGGGCCACTCACTGCTCTGGGGCGTGGAGGGGACTCAGGCAGGGCCCCAGGCCAGCCAGAGCAGGACAGACACTCCCTCCTCCGGCCAATGACTGTGCCGGTCCCGGTGCCAGGCCCTGGGGACTCAAGTGCGCACGCCACATGCCCCTGCCTGCAAAGAGATACCCACGAAGACGTCCCTCCATCACGGTTCCCATCAATCCAGGGTCCCGGGGGGCCCAGGTGGGAAGGGCAGACACCTGTTCTCCGGAGGAAGACACGAGCTCGCCGTGGGTGCGAGGGAGAGACGGAGCTTCCCGCTCAGAGGCAGCAGGAGGAAGACGCAGGGCGAGGAAGGACAGTGTTTCTCGGGGGCAGCGTGGGTGCCGGGAGCCTGGGAACGCACACGCATGGGGGAGGGTGGGTAACTGAGGCCCAGCAGGTCCGCAATGGCCACGGACGGCGGGGCCTCGCACGCCAAGCGCGGGCCTTGGACAGATGCCTGCACTCGGCCGCCCACCAATCTCTCCTGCTGTGCGTGCCCTCGAGGGTTCCGGTAAGTCATGCACGAGCAGTAACATCCTGTCAGAGGTTCGCCAAGTCCAGGTTCACCGCTCAGGAAGTTTACCAGCCGCCGGAACCTGGGAATCGCACCCTCCTTCCTGGCTTGGGCGAGCTGATGGAATGCTGCAGCGAGGTGCCCGGCCTGACTCGCTCCCCGCCTCGGGGAGGACGGCCAGCGGGGCAGAGGGAGAGGGAGGGAGGGGGCGGGGCGTCCGGTCCCACCCAGGGTGTCCACCACCTCCAACTACCGAGTTCTGCAATAAAAAACACACATTCAAAGTGGAAAGTTCTTTTTCTTCCCCTTCTCTCAGGTGGAGTCTGGGAGAGGAAGAGGAGGAGGAAGAATGACTACAAAGGAAGGAACCTTACAGACTTTCGTGTGCACCTACTGTGTGCCAGACACTGTTCTCGGAGCTGGGCCACAGCGGTGAGCCAGGCAGGGCCCCTGCCGCGCCCGCGGAGTTCACGCGCTCCTGGAGGGGAACACGGTCTGAACGCCGTTCTGGTCCGACACATTCCCGGGCGGGGATAAGGGCTGCGAAGGGAATAAAGGAGGGGACACGGCCGAGGGAGACTGCTCAGCGAGGGGACGAAGCGCTCTGTGAAAGGGGACCTTCACCCTCGGACCCCGTGTTAGTTCCCTGCCACCCCTGCAGCAGGTTTCCGGGGCTCACCCATGGTCCTCCGTGGGCCCTTCCTCTGCTCTAAAGCAGCATGGCGGCACCTCCGAACCTCCCTCTGGTTCCGATGCTGCCCTCTCTCTCTCCAACACACAGAAGGACCCTCCTGGTGACACTCGCCCGACTAAAACCATCCGGGACGACCGTCCCATCTCCAGATCCTTAATCACACCCGCAAAGCCCCTTAAGCCGTGCAAGGCAACCTCTTCACGGGGCGCAGGGACCAGGATGCGGCATCGCTGGATGCTCGCTCAGCCTATGGAACAGGAGAGCCAGGCGCCACGGGCAGGTGCCGGACAGGAGCGCCCCAGCAGAAGGGGGAGCGGGGGCACAGGTCCTGGGTGGAAGATGCACCGCACTCTTAGGGACAGAGACACGGAGACAGGGCCGCCTCTCTGGGGTCCGGTCTCCTCTGCTGTCCCGGTGTGGACAGGGGGCTTGCCCTGCGCGGCCACGCATGTCGGAGAAGTCAGGTGGGCGGAGCAGCGTCCGGGTCGGAAGGCGCCACCGTAGACCAGCTGTGGGGGGATGACATGTCCCTGCCACTGAGCGGAAAAAGTCCTGCATGCTATTTTTAAAAACCCACAAATCAAGCTTTTTCTTGAATACCTTCAAAAGCTTTCATTGAAAATACCCATCTTTTGGTTCGACGGTGGAACGTTTCAACATTGATTTTTGAAAATATCATTCTGCCATTAGCCCTGGCTGGCGTAGCTCAGTGGATTGAGCTCGGGCTGAGAACCAAAGCATCGCAGGTTCAATTCCCAGCCAGGATACATGCCTGGGTTGCAGGCCACAAACCCAGCAACCGCACATTGATGTTTCTCTCTCTCTCTCTCTCCCTCTCCCCCTCTCTCCCTCTCTTCCCTCTCTAAAAATAAAATAAATAAAATCTTTAGAAAAAAGAGAAAATATACTGCCATTATTCGCCACTGGAGACCGCACCGCAGCCGGAGGAGGACGGACTCTGAGGAAGGACATGGCACTTCGGAGAAGGCTTGGGGTCTGGGAAATGGATGGTTCTTTTCCCCACACTAACACGCAGTCTTTCAAAAAGCAAAAGCACGCCGTTCAGACAGAAAGGAAAAATAAACCAGGCCGCACCCCACTAGTCCCACAGAACACACGCGTCCGTGATCCCGGTCGCCGGGTGCTGGCTTCAGCAGGAGGGCAGAAGGTCACGTCCCAAACCTGGGAGAGGCTGTCACTCGGCGAGGACAGCGAGACCTTCCCCTCCGTGTCTGTTTCTCCAGTGGCCCGCTCGGGGGTCCGTCCCGGCTGCGGCAGCTCCTCCACCGGCACGGTTTTCCACATGCCGCTGCTACCACGGCAGGAGGGCAGGACCAGTCCCAAGGGGACACACAGAAGTCTCAGCCACCGCCCCCCTCCCCTCCCCGGTGGTGTCATCTCCCGGTGGCTCGGTGGAGGCCGCCAAGGACCAAAAGGACCACGCAGGTCACAAGGACATGCAGATACAATCAGCTAATGGATGGCGGGTCAGCAAGTGACAGACCACCGGGCCCCTCCCAGGGGACACGCCCCGTGCTCCCAGCCAGCTGCGCCTTATAAAGCGGCAACTCCCTGCATCTGTTTTCCTCTGGTGCCCTTCACTGCTTCGTTTGAGCACCCCACATCCCTTTAGCATAACACCTTTCTAACCATAACACGTAAAACACACGATCACTTCCAGAGGCAACCACTGGGACCTACTCCTTTAGGGTCTTCTCAGAATTGTCTTCCTGCGTTCACAATAAAGTCTAGAGCTGCACCGCGTTGTGGTTTAGCGTGCCACGCCCGTTTCCCCCCGTGAACAATCCACGCTGCACGCATGCACGGTGGACGGTTCGCACGGCTTGCTGCACCCCATTCCCCGGGCCACCCCCACGGCAGCAGGTCAGCGGGGTGAAAGAGCCCCGGGCAGACGCTCGCAGGCCCCGGCTTCTCTGCGGTTCGCCGCGGGTGTCTGAAGGGGAAGGTTCCGCTGAAGTGTGTCCAGACCGTGGTTTCCAGGAGAAAAGGATCCTTTGTGCTTGCAGCTGACCTCACCCCGCTGCGGGGCCGGGCTCTGGCAGTCAGTGTATTATTTTCCTTATCACATCATCCGACGCAACCAGAGGACTTGGAAAGGTGGCTTTTGTTCGGCTCTCGAGCAGAACCCTCGCAAGGCTTCCAGATGTGTCCTCTCAGCGACTCCCGTTCTGACAGCCAAGGGCAAGTCGTTTCCCTCGGAGACCACGGGGTGAGGCGAGACCTGGCTGGATCCGCCACCATCAGTCCTGAAACCAAGGGGCCGTTCGCCGCGCCTTTACGGGAGACGTAGGAAGAGCTCACGGTGGGTACTTTTGTAAGTCTCACAGGTGATGATTCACTTCGAGTGCAGGGGTCCGTGAGAACAGAGTGAACTCTCCCGGTGTGTGTCAGGCTCCCTTCTTCAAAGAAGGGGTTCGGTGTAAGATGTCACCAAAGCCACACAAAACAGGGTTTTGAAAAGCAGTGGCTCTAAAAGTTAATGTCCAAGAAGATGGTGAGTTTTCCCCCCTGTAAGCAAGGCAGCCTGTGGTCCGGCCTTTCTGCCCTGAGGGGGCCCCTTCCCTCCCCACGGGAGACACCCCCTGAGCACGCAGAGACCCGAACCTCCCCCCCCCCCCGGTTGTGGGACCCTGGCCTTGGAGGTGTTGGACAACGAACTTCACCGGTGTCTGCCTTGGGACACGTCACGCCCTCCTGAACGAGGAATCGCCACCGGGGGCCCCTTCTCCCGACGGCTGCAGCCTGAACGGGTGATCTCTGGGCCAGAGGCGTGTGGGCCGTGCTGCCGGGCCGACTGGTGTTGGTCCTGCCGCGGTGTCACCGTCACTGAGAGGTAAGTCACACCCACACAGTACCCCACACTTGGTTTTCAGTCCAGCCTCCCTCGGCCTCAGCCTCCTTCTCTGGGACGTGGGGCTCCGGGAGCATGCCCCTCAGGTTTGCAGTGGGGGTTCGGTGCGTGTGCCCCGTTTGGGATGACCCCTAGCACGGAGGAAGTCCCGAATTATGACAGCGTGACTTCCCCCCGATCAAGGGGATTGCATGCTCCACCCTCAACGCGGCCCCTGAGCTTTCTGCTCAGTCACGCCTCGGCCGGAGCCTGATTTCCCACCGTGACGGGCAGTGGGCGCCTCGGTCCTGCCCACTGACGGCCACTTCAGCTTCCCCTGACCGACCCGCGGGGACCTCGGCCTCTTCTGATGAAGGACTTGGTCCGACGGGCAGCAGGCCCGGAGGAAGAGAGGCGGGCCGGGCCCTGGAGGCCGACCGTCTCACTGTGTCCATGTGCTCTTGCGTGTCCCTCCCGGGCCTTACTGACCTCGCCCACCTCGTCACCATGGAGACAGCCCCCTTCCTGCTCCGGGTGTGGCGCCCTACTCATCTCTCTCCCTTGGAACATGAAGTCTGAAGGGTTTCCTGATCCCAGGTTTACTGCTCTTTGCTCTGGCTCCCTGCGTCCACTCCGGGGCCTCGGGTGTCCTCCACAGGACGTGCCCCCTACACTGGAGGTTGGGGTTAAACGGTGCCCCCCCACCGCCAGTTCACACGTAGGTGGCCTTATTTGGGAGGAGCGTGCTTGCAGATGTGTAATGACTTCAGATGACGTCACACCACTAGGGGGGGCCCCTCATTCGGTGTGACTGGTGTCCTCACGAAAAGAAGAGATTTGGACACAGAACACGCACAGGATGGAAAGGAGAGATCAGGGTGATGCTTCTAGAAGGCCAGGCACACCGGTGACTGCCAGCACACTAGGGGGAGCTGGGAGAAGGGCCTGGGGCAGACCCCCAGGCCGGAGGAGGAGCCAGCCCCGCCCACGCGAGGACCCCGGCTTTGCAGCCCCAGGGGCTTACTAACACAGGGCCGCGGCGCTGTGTCCTGGGCAGGCCTCCCGCACCCTCCGCGGGGACCAGCGTGATGCGCCCCGGCTGCAGCGACTGAGCACCTGCGTTTGGGACCCGAGAGCCCGTCGTCAGTGACTGGAGATGAGAAACAGGGAAACCTGGTGACAGCCAGCAAGCCCGTTTTCCTCCCCGGAAGGGAAGCCACTCCGCAGCGGGACAGAGCCGCCCCAGAGGAGCGCGGCGCCCTGGGAAAGGGGCGGGGACTGCGGTTGCGGCCCAGGTCCCTCCGCTGCGGGTGCCGGCTGGGACTCAAGTTCCAGGGGCTGCAGGGGCCAGCTGGGACGTTCCAGTTTGCGCTCGAGCTGATACGTAAAGACGTGTGGCACCTGCAGCTCAGACTTCCAGGTAACGCAGTCCCTCAGACTCACGCAGTCTCCTTTCTAACAGTAAGTGGGAGAGGGCTCGCCCTAAGGTCTCCTCCGACCCGGGTTCCGTGTCCAGGGTTCGGCGTCCAGGAAAGAGCCTTGATTAAAATTAAGCTTAGCGGGAAAAAAAACCTCACAGTTACGGTGGAACATTCTCCCTTCAATGAAACTTGAAGCCATCATGAAGAGCAAGAAATTAGATTAATTTATTTACCTTAATTTTTTTTAATTTTTAAAAAGATTTTATTTTTAGAGAGAGGGGAACGGAGAGAGAAAGAGGGAGAGAAACATCCATGTGTGGTTGCCTCTTGTGCACCCCCCACTGGGGACCTGGCCGGCAACCCAGGCGTGTGCCCTGACTGGGAATCGAACCAGCGACCCTTTGATTCGCAGCCCAGTGCTCAATCCACTGAGCTACACCAGCCAGGGTGATTTCTTTATCTTTTAGATTAAAACGGAAAATAATTCAACAACAAGCAACTTTCTCTTTCATGAATATACTGGGACGTTTGGTCCCTTCTTTAGTTAAAACTCGTTTGCAGGGTGGATTAGCATGCCTTTGAAAGTTAGTCATGCAGGTATTTACCATTCACTTTCATTAGCTGTGTTGTCAAAGAATCTATCGGCTCTGTGATAAGTGTCGAACGCCCGGAGCTTTGCCTGAGAAAACATCTGCTATTTAGTGCATTAACAATAAGGCCTTTTCCTGCCCGCCCGTGCCCCCATTTTGTAAAATCTCAGAAGATAATTACCGAGTTTCCATTCTGATTTGCACATTTCTGAATAGCTTCTCCTATGTCTAGAGATATCATCTCAAAGGCCACCAGCTTTAGGTCAGAAAATGAAATCTGATGTTGAAGATGAAGAGATAAATTCTGCAATCTTTACACTGTTTTGTATGTTCCTTGGGGAATGCATTAGGGGCTTAAAGGGACATTAAATGTGTATTATTTCATTTGGCGTGTGTGGGCCAGGAAGTCGAGAGTGGCTTCGAGGGGCGGTACCAGCTCCGTGGTTCATGAGGGTGGAGGGGAAGGCACAGCAGGGGGTGGGGGGCTGGGGTGTTCATCTCCCCGGGGCCTTGGTCAACTGGCTGGCTAAGGGGTGCTGGCTGTGGCCGGGGGTCTCTGTCTCACTGCACAGGATGCCTCCGAGCCCCTCAGGGTCCTCAGGACACGCCAGCTGGCTTCACCCACAGCGGGTCACCCACGGGGGCGCAAAGGCGGAAGCTGCAGCCTTTTCACAGGAAAAATTTGAAACGGACAAAATGAGAGTCTAAGCAATTTACACAAAAATTGGTCTGCATTTTCCCTAAAAGGTGAAATCCACTCGAAACGGAGCAGATCACACACCCACTTGCTATTTAATGCTAAGACAAAAGAAACGAGGATGATTCTTCCCCCCTAGGTGGGGGAAGCTCCGTTAATTCACAGCGTGGGCATTCATGGTCGAAGGTCGTGGCCACAGCCATCTCTGCCTTCTGAGAGGTCACCGAAGGGGTCAGGTGCTTCTGACTCGGAACAGGCCCTGGCTGTGGGCGGGAGCTTCTGTGGCTGCCCCCTCACATGGGAGGGAGGGAGGAGGGGTGCGTGCACTGGGGTCAGGGCAGACATGTGGGGGGGAATGGACATGTACAAGCAGAACAAGGACAGCTGAGCTTCCTTTATTTTCATGCTAAAAAGCACGATGACCCCTTGCCTGACTCCGGTTTCCCTGAGGCGACAGGACTTGTTCCAGAGCAGCCAGCAATTCAGAAGTGGGGGGGGGGGGCAGAGGGGACGGAGACCGTGGCGCACTGCCAGGGAAGGGACAGCAAGCTGCGGGCTCTGGCTCAGGCCAAGCAAGGGTTTTTCCTGACGATGAACTCAACACAAGTCTCACCACCAGCGATTTTCCTGGAAAGCAGGAAATGGAAAAGACCTTCAGGGGCGGCTGCATTCGCGCCCGGAACCGAGTAACAGGCATGAGTGTTTACCGAAGGAAAGAAGAAACTAGAAGCTGGACGGATGCTAAGACTCTCTCTCCGGCGTCTGTCTGCGAACAGAGTCACCTCTCCTGCCTGGGGGGGGGAAATGCAGCCGCTGGCAGCCAGCGGGGCTTCTGTCCTACAGCGTCCGGCCCTGGAGGGGACTCCCGCCGCCCCTGCTCCTGGATCCAGGTGGAACGGTTCCAGGGAAGCGCTGGCCTGGCCAGCCGCCTGCCTCCAGGCTGATGAGCGGGGACACACCAGAGCAGCGGGGTCCCCACAGCACTCAGGCTGATTTGGGTCGGACGTGGGGAGGGAGGTGTCAGCCTGCAGGGAGGGACGCCCCTCAGGACGCACATCAGGGTGCCCCTGCATTAGCTGGTGGCAGCGGCCACAACACGGTGCGGGACTGAGGGCCGAAACAGGCGGATGGATCTGCTCCCGCTCGGAGGGTCGGAAGTCCGATGGCAAGGTGTCCGTGGGGCTGATCTGTTCCTTGGCTTCTTGTCTTCACCGGCCTTCCCCTCTGAGCCCAGGGGCGGGGGGGGGGGGGGGGGGGCAATCTCCTCTTCTGACACAGGGTCAGGGCCCACCCCGATGATTGCAGTCCCCTGCGTTACCTTTTCAAAAACCCTCCTCCAGATGCGATCTCGTTTCAGGCGCCGGGGGCTGGGGCCTCGGCGTGGCATGTGAGGGGCGCCCCGTTCAGCCCATAACGGTGGTCTCCGAGAAGAATGTCGTGGAGGGCGTTCATCACACTGTTTTCTGTCCGTTCTCTCTAACCGGGGCGCCAGAAAGACTCGTGCGGCTTCCCTTCGGGTCATCGCAGCTGCCGTTTCCCGAGGGGTTGGCGGCTAGTACAAGGTCCCTTTGGAGCAAGGACTGGGGCCTCGTGGGATGAACCCCTGTGCGGCCCTCTTTTCCAGCCGTATGTCACGCTCCTTTCTTCCTTCCTACGTATGTACAAGTGGTGTTGTTACACGCTGTGTCCACAGACACTGTACACATCATCCTTTATGGAAGCAAGTGGAATTTCGATGGTTCAACAGGTAAACAGACTTAATTCATCAGCTGTACGTACAGGAGTAGAACATCTTCAAGGAAAAACAGAGAAAGGTTCTGTGCTAATAATAAACACCCTTCCTGACAAATCACCTCATATCTTTTGGGGGAGGAAGTGGAGCCTATAATAAATATGTGAGTTGAGGGAAAAAAACCCAAGATGTGTCACAAGATACTTTTTCAGACTCCAACAGTAACTAAGCAAATCAACGCTTAAATTAGCACCAACCGGTGAAACTAAGCATCCCTAAATTGATTTTTCCATGTACTTGCCAGGGAGGCAGACAAAGTGTAGGAGGAGTTGGGTTGTTGCCAGACCTAAAGCGTTTTTCTGAGCGCCGTCACCAGCCACTAATGGGCAGTGACGTCACCGGGGCCCTGGCCCCGCGCCAGGCGGGCGCGCCTGAGACCTGCAGGGCAGGCTGGCTGGGCTGGGGGCTGCGTCCTCGGAAAGGTCCCCGCGCGCACGCGCTGCGGAAGCCGAGCCCCCGCGACAGAGAACGGACTTCCAGTGACGCCAGCAGAGGGCAAAGGCCTGGGCCCAGGTGGCCTCTGCGCGGAGGAGGCTGCAGCTGACCCGACAACCAGCACCAGCAGCACTGCCCCAGCCCCCACCGCCCTCCGCGGCGCCCCAGCCCCCCCCCCAGCGGCAGTAGACCCGACCTTCGGCTTGGGAGCCCTCAGTTCTAGTTCGCTTCCTTACGGTGGTCCCCTCACACATGTATCTGTTTTTAAGACACATTCCCTTTTTCTGAATTCTCTGTGTCACCACCGTCCCAAAGTACATTCAGGAATTCCTCCCAGAGTGGACCCAGCCGGGGCCGGCTCCAAGCGCCCGAAGCGCGCCCACAGGCGGCAGAGGTTCCCGGGCCCCTGGGCGCGCGGCTGTGGCCCGGGAGCTCACCCATCTCCCGGTGGGAGGGTGAGAGGCAGCGGGGGAGGGAGGGGGGACAGCGTGGGCTGAGCGCTGGCCTGCCGCTGGCTTCTCAGTCCCGAACACCCGCGGACGAGGGTGAACTGGGGCGTGGTACCCCGAAGTCCACCGGGGTGTTTAAACGGGGAGTAAACCGCACGGCCAACAGGCTCACGGAGCAGGAGAAGGGCATTGCGGGTGGGGGGGGACTGGGGAAATCTGAACCAAGTATGGGCTTTAATTCATAACAATGTATCAATATCGGCTCATTGATTGCCACCAATATAGCTCACGGATGTGAAATGCTAGTAACAGGGAAAAGTGGGTGCAGGACGTGCATAAATGCTCGGGTGCCGTCTTCCCAATGATTCTTTAGACTCAAAGCTGCTCCAAAGTAAAAAGTCTTCTAAAATATTTAATACATTTGTATAATATAAAATATATGCATTATACACATATACTCTGTATGACAACTAGTGTGCAATAACTACAATACATGCATAGTATTGCATACATACATAAATCCACGAGGTCTGCCTCACCGTCATCTGTAACCTGAGGGAGGGGCGGGGGTGGGGTGCTGGGGTGGCGTGTTGGGGGCGGAATCGAGGAAACGGGGCCGGCTGTCACTCCCTGATGTCTGTAATCAGGTGAGGGACCCAGGAATGAACGGATCGTATTACCCTTCCTCACGGGGTTGAAATTGTCCATAACAAGAGGTCAAGACACAAGCCCCACGAAGCCGAGCACCCCGAAGAACGGCAATCTACCTGCCGTTAGGGCGCGTCCAGGCCCTGCTGTGTGTCCGCCGCTCGGTGTCC
This sequence comes from Phyllostomus discolor, assembly GCF_004126475.2. Classification (NCBI taxonomy): domain Eukaryota; kingdom Metazoa; phylum Chordata; class Mammalia; order Chiroptera; family Phyllostomidae; genus Phyllostomus; species Phyllostomus discolor. Next base: position 1,662,403 of record NC_040905.2, read on the forward strand.
CCACGCGGGTTCACCGACACGGCCCGAGGGCGTGCTTCCCGTCCTGCAGGGCATGTGGACGATGCTGACGCGTGTGAGGGCACGCCCCGCCGAGCTTCTCCGTTCAGTGCGACGCGTGGGTCAGGCCACCCCAGGGTCCCCGCCGCCCTCACTACCCCCACCGCTCAGTGCAGACCCCGCTCCCCCGGGGCGGGGGGTCAGAGCCAATGGAGCTGCAGCTTCGGAAGAATGTCATTCCCCGTGTGCCCTGAAAGCAGGCCGCTCGGGTCCGGGGCGGGTCTGGATGGAGCCTCTTCGTGGCCTGTGACGCGGGCGGGGCCTGGCACGCTCCTCCGCCCCGCGCTGCACGCCCGCACCGCGCAGAAGCCGCGTGGTCACCGGGGGCGGCGCTCCGGGACGGCGCTGCCCCTCCGCCTCCTGCCCCGCTCTCTCCGCAGCTGGAGGAGCCGGCAGCGTCCAGCCTCCCAAACAAGCAGCCGGAGCCCTCCCGCGGGAGAGCCCCCCCATCTCCTTCGTCTGCCAGAAGCCCCCACGTTCCGCAGGCTCTGCGGCCCGCGCTGCCTGCCTGCCCTCCCCACCGCGGCTGCCCACGCCAAGTCCCAACGCCCATTGTGGCCACCTGGGCGACTTCGAGGGTCTCCTACTTGGCCACCGGTTCCAGCCCGCAGTCCACTCGGATGCCGCCGCAAAGCTGAGCGGCGTGACCCGCTCCCTCATCTTCTGAGAACCCTCCGCACTGACCCCCGACCGGCAGGATGGGGAATGCGCTTTGGGGGCTGGACCCTTTGGTGTCTTTCCCACCAAGTCCGACTGCGCGGAGTGCCACAGACAGTGTCCTACCGCCTTCCCTTCGCGCGGCGGCCCCTCCCCCCAGCACGCCCTGTCCCGCCCTGTGCTCAGTGAGCACCCGGACCCTCCAAGGCTGAGGTCAGGCGTAAGCCTTGAAGAGAGTGACCCGGACAGCACCAGCCCAGGGGGATGGGGTGAATCCCGCCCACACTCCCTGTGCAGCCTGCGCTCTGGCGTAGGGATCCAAGAGCCCGGGAGGGTGATGTCCTGATTTCCAAAAGGCACCGTTTGTGCCAGCAGCCACCCCACTGCCCAGGTGGAGCCCACCCCCACCCCGCCCCTGCTGCATCCCGTGCTACCTGCAGCTCAGGGGACGGAGAAAGGGTCGAGATTCGAACCCACGGCCCACTCAGGGTGCCGTCCCCTCTTTTCTGCCGGCACTGTCGCAGCCAGCGCTTAGTAGGCGTTTAATAGACGACGACTGCGTAAAGGCAGCCGTGCACGAGGCCCAGCTCCGCGCACTGCACCGCATCTCTCGGGAGCGCGTTTGTCGAAGGCCCAGTCTGCAAACAAGCCGCGTCAGGATGCCGGAGCGCCACGGCGGGCACAGCGCGATGTGGTTCCGGGACCCATGTTGCTAAGTCTCCAGCTCGCGACTAAGGGCTGCAAGGTCCTTCTCACAGATGTCCCGGGGAAGAGGCAGAGGCCACCCCGAGCCCTCCGCGAAGGCCGCGCAGTCGGGCGGGCTCGCCCCAGGAGTCCCACGGGGAACGGGCTCTGCCTGCGCCCTGTGTCTGGATCCCCGGGCAGGGCAGGGCCCCTCCTCCTGCAGCGTTAGAGCCGAAGAGCACGCTGCGGGTGGAGGGGACGGGGGGGGGGGGGGGGTCTGGCGTGGCACCCGCGCACAGGCGGCGCCAGCGGCGTCCTAGCACTAGCGGAACACGCGGGGAGCCAGACGTGTGTGGCAGGCGACCAAGGAGCGGGGTGGCTTTCTCTCCATCGGTTTCTGCTGGGGCTGCAGCTTGGGGGAGGCCGCGCGATGCGGGGTGTGTGTTCTGTTACGCTTGGCAGTGTCCCGCCCCCCCCCCCCCCCCCCCCCCCCGCTCCGCTAGCACCGGTCCAAGACTAGCCAACCGTGGGCCCTGCGGAGGAGAGGGGCTCACAGACCGAGGCGCCCGGGCCTCACTGCGCCTCGCTGCGCCCTCCTCTCACGCCCGGACTCCACCCCGGAGGCCCGAGCGGAGCTGCGGACCAGGCGCTGTCCCCAGAAGCAGACAGACCGGAGGAGGAGGCTGGGCGGGTGGCTGTTTCACTTCCAGGACCGTTCTCACCCACAGGGCTATTTTGGTCCATTTTAAGGAAGAAGAAAATCAGACCCTAGAAGACTGTTTCAGAAAAGCAGCAGAAAGTGTGTGCGTTGGGGGGGGGGGGGGGCGGGATTAAGGTCCTATCTCTTGGAGAGAAAAACAAAAATTTGGGTTTTGTTAGAAACAATGTCTCTATTCCCGACACCATCCACTCCTTAAAATGAGGAGAAAAACATCTCGTTGGGGGATTTTGCAAGCACAGGGCGTGTATTTTCTCTCTCGTTTCTTAATTTGGCATTTCTTTCTTCAAGTTCTTTAACTCCCGTAAACGTTCTTTAAATGGAAAGGGGAAAAAAAAGCATTAATGAATGCCAGAAAAGTTTCCCAGCCAGCCAGCCAAGCCACAAATATCCAAAAATGTGATTTCGTTCTTAATAACGTAAGGAGCTGAAGAGTCTCAGCTAGGAATCTAAAGAGACGGGAGAAAGTGCACTCTACACGTCTGTCAGAAGCCTCTGGTAGTTCGAGGGTTTGGGGATGACAGACAGATGAGGAGCAGCAGCCGGCCGGTGATGGAGTCCACGCAAACCCCAGGGCTGACGCTGGGCTTGACATGGGCATTCGTGACGGGTGAACTCCAGCCCTCATTTGACTGAGCCTCCGGCCGCCCGCTCTGGCTGCCCTGCATTCTCGCCCCAAACAGCCGGTGATTCCCTCCCCTGTGCCCGGGGCCAGGCAGCCCAGGTTGTGAACCGGGAGACTAAAGATGGAGTCAGGGCCTGTGTTTCTTTTCTTTCTTTCCTTTCCTTTCCTTTCCTTTCCTTTCCTTTCCTTTTCTTTTCTTTTCTTTTCTTTTCTTTTCTTTTCTTTTCTTTTCTTTTCTTTTCTTTCCTTTCCTTTCCTTTCCTTTCCTTTCCTTTCCTTTTCTTTTCCTTCCTTCCTTTCCTTCTTCCCTTCTTTCTTTCCTTTCTTCCTTCTCTCTTTCTTTCTTTCTTTCTTTCCTTCTTTCCTTCTTTCTTTCTCCTTGTCTTCCTGTATATTTTGCTTTTAAACTCTGTTTACTTTTCAGGGACAGCTGACACTCAGTATCATTTAGCACTGGTTTCAGGGGCACAGCACGGCGGTGAAACCGTCATCGGCCCCACACACGGGCCGCCGGCATGCCCGGTCCCCTCCTGGCGCCATGCCTGGCGGCTGTACTGTGAGTGACCGCATCTCCTGTGCTGGACTCTCATCCCGTGGCTCGATTGCAGTCCGTGCCTCCCAGGTTCCCTGTTTGTAGAACTGTTGGTTAGTGTGTCCCGGAGAATACTGGCCTCCCCACAGGACAAGCCGGTGCTTCAGAAACACAGGTTCTGGCACAAAGTGGCGTTCACTCCGGGACAGGCCGGTTAACGGTTCCACAGCAGAGACGCCGGGGCGCATATGAGCTACCAGACCAGAGCTCCTCCAGCGTTGGCGGGCCGGCAAGGCCACGGACACTGAGTTAACATGTCTACTCTGATTCAGTTCTCCTGGGGGGGGGGGGGGCCTGGGCTTCCTCCTGCCTTTCTAACAAACTCCCAGGAGAGGGCACGCCCTGGGACCACAAGGTCACCATGACTGGGGTCATAGGGGATGAACGAGCTCAGTGCACGGAGTGAAGTGGACGTTCAAGCCCCAGCGATTCAGCTGGAAGGTCCCCCGGAGGAGGGCGGCCAACACTGATGGGCATCTCCACCCAGCAGGCCCGGCCCTGCGTTCTCAGGCGCTTATACTGCCTGTGAGGTGCCCACGGTTATCAGACCCCCTTGCAGGTGGGGAAACTGAGGCACCTGCAAGCTGTGACGTGACTTGCCCGAAGTGACATGGCGACGTGGGTCCGCAGAACAGGACGGAGCCCAGGTCCTCGAGCCCCTAAACCTCCAAGAATAAAAGCACAAACTGGTCGCTGGTCTCCGCAGCCATTTCCCCCGTGTGGGGTCCTGGTTCAACCCACACAAAACCAGGCGTGCTGTGGACCCTTTTGACAAGGCGGAAACGGAGGCTCGGAGGTGGAAGCGCGCTCGGCCACGGCCGGGCCACACGTGGCTCTAGGTGTGGCTCTGTCGCAGTTGCCAACCCACTTAGTGTCTGGTCAACGCAAGGCTGGGGGCCGCAGCTCGGGGGTCTAAATGTGTTTGGGGAAGTGAGTGAGTGTTTTCAATTCTATTTCAGTCTCCCGGGAGCCCACCAGCCCTGCCGGGCTCACGACTCGCAAACCTCTCAGCCCTTCTCCCTGCAGCCGGAGGGAGAGCTTGGCCCGGCGGGGACCAGGGCTCGGCCGGGGGGAGTGTGAAACCACCGGTGCGGCTCCGGCCTCGGTGCGGGTTCAGCGGGCCTGCGGTGTTCTGCCTGCTGAGTTGGCCAACCGAGTGACTCCAGGGCCAGAAGGACGCTGCCCTGCCTGTGGGAGAAACACCTCTTATCTGCCTGAGGTTTGGCCAAACAGGGAAGTTGCATTTTCTTTTTAAAGAGACCAGGACACAGGCCCTCACTCCACCCTGGCCTGGAGCAGACCCTCCTGGCTGGAGCTCCCAGCTCCCCCCTGAGGCTCTGCCCCTTCCTTCTCCAGGGCTCGGCGAGGCTGCTGGGAAAGGCTGTGCACCGACAGGGAACTTACAGCATCCTCCACCCGGGCCCCACTCTGCCTGCACGCGTGCCCGGGAGGCGGTGCGGCTGGACTCCGTCCAGGCCACCGAGGTGTACAGATGAGCCGGGGCAGAGTTTGCGAGGCCAGTGTCTGTCCCCCGGCTGGTGCCAGCAGCTCCCGGTGGCCCCGGCCCTCCGGTTCCTCCACGGGACGTCAGCCATCTGCCAGGCCGCCTTTGACCCACAGGGCTCGCCCGCGGCATCTCTGCCAAGGACGTGTGTGGGCCGGACCGGCTCCCCGGGCCGGAGCTTGCCCCTGGGAAGCTGAGCTGAGGGAAACATGGCCTGGGCGGGAGAAGGGAGCTGAAGGGGGGATGCCTGGCATGTGCAGACCCTACTAGGGAAGGTTTTGGCCAGAGACCCGCCAGGGGCTGGCTCCCCGGAGACGGCAGGACGAGGGGCCTGCGTCAGTGTGACGTCACGGGCATGGCCCGGCCTCCCCCAGCGGCTGAAGTCAAACACCCTCCAGGCAATGGGTTGCTCTGTGTTGCTTGGGATTGCTCCCGCTTTCAAGAATTCATCCTCGCCTCTGCAGGGGACAGGGTCCTCCCATGCACTGGCGTTCCGAGGAGGGGACCTGGGAGGCTCCGTGGAGGGGAGCCGGGAGGCTGGGTGGGGCTCAGAGTGCCTGGAAGGCGGCTCCGCAGCGACTAGATGGCCGCTGAGGTCCAGCCCGAGCCCTGCTTCCTGCACCGGGCATCAGCCGGCACGTCTCCCAAACGGCCTTGGGGTCCTGGGTTCGAGGGAGGTGGGCCCGAGGGCACTGTGCTCTGGAGAGAGGCGGTGGATCCAGGCCGGAGCGCCCAGCACTTTCCTGACCGAAGAGCTGACAGGTCAGCGCCCCAGTGAGGGGCTGCAGGACCTGCAGTGAGAGCGGGGTCTCCTCAGGGGTCTCCGTTACCCCCCACGACGCCCGGCACACTCACACACACTCACACACACTCGTACACACCTGCTCCATCTCTCTCCCACACCCGAGGTCCCTGTGTGCAAGTACTCTGGGGACGTCTCACTGGAGGGAGAGCGAACCCTGACTCTCACATGGATCCCCCCCACCGTGCTCACAGGACACGGACCAGGGTCTCCAAGCATGGCAGAGCTGGGGCAGACTCAGCAACCTCACCCGCACGTGCGGCCTGATGCCACCGCCCGGGGCCGCCTGGCTGTCTCGGAGGGAACCAGCTGGCCAGGTGGGGCCGGACCCCACCCCCCGCAGTTCAGTCCTGCTGACACCTGCTTCCCCGGCTCCCGTGTCTTCCTGACCACGTGGCATCACACGCCTTCACCTCGTGACTCCCTCCAAAGAACTGGATGGAACGTTCCCTGTAAAGGGCTGAACGTGCCTTTGCTACTTCCCCCTTAGTCTCGAAGGAAGGCCTCATCTTCCCGCGTCATGCAAGGGCGGGTTGATTTCTCAGCCGCGAGGGGCCTCGTCCCCCTGCACGCCCCATTTCCAGTTCTCTCCTTCGGTAGGTCCGACAGCATCTTGGTTCCAACCTGTCTGAAGGGTCAGAGGTTCACAGCCCCCTGCAGGCGGAGCCGCGCCTCACGCAGCTCCGATGGCACTTCCGTCCACACCCCCGTGCGAGCCGCCGGGGGCCCCGCACGGCAACACTTAGTGGTCGGTTCACCAGATCGCCTCCCGGCTCAGCAGGAAGGAGACTCGGCGGAGGCACAAGGTTACAATAACCGCCCCCTATGGTAGTTGGCTCCGTCTACAGAAGGGTCCTAGCACAGCGGCGGGGGTCCCGCCGTCCCCGACACGTTAAACTGCGGACGATGTGTTCAGATGAACGTGCGAACGTCCACGTGATGTGCATCGACACGGACAGCGCCTGGCTCCGAGGGCAGGGCGGAGCGGAAACCGAAACCTGAATTTGGTCGGGGGTGAGAGGAAGTTCCCAGTTTTTCCGGACAGCGCGTGTTCTGTATCAAATCCTCCTCCTCCTCTCTCTGCCGGAGAAGCAGCTGCGAGACAGGGAGCAGAGCGCCGACCGTGACCCACAGACGGTGGAGGGGGGAGGTCAGACACGGTCACCCAGGGACACCGTGGACAACCGGAGACAGAAAGGGACTCCCCCAAGGGCCGGGAGGCCAGTCTCGGGGCAGCAACACCCCGTGGTTCGGAGGGGCCGTGTGAGCGGCAGAGTACGAAGCAGCCTTCTTGCCAACCGCCGGCACTGGCCGGGCCGCCGCTCTGCCCCAGGGGTCGTGCGGGACACTGTAGGATGAAGACACGCTGGCCTCCAAGGGGCTTCCTGTGTGGGGGCACAGGAAGGAGTGCGGGCGGGACCCGGCAGGGTGCAAAGGAGGGTGTGGCTGCTTCTGAAAGGGCAAGAGCAGGGGTTTTCCTGAGCAGGAGACACCAGGCTGACTCAGAGTGAGGGCTAGCTGTTCACTGCAAGGACCGGGGAGGGGGCGGGGGCGAAGGCCGTCGGGGCGAAGGGGCAGCCCGGGCTGGGGGTCAGGGCAGAGGGGCAGCCCGGGCTGGGGGACGGCACTCTCGGACTCTCAGTGTCACCTTCCCCAGGGCAGCTGCCTGCGGACGGGACCAGACGCTGAGGCAGAAAGCGCTGGGCTCCAGCTCACCTAGTGCAGGGGCAGCTACCTGCAGGCTGAGAACTCACCGGCCCCTGGGCATTTAAGGTCGGGGTCCATGGGGCGCCCCACTAGCCTCTGCTGACAGCAGGAGCGTCCCTTCTGGAAGGACGTAACTCCACGGAGAGCGTGGCTGGGCCAGGGCCCAGCTCTGGGTCCAGCACCCCCTGCTCCTGAATACGACAGCAGCCACAGGGGGAGGCACCCCAGGAGCTGGAGCCACAGCCCCAGGCCCACGGCAGGGCCCAGAGCGAGACCCTGTGATTTTGGAGGCTGGAGGATCTCCGGTAACGGAGCCCGGCACGGCACGAGGACTGCTGGACACTCGCTGCTCGAGGTGCAGTGGGGACGTGCGAGCAGTCATCAAACAAAGGAACAATAAACAGGCGGACGGACGAGTCTCCGTCAATGGCGATGCTACACGGGCCCCAAAACGCATCCCCCGGAAGGGATGGAAGCAGAGAACTTAAACACCCTCTGGTCTCGCAAAACCCAGATTTCTTACCAGTAGGAAGAGTAGGGTCATGTGTTTATTCCCGGTCCTTCCCTTCAGCTCCAAATGCCACAGACTGAAATGCCAATTGCCCTGTTTTCCAGCTACAAGAGAATCTCTTCCGTCTTTAAAATTGGGAACTTCGCCCTGGCTGGCGTAGCTCAGTGGACTGAGTGCGGGCTGTGAACCAAAGTGTCGCAGGTTTGATTCCCAGTCAGGGCCCATGCCTGGGTTGCAGGCCACGGCCCCCAGCAACCGCACATTGATGTTTCTCTCTCTCTTTCTTTCTACCTCCCTTCGCTCTCTAAAAATAAATAAATAAAATCTTTTTTAAAAATCAGGACTTTCTCTGATGAGTGGGTCCATGTCCATCAGCCCGATGTAGTGGCGGCTCCGTCAGAGCCCCCGTCTCTTCTTACCCGCGTCCCCCCGACATGGACAGTGTGCGGTGGGCACGAACAGAGCGTGTGGACGAACGTCCGAGGAGGCCGGGTTTACGTGGTTATTGGAAACATGAAGAACACCCTCCATGGGCCCCTTTCCCAGCTTTAGGACCCGGCGTAGGAGGCAGGGAGAAGACGGCCTTGTTCCGGCATGTTCTGGCATGTTCCGGCTTGACCGCGTGCCATTACCTAGCCAGAAACAAGCCAGCAGTCGCGTGCTGTCATTTGCTGAATCGCCCGCCGACGGTTTAAAGCGGGGTCTCGGGGCCTGTGCACTGTGGAGACCTGGGACCAGACAATCCTTCGCTGGCCGGGGGCGGGAGACAGCCCCATGCAGGGGAGATGTAGAAAGGTCAGCATCCGACCTCTGACGACAGCGGCACATCTTCCCCTTAGCGATGACAACCGCAAACACCCCCGGACATTGCCCAATCGCCCTGGTCGGGTTGAGAAACGCGGATGTGAGAGAAGCTCCCAGCCCCGAGTGCAGCCCGACGCCGGGAGCCGGCTCAGCATCTCAAGGGCACTTCCCGCTGCAGGGGTGGCGGGGGCTCGGGGCCCGTGGGCTGACACTCTCTCGAGTCTGGGCCCGGCGAACATCGGGCACCGAGCGGACACGGCTGACTGTGAACGTGAGACCGTGACCAGGTCCGTGGCCACTGTCCAACTTGAACGCTCTGCCGCTTCTCCCCGCGGACAGAAAATCACAAACACTGCTCTGGCTGCCTCTGCATCTCAGTGTGCCCCCCCGTCCCCCAGCAGAACGTGGCGGAGACCCGCCTGCACGCGGCCTGAGCGAGGAAGAGACGCTCTTCATCTGCCCCCGTGGCCCAGAGTCCGGGGACGGAAATGGCTCTGCGGACGCCCAGACTGGAGGAACGTGTCACTCCCCGCTCACGGCCCCAAGCCCCTCTCTGTCGGCCTCGTTCCCCGGGGGCCTTCCCGGGGTGGTGACAGAGATGGCCCACGAGACTCCAGCTGACGTCCTGGAGGCCCCAGGGGAACGGGAAGGCCCTTTCCAAGGGTCCCACCCAAGTCGAGGGCCTGCCCCTCGCCGTCCTGGTTGGGTCGTGTGTCCACCGTGAGCTGGTCACTGAGGCCAGAGAATGGAACTCCCCGGGTGACCGCCCAGCTGGTCAGCACGCCCTGGGGCGGACAGCTGCTGCAGGATGGGGTCCAGCCCCCGGTCTCCACGCCCTCCTCTGGACTGGATGCACTTCTCGTGGCCCGGACCCACCGCAGCGATCAGACGTCAGTCCCGAGATGTGTGACAGGGAGACCGCGCCTTCCTTCCTGCTCCCCCTGCCAGGGGGCGAGCCGTCCTACCGGGAGTCAGCACCGCAGGACATGGACAACTCTGTCCCTGGCCAGCCCGGACTCCAGGCCGGCCAGCAGCCTGTGAGGGAGCTCGAAGCAGTACCCCCTGGGGGTGAGCCCTGAGGCACCGCCGCCCAGACCGGCACCTCTGCTTGGTCCTCAGAGAGGTCTCAGGGTGACCCCGACCGAGATGCTGCACCCTGGCTCCTGACCCATGGGGGCTGAGAGACGGCGTTTGCCCTTTGACTCCATGGAGTTTTGGGGTCATCTGTTGTAGAGCCTTCTAGAACTAATACAATGTACCCTACCCCCCACACATGCCCCTCCCCCCACTCAGGATGCCTCCACCTCCCAGAACCCCCTGGGGCAGACACAGCCCCAGGGGGTCCCGGTCTCAGACCACATGCACCATAGCGCCCAGTTCAGGCTGCCTGGTCCGAGCACACGAGCTTGGACATGCAAGAGGGAAGCTGTGTTCTGGTGCCCCAGACACCGGGGAAGAGCCTGTCAGGGGACTGCCCCGGGGCTGATCTGCGTGACCTCACGAGACACGCTGCAAAGCCACAGGCCCCGGGGCCGGGCTGGTGAGGGCCCACGCAAGCTTCGTCCCACTCGGCCTCGGGGTGGGGCTGCTGGATGCCAGTGTGCATGGCCGTGGCCCTGCCTGCTCTGGAGGTCTGGTCCCCATTGTCCCACAAGCCCCGCAGCGCTCCCTGTTCTGGGGCAGCTGATTTCCTGTTCCCGTTACGCAGGAAATGGAGCGGCCTGGAAAAGAAACTACAATATCGATGTGTCTTCTGCCGCAGGACCATGAATGTGTAGTGCAATGTCCAACTACGGGCGGTGAGGTCCTGGTTACAGTTTTTCTTCCCGAAGTCCCTGAAGCGCTGAGGTGAGGTACTCATGGGCTCAGAAGTGCTGCGGTGGCTCCGGAACACGCGGCAGGCAGCCCGGAATGCTCCTCACTTGCTCGCTTCCACGGTCCCTCTCATCACACCCGGCTCCAGGTCAGCCCACCGGGCAAAGGAAATGCTGGCCAAGCGTCTGGTCAGCGGGAAGGGTGAAAGCTGGTGACCCTCCACCGGAGTCCGAGTCTCTCTGAGCTGCCCATGACAAAACACCACGGCGGAGAACGTTTGGGAGCGGTCTGAACCCCGGGAGAATTCAGCATCAGGGGTGCTGGCTGCCTCGCAGGCCCAGGCGGAGGCCTACTCTACGGCTGGGTTAACGCCGTACCGCGGGCACCTGGCTCATCAACGTGTGTGTTTTCAGGGCGGCTGGACCCGGTAAAACGTTCAGTGTGTGGTGGGTGGATTTCGTCATCGCTGTGTTTTCCGGTTAATAGCTGCTCGGGGGGCTGCTGGAGGCCGTGGTCCTTCCTCAGCTGTGGGCACCCCCCCTGACCACAGCTCTTCCTAGCGACCTGGGCGCAGTTCGACAGATCTGCCTGCTCACCGCTCAGGTGAAAGAAAGAAGAACCCCTACTCCGCCCTGTGACCTACAGCTCCTGAACGCTCCCGACACCCAAGGCCTGGAGAGGAAGAAGGGTGTTACCACTGGACACCCTGAAGTCCCCGGGCTTTTACCCACAGTCTGGGCGGGGAAGAACCTTATTTGTCTTTCTTGGCATATTTCTCAAAGTAATTTTTTTTAAAGCTGCAGAAGCTATTTTCAAAAGCTTTATTTTCATAATTCTCATTGACCTGCGTTTGCTGCAGAAGCTATTTTCAAAAGCTTTATTTTCATAATTCTCATTGACCTGCGTTTCCCAAGATATCAGACTTGCGTGCCCGGCCGCAGCCCCGAGTCTCTGAGCACCAGCCCCTCACACGTGTGTGGGCTGTGGGCTCCCCCGGAACCGCCCCCGTAGCAGAGTGAGTGTGGGGTGGGCGTGAGCAGGGCACCCCTTCCTCCTCCGCGGTCTCGGGGCTGCCCGGGGACCCCACAGTTCCTTCTGTCCTGCCTCGGGGACTCCCGGCCTCTCGGCCAGCCCCAGCCCCACCCTCACCGGCCCCATCTCAGGACCAGCTGGCCTCTGCACCCCGGGGTCCGCGTGCCCCTTCTCGAGGGCTGCATTGCAGTGCCTTCTGGCCCCAGCCCCCACAGAAATGGGTGAAAAACCCGCTGTCCCTTTGCGTCTCCCTGTCCCACTGCCCTGGGACTCCGGTGCCCGGCCCGAGGGAGGTGGCGAAGGAGCGACTCCCCGAAGTTCTGATCCAGCTCCTGCAGGCGCTGGCCGCCCCCCTGGAGCCCAGCGTGGACACGCAACTTCCTCTGCCCTGAAGGGTGAGTCTCGCCACCCTGCTGGCCGTCCGGACACGTCTGAACACCGGGGACGTGCGGTGTCGGCCGTCGGGCTTACGCACCCCAAGTTCTGCACCGGGAGGCGCCCTGTGGGCGGGGTCAGGAGAGACTGAGCCGCGTGCGGGACACAGCGCAGCGTGTCTTGGGGGGGGGCGGCAAAACAGAGTCCTCGTGGCTGTGGGTGCGAGTCATCATCGTACGGCAAGAAAGCTGGAGAAAGGACGAGTGCTGATTCCCAGGGTGGAAAACCAATCAAGGAATTCAGTGCCCACTGTTCCCTGCCTCAGGCCTGGACAAACGCAAAGCGGGTCAGCTTGCCGTGAGCAGCCCGTCTCTGACATCAAACTCCGCTTAGAAACCAGGGTAAATGCACCGTGTTGCTCAAGCGTCGGAGCCTCAGTTTCCTCATCTGCAGAATGGGGACGACCCAGCCACGGCCCCACGGACCGCTGCGAGCGTTCGGTGGGCTCAGGAGCGCGGGCGGCTCACGGGCAGCTGGCCCCCCGAGTCGGCGTTGTGCCCTCGGACACCCCCCCTGCCGGCTGTGGGTCAAAGGCACCGTGCGAAAAGCCACGCCGTGCTGACGTGCGCCATGGGGCTGGGCCGAGGGTGGCGCTGAGCACGTGCGGACGCTTCTCGTCACTGTTCCACGGGCAGTGCAGGGCAGCTCCCACGGACGCTGCACGAGGGTCGCCAGCGACCCCGAGGCGACCTGATGTCTGCGAGAAGGACATGCACAGGTTGTGTGCGCACTGTGCCGTTTCACACGACCGACGTGAGCACCTGCGGCTTCTCGGACCCACCAGAGGGCCTGGTGTGGCCCCTCAGCGGACCCCGAGGGACGACGGCCCCTGGCACAGAGTGTGCACCCGGCCCTCAGCCACTATGTGCCGGCTGTGTGTCCAAGATCCTTTCTCTTTTTTAAATGATTGATTTCAGAGAGAGAGGGGGAGGGGGAGAAAGAAACGTTGATTTGTCATTCCGCTCATTGAGGCATTCATCGGTGGAGTCTTGCATGTGCCCCGACCAGGGATTGAACCTGCAACCTTGGTCTAATGGGCCAATGCTCTAACCAATGGGCGACCCGGCCAAGGCCGAGATTTCTTTACAGGATAATACAGATGTTCGAAATGATTTTCATTGCCTCCCTAGACGGTGGTGAAAGCTTTTGGGAAAAGACGGCTGTTTTAGAAGACTGGCCTCAAATCTTGATTAAGAGTGACATTTCTAATGTTTTTCCTGCTAGCCTGCACACAGCACACAGTCCTCACAAATAAGTCACGTCACTTTGTATCAACAGACTCCGAGCTTTCTGCGGCCCAGGGCGGCTCCTCACGGATCCTTCTGAGAACCTGGGCTCTGGCTCGACCCAGATCGGGCCGGGCTGAGCTCGCGGTTCAGACCCGATGGTTACCAGGTGGTCGGAGCGGCCTGATTCCCACAGCCAATTTTCTATAAAAATCCAGAGTAACTGAAATGGGAGGCAGGGCCCAGGGAAAGCTGGGGTGAGTAATGCGGCACAGTGGCCGCCTGCAGCCTCTGAGGCGGCGCACTCAAGGCGTGTATTAGCTGGGGGGGGGGGGGGGGGGGGGGGGGGAGGAAGCCGCTGCTGTCTCCAGAGCATCCTGGCTACCGCCCACCCGGCTCATCAAGGACAAGGAGTCCGGTCAAGGTGGACGCGCAGGTGGGCGCGCGTCACCTCCTCACGCAACCACAAGGGGAGTCACCACGAACCCCAAAACGGAAAACACCCAGAGCCGCCAGGAGATCGAACTGCGTGGGAGTCCGACAACCAAGGGTCTAAGGAAGCCACATCCCTCCAGACGGGCAGGAGGGGCAGAAGCGCAGAGTTGGGGTGAAGAGGACACGTGCGGCGTGGTGTGGTGTGGGGGGTCAGTGGCGGTGGAGGGGTGGGCAGTCCCACGTTCACATGTGGTGGATAAAAATCAGGAGGGGCGCCTTGAAAGTGGGCGATCCCAGCCGCGGGCCAGATTGCACAGCCCAGGGTTCCAGCGCCAGGAAGATAAATACCCTGAGCCTCTGGCTCTAAAAATCAGTGTGGGCTGGGGCGGTGGGAGAAACTGCCGGTTTCTCAGGAGAGTCCTTTAAAGGGCACCCACAGACTCAGAACAAACGTAAACCCACCCCCTCTGGGACTCAGGGCAACAGCTGGAAGGGTGCCAGTGCATATTGGAAGTGGGTGAAGTGACTGGAAACGGGGCGAGTGCAGGGCACACCTGCAGAAGCCCGGCAGTGTCACTGCCCCCTCCCCCACCTGCCCCCCACACAGAGCCACAGAGCGGTGGGGCTGGTTGCCCTGCCCTGGCAAACACCTAAGGCCCCGCCCCTTACGACTCAACAGGTGCACTAGCACAGGCAGTCAGAGCAGCCCCGCCTAAGGCTCAGAAACAAACACGGGGAGGCTGCCACACTGAGGGCCCAAGAAACACGGCCCAAATGAGAGGACAGATCGCAACCCCAGAAACAGAACTCAACAGAACGGAGATAACCGACTGTCAGACGCAGAGCTCAGAACACCGGTGACGGGGATGCTCCAAGACCCCCTGAGTATGGCAGACACACAAGGGAAGAAGTGCAGGCTATGCTCAGTGAAATGAAGAAAAATCCACGGGGAACCAACATGAAGGGAAGGCAGCCAGGGTTCAGATCAACGATGTGGAACATAAGGAAGAATTAAACATTCAACCAGGACAGAAAGAAGAAACAAGAATTCAAAATGACAAGGAGAAATTAAGAAGATTCTGGGACATCGCCAAACACACCAATATCCAAATCATAGGGAGGACAGAAGAAGAGGAAGAGCAAGAAACTGAAAACTTGTTTGAAAAAAAATGAAAGAAAACTGTCCTAATTTGGTGAAGGAAGTAGACATACAAGTCCAGGAAGCACAGAAAGTCCCAAACAAGTTGGACCCAAAGAGGACCACACCAAGACACATCATAATGAAAATGTTAAAGGTTAAAGATAAAGAGAGAATCTTAAGAACAGCAAGAGGAAAGGAGACAGTTACCTACAAAGGAGTTCCCATCAGACTGTCAGCTGATTTCTCGAAAGAAACCTTGCAGGCAAGAAGGGGCTGGCAAGAAGTATCCACAGATGAAAAACAAGGACCAGATTGCTCTACCCAGAAAAGCTATCACTTAGAATGGAAAGGCAGATAAAGTGCTTCCCAGATAAGGTCAAGCTAAAGAAGTTCCTCATCACCAAGCCATGATATGAAATGTTAAAGGGACTTATGTAAGAAAAAGAAAATCAAACCTATGAACATTAGAAAAGCAACAAACTCACAACGATCAACAACTGAATCTAAAAAAACAAAAACCAAACAAACAAACCAAGCAAACACCTAGAACAGGAACAGATTCACAGAAATGGAGATCACATGGAGGGTTACCAGCTGGGAGGGGAAAGGGAGACAATGGGGGGAAATTTCAGGTTTTAAGAAGAATAATTTGTGGCTACAAAGTAGACAGGAGGAGGTTAGGAACAGCATAAGAAATGAAGGAGCCAAAGAACTCATATGCACAGCCCACGGACAAGGGCTAAGGGGGAGGGGTTGCCGGAGGGAAGGGGGGTACCGGGAGGAGGTGGGCAAAGGTGGGAAAACTGGGACAACTGTAGTAGCAAAATCAATACAATGTACTTAAAAAAAAAAAAAAAAGAACAGGGAGCGTGGTGAGACCCGAGTGATCCTGTGGGTGCCGAGTGTGAACGGTGACATTGCCGGTGGCATCTTCCAAAAGGCCAGCACCGAGGAACACCAGGGGTGGCCACAGTGGCCCTTAAGTGGGTGCTGGCCCCTCCCTGACCTGCAGGCCCCTCCCAGCGGCAGACCCACTGCAGGGGCAGGAGTGGGCCAGTCGCTGTTTCGGAAAACCAGCCTCGGAGCCCGATTCTGAGGGACATTTCTAATTTTCCCCTCCCCTGTGTAACTAGAACGACACTCTTACAAATCAGTGCCTTCCGTCCCTAGTCAGGACTCAGGCAGGAGCTGGGGACCCCCATGGCAGAAACCCAACCCAAACCGCCCCCGGGCCAAGGGAGTTTGTGGACTCCGGCTTCTGCCAGGGAGGCGAAGCTACTCCCAGGGCTGAACGGCGTGCTGGGCTCGAGCGGTGCTCGCCGGCTCGGACGCCTGAAACCGGGGGCGTGGCTCAGAGTCCCATGTCTCAGGAACCCCGTGGTCACAGGGCAGAGGCAGACACCTGACACCAGAAACGGGTGTTTGGGAGAATGGGGAGACAGGGAATCAAACCAGAATGAGCGGTTCTGGAAGTTCTGTGAGCCCCTCTGCCCACGCACGGTCACAGCGACCACTTAAAGGGTTTCCTGGCAAAATCCCGACGGCCACGTGGTGTGGGTTGAATTGTGTTCCGCCCAAACTCTTACGTGGAAGCTTTAACTCCCCCTTCCCTTCTGAGTCCTTAGCTGAGGCCCCTGTAATAAAAAGATGGATTAAACCCTGACTGGTGTGGCACTGTGGGTTGGATGTCATCCTGCAAAGTGGAAGGTCACCGGTTCGAATCCCAGTCAGGGCACGTGCCTAGGTTACGGGTTCGGTCCCCAGTCGGGGCGTGGACGAGAGGCAGCCTTATTGGTGTTTCTCTCACATCGATGTTCCTCTTTCTCTCTTTCTCCTCCCTTCCCCTCTGTCTAAAAATAAATAAATAAGATTGAAAAAAAATAAGACTGATTCAGAAAACAGTTTATTAACAAGTATATGTATGGGAGATACCCAGTGAAAAATTAGTAACTCTCCAAGGTAGCTTAGACCTCCATCTTAAATTTCACCTTCAGCAAATGACCAAAAAAAAAAAGGTGTGGGTGGAGGCCAGCGATGGGGCAGTTACCAGGAAAAGCCAGGTAAGGAAGGGGCAGGTGTGTCTTACAGGTGTAAGGCGGCGCCTCCTCCACTGTCGAGGTTCCCTTGTGACCGGTAGCCTCCCGTTCTGGCACGGAGCGGGTCACCATCACAAACGGAGATTTCCTGTATAAATGCAAGTGTCCCTTACAAAAGATACGTTTCTACTCTGTTTTCAGGACATCTTTTATGTCCACTGTTGCCCAAAATAATCAGCCCAAAATAATCAACTCAAAATACTCCTGAAGCCAAACAGGCATGTTTTAGGGTGGCGCATTCTGCTGCCATTGACTAGTGACCCCCCCCCCCGTCCCCCCACGGGAGATTCCATCTTCTCTCGGGGCTCCTCTGCCCGCCCCTCCCTCCGAAGGCCCGGGGCCTGGGGATGAGCTCTTCTCTCTCTCTCTCTCTCCCGCCTCTCCTCTGCCCACACTTCCGCAGACAGTCGCTCTGGAGATAAGACCTTCCCTGGGCATCCTAATTTGAGTGTGACATCTGCTTCCCAACTGGCAGAGCTCCCTACGAAAGAGGGGCGGGAAAACGGAAGGATGAAACCTCCCGTCGGCCTGCAGAAAGGACCCCAGGGCGCCCGGCGTGCACGGGGCCCCGACACACGAAGCCCGTGTCGAGGGGGAGGGTCTTATAAATGTGCCCTCAGCTATCAGAAATCGGCTGCTTAAATAATAATGTAGGCATTTTTATTTCCTTTGGGCGTCTTGTTCCATTTTTGCTTTCTCATTTCACTCATATCTTAGAATCTGTGTGGCCTTAGGGTCAGAGTCCGCGTATTCATGGAATCCCGTGTCCAACCACCTGTGTGGTGGTCAGTAGTGCACCAGGGGCTGGGGCTGGGGCGGGGGCGGGGGGCAGGGTGGTTATAAACCAGGAACCCGAAGGATCCTGGCGGTGTCGGAAGTGCCTCATGGGGGTGCCTGCTCAAACCTCTACAGACGATAAAATTGTGCAGAACTTCACACACGCACACACCCACACACACACACCCCTGAATGCAGATAACAGTGGATTGTCAACGTCACCCTCCCAGCTGTGACAGTGAGTGTCCTTCCGTTTCGTGAGACGCCGCCACTGGGGAGGCTGACTGCTGGGTAGGCAGGGCCTCTCTGTCCTGATTCTTAACGCCGAGTGTGAATCTAGAATCGTCTCAGTGACCACTTTAACTTGAAACTGATTACATTAGGGATGCGGACCATAGGACACTTTGGGGCCAGAGGAAGGCCAGGGCTGAGTGAGGGCCCCCAAAGCGAGCCCACTGGCCCGCTGCCAGCACCAGGTCCCCCCGAAGCTATCTTCAGCAACACGGGGCAGGCAGCTGGGGGTGGGGCTGGCCAAGACGTTCGCTTGCATCTTTCCTCACGATGGCTCTAGTAGCACTAAGCTGTCCTTCACTTCATCTGAACCAGTTTTGTCAGATTGTATCGTGACAGCTGTCATATCCGCGTGCATTTAAAAAAACATCAAATTTAGTGAATTTTTGTGCAGCCGTTTTAATATTGAAGATGGAAGAAAATATGCAACATTTGCAGCATAGTATGCTTTATTATTTCAAGAAAGGTAAAAACACAACTGAAATGCAAAAAGAAAAAGATTTGTGCCGTGTGCGGAGAAGGGGCTGTGCCTGATGGAACGTGTCAGAAGCGGTTTGCACAGTTTCGTGCTGGAGATTTCTCGCTGGACGGTGCTCCACAGTCGGGCAGACCAGCTGAAGCTGATGGTAATCAACTCGGGACAGTAATTGAGAACAATCAACGTTCTACTGCACGGGGGAGCGCCAACACGCTCAAAATACCCGAGTCAAAAAGTTATTGGTTAAGGCAGGGGTGTCAAACTCATTTTCACTGGGGGCCACATCAGCCTTGTAGTTGCCTTCATAGGGCTGAATGTAACTTTAGGACTGCGTAAATGGAACCACTCCTTAACAGCTAGTTCAGCGAGAGCTCAGCGCTGCCGCTGGTTAGAAACAAGATGCCGGGCTGGATTTGGCCAGGGGCCTTGTGTTTGCTGCCCGTGGTCTAAACGACAAATACTTCTCTTATTTTAAACAAAAAAACCCATGAACTTTTCGGTCTGCCCAGTATCTTTAAGAGTGAGCCCAGTGTTGCAGGTTCGATTCCCAGTCAGGGCACATGCCTGGGTTGCAGGCCACGGCCCCCAGCAACTGCACATTGATGTTTCTGTCTCTCTCTCTCTCTCTCCCCCCCTCCCTTCCCTCTCTAAAAATAAATACATAAAAACTTTTTAAAAAAAGAGTGAGCCCTTTGGAACAGAGGCCACACCCCCTTGTCCCCAGCCCTGGGAACAGAACCTGGCACCCTCCAGTGGGCCCTCCACACTGTTGTTAAATGAGTGGCAGCCGCAGGTCCTCGGGACCCAGCGATGCCCTTTCCCCTCTGCCCCCCGGCTCTCCTGGGACAGACTGCCAGCCCCAGGGGGCTGGGCGGGGTCTGCTCTGTCTGTGCACCCAGCACTCCGAGAGCTGGCGGCACGCACGCAGGGACCTCGCCGGGTGGAAGAGACCCCCGTTCTGTGCCTGCACCTGGCTTGCTCAGCGGCGGTCTAGAGCCGACCCGAGGGTGACGATCGGTGAGCAGCGAGCAGAGGAAAACGCCCAGTGAGGCCCCCGTGGCAGGTGCCTCTGGCCCCTTCTCTCTTCCCTCGTCCATGTCCACCCTCATTTCTGGACTCGGGCGTTCGCAGGGCCGGGGCCGAAGGGAGGACGAACACACAGCTGAAAAGTCCGTTAACGTGCATCATCGGCCTCCAGGAACTGAGGCCGGCCGGCTAGGCTGAACTTCAAAAACAACAAGCACAGCCCTTACGTCTCTGGCTCCCATAAAACACAAGTTCTGACACCCAGAGGCTTCTTGACGCTTTCAGCGGCGTGCTCCGGGTTGAAGACTCAAACGGTTTTCAGGCACCTCCAAGCTGGCAACCCTGATTACACCTGCTGTGTCAGGTAACCCACGTGCTTTACCACTGCACATTACGTGCAATAAATCATACACACAGCACATGCTGCGTCGTGTGCGTTAACAGTGGGCTGCTGAGTGGGAACGGCAGGGCTCGAGTGAAAAATACCCAGCTGGCACCATTTCCGTGGGTTTTCTCCCCAGATCGGGCCGGCCACCTTTGCTGTCAGAGGGGATGAGGAAACCGCCTAGAATCCCTGCACTAGCAGGCTCCCGGAGCCCGCCCGACTGTGAGCACACACCCCCACCCCCGCCCCCGCTGGCTGTGCTGGAGTCCCCACCGCCCAGGGCCCCCTCCGGAGTCTGCTGCCCCCGGTTCCCGGCTTTGACCCCCCCGGTGGGGGCTCAGGCACCCTCCCACTGTGCGCCTCCCATGTCTCGAATCTCCAAGGTTTTCTCACCACCAGGGCTCTGCCCTGGGCGCTGGCTGTCTCGTGGGGCCGGGACGCTTGGGGGGCCTTGCCCACTTGGGGAGCACTGTCTGACCCCTGGGTGTGCGGAGGGTTGCTGCCTATCAGAAGGAAACGCCAGGCTCAGGAAACAGGCACACAGAGCCAGGAGTTGTGCCGAAGTCCACCGTGCCTGGAAACCGCACCCGGTGCTGTCTCCAAATCCTCGGTGTCCAGTGTGCCCTTTTCTCTCTAGACAACCACTTTCCATCTGTTCCCAGGCCTGTGTCAGTCCTGTAACCTCACGGACTGCAGCAGGTGGCGTATGGGGAGGAGGGAGAGGGGAGAGGACCTGCAGGGGGCAGGCCTGGGAGCGGGCGCCCAGCGGGCAGAGCTGGGTGGGGCCTGATGGGAGGAGGACCCGGGAGCCTGCCCCCCTCCCCTGCCCCCGCCCGCCATCTCTCCCCCATGTCATCCTGGAGGCCCCTCCCCTTCCTGGGGCTGCGGCCCAGGCTCCCCCACTGCCTGTATCCACACACACTCAGGCCCCCAGGAGAAGTGCACAGGGCCTGGGAGAGCTGGATGCACCTGGGCGCTGAGTTCACCTGTGTGGGTGGATGGGTGGATGGGTGGATGGATGGGTGGACGGACAGAGAGCGGATGGATAATGGTTCATCCTCTGAATCCAGCTGAGAGCCTTCTCTGGCCACCTGTCCCAGGTACTCAGTCCTGCCCGAGTTCACACACCCAGGGAGCCACCATAGCCTGTGAGAGGCGGGGGGCACAGCCGTCCCTCCTGCAGGCTCCGCCCTGCCGGCTGCCAGCCCACAAGCATCTGCTCAGAGGACACAGTGGGTGTCACCCACCCTGTCGACAGACGAGAAAACCGAGACGGGGGAGGGAGACAGCACCCTGCTCGCCCACAGACCGGACGCTGCCAGCTCTGGGCGGCCTCGGAAGCCAGGCACCTGCCTCCTTCCCAGCACCCTCTCCTGCCGCCTGCCTCGCCCGCCCTGGGACTGGAGCTGCAGCGGATGACCTTCGCCCCTTCACCTGTGAACCACCGGGCGCACCACCTCCCGCTGGTGAGCCGGGAGGAATGCTTACCTGCAGGGTGTCCTGACGTGAGCACCCGACAACCACGCTGGCCAGACAGACGTCCCACCCCGAGCACAGTCCCAGCGTCAGCACAGGCTCCTTCCTTTCTTTCCTTCCTTCCTTCCTTCCTTCCTTCCTTCCTTCCTTCCTTCCTTTCTTTCTTTCCTTCCTTCCCTTCCTTCCTTCTTTCCTTCCTTCCTTCCTTCCTTCCTTCCTTCCTTCCTTCCTTCCTTTCTTTTCTTTCTTTCTTTCTTTTCTTTCTCTTTCCTTCTTTCTCTCTTTTCTCCTTCTTTCCTTCTTTCTTTTCTTCCCTCCCTTCCTTTTCTCCCTCCCTCCCTTCCTTCCTTTTCTCTCTTCTCTCTTTCTCTCAGCCTCTCCCAGGTCTCTTTTCGTCCATCGGGAATGCTCGCCTCACACCTGAGCACTCGGCCTGCAGGGCTGATGGGGAAGGGACGGGAGCAGCGGCCCCACAGAGGGGAGCACAGGCCCGGCCCTCATGCCCCGCGGCGCCCTGGCGGAGGCTCTGGCGCCGTGCCGCGCCCTCCCCTCTGGGTCCCGGGCACTGGCGTTTCTAAAGGGCGAGGGGACCAGGGCTCCAGGATGCCCGAGAGCAGTGCTGCTGGGGGCCCTGGGACAGAGAAGGGACTGCGGGGTCGGCCATCTCCCCAGCCGGTGGCTGTCACCTGCTCTGACCACAAGGCCAGCCCGGGTGCCCAGGCGAGAGTTGGGAGGGAGGAGAGGGATGGAGACCCCCTGTTCTCAGAGATGTCACGCTGGGGACAGTCACCGTCCCCACTTCGTCTCTGGCGTGGGTGCTGCTGGCGGGGGAGGCGCGTGGAGAGAAGCGACCACCGTCCACGCCAGCCAGCAGAGGCCACGAGTGCCTGGTCTCGTTGGGACTGACGCCGACCCCGGGTTCCCCCTCAGTGTGGCCCCCCCTCCCTCTGGCAGACCCCTCTGCCTTCGCTCTTCTCCCCGGGGCCAGCGGTGGCGGCGGCTGCTTATCACGGTCCTGGGCCCCCGACCACACCGGGGAGAGGGGGGGAAGGCGTGTCGCTGAGAACAGTCCTGCTGGACGGACAGCTGCCCACTGCCCCAGGACCGGACGGGCACTCCTCTCCCAGCCCCGCCTCCCAGCCCGAGCCCGGGGGCCGGCCCCTCCCCAGGTCTGTCCCTGGCCGCCCGGTGCCAGGGCCACTTTTCTGTGCTCTTCCTCTGAACTGTCTCAGGAGTCTGCTATTAAATTTCCCAGGGTCTTAGGACCGCCCGCTGCCCACAGACACGAGGCAGATGGATATTGCGCTGGCGCAAAGTTGGCTGGCAGCTCGGTCGCGTCCCTGGAACCCAGCCGAGGGTTTTACGGAGACACTCGCAGCCCCGACGCCAGCGCGCGTGCAGGCTGAAGACGTGACCCGCCGTTCCCGCCCCGGCTGCGAGGCCGGGTCGACCGTTCAGGTGGCCTGTGCACCCCTGGTAGCCCCGCAGACACTGGGGTGGGGGCAGGTCATGTGGGCCCCCCAGCCCCCCTGAAGCAGGGTACACCCCAGCCGGCAGGGGGCTTCCACCTGAGGGCTGTCACACCAGGAGCGCAGGAACGGCCCCTGTCTGGTTGAGGGCCCAAGCAGGGGTGGCCTCGGCTGGACCATCGGGCTTTGGTGGCCGCCTGGCTGCTGCAGAAGTCGTTCGGGGGCCTGGGATGCTGGCGAGGAGGGAAGAGCCCGGACTGACCTTGAGGCTGCGGAGGCACCTCCGGGCGTCCAGGCTGCACAGGGGACACGGGTCCCCAGGGAGGACGAGGGTTAGGGACTCTCCTTGGCTGGACAGGTGAGCCCGCAGGAGCCGCGTCCCCAGGCCGTGGGCGGAATGACCACGGCCCTGCCCAGGAGGCGAGGTGGGGCCTGGGGGTCCGCAGACCTTGTTCTACTCCTCAGAACAGTGCGGGGGTGGCGCCACGTCCAGTCCCACTTCATACAGTGGGGCACAGCAGCCTGCCCGTCCAGTCCCACTTCATACAGTACAGCACAGCAACCTGCCCGACGCCACCCCCCAGCCCCTGAGCCGGGAAATCGAGACCCGGGTGCGGGTGTGCTGACTGCCCTTCACCAGTGCGTCCCGCGGCCTTGCCCTGCTGCCCCGCATGTCCGGCCCTGGCCCCCGCGGGCCGGAGCTGGTCCTGCAGTAAAGGGGGCCCGGAGCTCCGGCTGACTCCGGACAGGAGCCCCCTGGTGTGCTCGGCGCCTTCATTCAGGACTGCCGGCCTCACTCCTGCAGCTCTCCGGGCCGGCGCGGCCTCCCGGCCAGGACAAGGAGCCCCAGGGCGTCTGCGCTGCTTTGAACACCGGCCTTCCGGCAGGGGAGACCCGCTGGATAGAAGGGCTACATTGTAACATTTCCAACCACTGGAGAAGAAAGAGAATGCGGGCTGTTGCGACTGAGGGAGGCCTTCCTGAAGAGGGGGCTTGAGTGGAAGCCCCTCCCCGGGAGGGGCGGGATCATCAGGGAAGGGCGGAGACACCCTCCCGCCCCCTCCCTCCCCCCCCACCTCCCCCACCGAGCACCTGGGCCCATCTCTTTCTTTTGAAGCCAGGGATCGCGAGTTCCCTATTTTGCTTTTCTTCTTTTCAAAGTCCAGAGACTCCACATTTAGAACAAAAGAACATAAACAGAACACGAACCAGCACGTTAGCCCTGAGGGTTTCTGGCTTTGTCTCACACACTGCGCTGGGCGGTGCTCACGGGGTGTCAGGTGGGTCGCCGTTCCGACCTGGTCACCGATGAGATGATTCCAGCGTAGGCCCCGGGCCTCTGCGGGCAGCTGCGGGACTTTCAGAAAAATAAGGAAGGGCATCGGGCCCAGACGCACAGCTCCAGAGGCCTGCTCTCTTCTTCCAGCTCTTCCCAGGGTGCCCGCAGCCTGGAGAGGAGGGAGTTTTACCCTGGCTGGCGTAGCTCAGTGGATTGAGTGCGGGCTGCGAACCAAAAGGTTGCAGGTTCGATTCCCAGTCGGGGCACATGCCTGGGTTGCAGGCCACGGCCCCCAGCAGATGCACATTAATGTTTCTTTCTCTCTCTTTCTCTCTCCTTTCCCTCTCTAAAAATGAATAAGTAAAATCTTAAAAAAAAAAAAAAGAGGGGAGAGTTTTACCCATGCGTGGAGCTGGACTCTGAAGCTCCAACCTGCTGTGTCCAAGGAGACCCACTCCCCAGGCCTGTGCAGGGGACAGAGACCCGCTCCCTCCACCGTGCAGCCTGAATGGGCTGGTTGGCCTGGCTCTTGGGCCCTTGCACTTGATGCTCTGCAGAAGGCTGGAGGTACCCCCGCCTGGGCGGTGGCCCTGAGCTCAGTCTGGGGCGAGGGCCGGCCGGCGAGGGCACGCGACCCAGCCCTCAGCACCGTGGATGCGAATCTGAATGTGAGTGCCGTTGTTGTCCAGCCAGCACCGCTGGGGTGCAACTGCGCAAGCTGGGCGAGGAAGCCAGCGCATGGGGGTCTGGCGGAGCCTGTGTCAACTCCCAGAAGAGAACCCGGGAGGCCGGACTCGCCAAGTCCATGCGGGTCCAACGGGGGAGAGGGAGCTTTGCCAGAGAGCGTCCACGCCTGCCCCGAGGGGGCGCGAGTTTCTGTCCCCTTGGCAGGGCGGGCAGTGGGGCGGGGGCGGGGGGCGGCCGGCCGCCGGCCAGCGAGGACTCTTCCCCTTCATCCGGGTCACCAGACCCCAGCTGGGGGCCTGGGCCACGCTGGAACCTGGCCACAAGGGAGGCACCCCACGCCCCCGACGCCTGAGCTGCGACTCCGGTCTCCCATCCCCCCACCCGCTGCCCCACCCACTCCGCAGCCGGAGGGGAGTGGCAGTGAGCAGGTGCAGGCCACCCACTGGAGCTCCTCCTCCCGTCCCCTCCTTCAGTGGTAAAGACAGTCCCCGGTGCCACATGGGCTGGGGACCACTGCTCCATTTTCCGCAGGTGTGCCTCCTGACGGAGGATTTGAGAACAGAGCAAGCCTTTCTGGGACCAGGCTGTTACTTCTCATTGTTTGGACAGAACCTGCTGGGCCCCCTGAGTTTGGCTAGCAAGCCTGTGCCCAGATCTCCGGAGGCGGGGCGAAACCAGGGTCCTGCCTCCCACACCCAAGGTCAGGCCATGGGCGGGGGCGGGGTGGGGGGTGGCGGGGGCAGTGGGGTGGACCTGAGGGGGTGCAGAAGGCCACAGGCTGGGGCACAGCCAGCCAGGACGGGGTGTCTGCATCCCACGCCTGCGTGCGGCTCAGAGGGGAACGGTGGGTTTTTCCCGAAATGAGAACATGTTCATGCTTGACTTTCTGGAATAAAATATGGCTCGTATGGTGAAACGGGGTGGAATCGTATGAAGTTAAAAGTAGAAATCCACCCCTACCCGGCCCCGCCCCCAGCGTGCCTGCTGCCGAGCTCGCGCTGCTACTGTTACCAGTTTGGAACAGGACCTTCGGGCCCCTGACGCACAGAGATACAAAGTTGTGCAGACACGGCGGTATTGTTTTCGGAAAGCAGGCTGCAGAATACCGCGGCCGTGTGTGTTTGTAAACGGGAAAATGGCCACTTTGCTTCGTTTCTCTGATTTTCTTGTATTCCAAACTTAGTACGCATCAATGTTTTAATCATTAAATGCTTTGAAATGAAAAACAATATAAAAATAAACAGTATTTTAAAAATGCATCTTTGTTTCAGCAATTCCATTTTGGGCAAGCTAACTTACAGAAATACACAAGCAAATTTGCAAGCAAATTTAAACGTGAATGAATGTTTGGAAACTGTTGCCCCAGAATATGCTATCAATTTATGACCTCAGGAACAATGTGTAACTTTGTTTATATCTCCACACCATCACCAACAATGGTTATTGGCACTCTTTTATAATATTAACAAATCTGACAGGTTTAAAACATTATTTTAGTAGATAATATTCAGTAATGTTTATTTAAAGAGAACATCTTTATTGAAAATGAGCACCTTTCATATTTATCCATGTTTTGTATTTCTTCTTCTGCAGAGTGGTTGTATATTTTCTTTGCTTGATTTTCTCTTTGAGTTATTTGTCATTTTCTTATGAAAGTGTATGACTCATTTATAAACTGCAAAAGAAATGGTTATTTTCAATAATATTTCTGCAAAACCCTTTTCCAAGTTTGTCACATGTCTTTGAAACCCATTTACAGCGGTCCTGCCACACGGAACTTGAACTATTGGTGGTCAGAATTCCCCTTTGCGAGTCCTTGTACCACTTTGTGCTCAGAAAGGCCTTTCCTTTCATCCTTCCCCCAAGACTATAAAAATGTCCCAGCACATTTTTCTCTGACATGTTTATGGTTTTATGTTTTCCATGTAAAGCTGATCCGTGAGGATTTACAAGTTTGTTGTAAGCAAGGTCATGTGTTTCATTTCCAGACAGGAAGCAAATTGGTCCCGGTTTTTATATGGATAGTTTCATATTTTCCGCAATGATTCGAGGATCTTGTTTTGTATCTGCTATGTCCTCACAGAAATTACAACTCATGTCCAGACTTCACATTCTGTTCCCTCTATCTGCCTCTGTATCACACTATTTCAAAATATTCTAAGTTTATAATATGGCTTAATATCTAGAAGGCAAAGGTTAAATTCCTTTTGTATTCTTTTTTCCCTGACATGGCATATGTAAATTACTAGATAAAGTGTAGCACCATTTAAATAATTATTTTTCCTTCAAAAAGTTACTGAAGTCTTGATTGGGTTGGTATGAAATGTAGACACAAGGAGAAAGTTGTATCATTTTTAGTGGTTTACTTTTTTAAAAATTGTCTTTCTTCCTTTCTTCACCCTCTTGAATAGTCTCATAAAATTTCATAGCTTATTTTATGCGTTTAATGTTTATTCCTGTGTGTTCAATTTTTGCTACTATTATGAATATGCTTTTTCTGTTTTACAACTGATTATAATTTGAATAGAAGAAAGCTGGTTGGATTTCTCTGACAATATATTTTTCTTTTCACCACAACTATCCTCTTCCAGAACACAGCTGGGGAGAGCTACTGAGTTTCAGAAAGTAACTATTAGATGCGTAACGGGATAATTCTTCGCTACAGTATGCATTCCGAGCAGGGAGGGCTGCTTTGGTCTGCACGTGGATACACTGTAAGCCTCTCTCAACTGGAAACTGCGACTGTTTTCTTATTCCAGGGCACACCATCCATTTTCCTAGTGTAAACGCAGCATCACTATCCAGGGAATGATCACACGTCTCTTCTGAGACTGAACTTGTTTCCATACGCCTTTGTACATTGAAACTGTACCTACATAGAATGGAATCCCAATGCACGAATGCTTTTAAGTAAAAGATGAGAAGGCCTTCATGAGGTCCACCATTTACGAATAAATCATAATTCACTGTGGCTCTTTAAGAATGCACAGAGATCAGAGACAGTGTATTGATTTACCCAGACCCGTCCTATTTCAAAGACCAGTGACATCCTCTTGTTTGGGACTGGCGTGTCCATTTCCTTCCCCAGGTGAGGGGAGTTTTCTGGCATTATTTTCTCACACAGGTTTTCAATCCCTTGCTCTCTCTCGTCTCCTTCCCGCACCCCATGAGGTGAATGTTGGGGCACTTGAAGTTGTCCCAGAGGCTCCGTACACTATTCTCGTTTTTTGGATTCTTTTTTCTTTTTGCTGTTCTGAAATATTTGCTATTGTGAAATAGCAGTTCTTTTTTCCTTTGTTCTTTTTGCTATTCTGAAACAGTTGGGTATTTTCTGCTTCCTTATCTTCCAATCTCTGATTCGATCCTCTGCTTCATCTGCTCCACCGCCGATTCCCTGCAGTGCGCCCTTCATCTCGGTGAGTGTGTTCTTCAGTTCTTTTTCATGTCTTCCAGTTCTGTCTTTATGTTTCCTCTCTCTTTGCTGAAGTTCTCACTCGGTTCCTCTACTCTTCCCCTGAGTTCCTTGAGCATCCTTGTAACCAGCGGTTTGAACTCTGCATCCACTAGCTTGATTGGGTCCATTTTGTTTAGTTCTTTTTCTGGAGTTTGGATCTGTTCTTTCATTTGGGCCATGTTTCTTTGTCTCCTCATTTTGGCAGCCTCCCTGTGCTTATTTCTGTGTGTGAGGTGAGCTGCTACATGTCCCAGGCTTGGTAGAGAGGCCTTGTGTAAGGTCCACACCAAGACACACCGTAATTGAAATGCCCAAGGTATAAAAGACAAAGAGAGAACCTTAAAAGCAGCAAGAGGAAACCAGTTAGTTGCCTACAAAGGAGCCCCCGTAAGACTGTCAGCTGATTTCTCAACAGAAGCTTTGTAGGCCAGAGGGAGTAGCAAGAAGTATTCAAAGTGATGAAAAGCAAGAACCTGCAACGAAGATTATTCTACCCAGCAAAGCTATCACTTAGAATCAAAGGACGGATGAAGAGCTCCCCAGACCAGAGAAAGCTAAAGGAATGCATCACCACCGACCCAGTGTTACATGAAATAGTAAAGTGACAATAAATACATATCTATCAACAATTGAATCTTTAAAAAAAAACAAACAAAATAAATGAACAAGCAGACCAGAAACGGATTCACAGATACAGAGAATGTTTTGATAGTTGCACATCTGGGGGGAGGCTGGGAGGATGGGTGAAGAGGTGAGGGGTTAAGAAGTACAACGTGGCAGTCACAGAGCAGTCATGGGGATGAAAGTCCAGCACTGGGAACACAGCCAATAGTATCCTAATAACCTCGTGTGGTGTCGGGTGGGTACGGGATGTACTGGGGTGTTATATAATCACTGTTTCAGGGTTGTACACCTGAAACCAATATATTATAGGTCAACTATCAGGGAAAAATTAAAATTATTTAAAGTAAAAATTTTAAAAACCTATGAGATGAGAAGAATGTGGGTAGAACACCACCTACCGTTTGTGTAGAAAGGAGGGATAAACACCCGTGTGGGGGCGTGAGTGGGGCAGAGCAGCTCTGGAATGATGCACGAGAAACCTGGCATCGGGGTGGCGTCTGGGGACACTGGGGGGAGGGGGGACAGGTGAGCAGGAGGCTCCTCTCCACGGCGACTCCTCCACACCCTCTGGACTTACCGTCACGTGTGAGCATCATCCTTCTTAATGAGCTCCTGTGCCGACAGGTCCGGGGGACAGCGGCGTTCCGTGCCGGCTAGCGACGGTTCGGGGAGAAGGAGAGGGGAGTGCTTCGGGTTTGCAGACGGGATACAAGTTGGTGCAGTTATGCCTGGCATGTCCGAAGCCCTTGAAAGTTCCTTTCCCTGCATCTCTGGTCCTTTCTGCGGGAGGGATGTTCCGAAGCAGAACTACCGTGTGGTCGGCAGAATAGCAGCCCCCCAGGCAGTGCCCCACGTTCTAATCCCCGCATCCCGTCAGTGTGTGACGTTCCGGGGCAGGAGGGAACAGGGTTAAGTTTGGAGCAGAGGCTGCTAACCAGACTCTGAGATGGGGAGGTTATCCCGGATTATCCACAGACCCAGTGTCGTTTCTGGGCTCCTGATACACGAAGGGGCGGGGGAGGTGGGGTCAGGGTGATGCAGGGGGAGAAGGGGTCTGCCTGCCAGTCTGGGCTCCGAGGGTGGAGGGGCTGTGAGCCAAGGGGTGGGGGCGGTCAGTCTCGAGAAATGGGGGGACGTCAAGGAGCTGGCTCTTCCCCAGAGCCTCTGGAAGGACCCCAGCCCAGCCAGCAACTCCACTGCAGCCCGTGAGGATCCTTGCGGACTCCTGGCCTCCGGAACGGCAAGACAGTTTAAGTCTGTGCTGCTTTGTTACAGCGGCAGCAAAAAACTAACACACTGTGTCAAAGAAGCGTGCATTTCCGGGAGTGAAAATCTGGAAAGAACCGAAATGCCCGTGAGCACAGGCCCGGAAAACGATGTTGACGCTGCACCGCAGGAAGGGAAGGGACACCGTGCAGCTGGCACGCACTGGAGTCGAGAGTCGGCTAGGTGTTTACGAGACGAAACTCGGTGGAAACAAGTTCATAAATCTGTATCTGATTCCCATTATAAAAATGTTATACTCACATAACATGCCTGTCGTCTTTCTCAGGCTACTTCAAACAGAAAGGGGGACATAAAGAATCTGACCCGGCCCTGGCTGGCGTAGCTCAGTGGATTGAGCGCAGGCTGGGAACCAAAGTGTCCCAGGTTCGATTCCCAGTCAGGGCACATGCCTGGGTTGCAGGCCATGGCCCCCAGCAACCGCACATTGATGTTTCTCTCCCTCTCTCCCTCTCTCTCTCTCTCTCTCCCCCCCCCCCCCTCTCTCTCCCCCCTCCCTTCCCTCTCTAAAAATAAATAAAAATAAATTTAAAAAATCTTAAAGAAAAAAAGAATCAGACCCACACAAAATCCTGCGGAAACTGTAGGCTTCCCAGGGCCTCCTGAGGGGTCTCAGCAGGCGGCCAGGGTCACGAGGCGGGGGGTCCCAGGTCACACCTGAAAGGCAGCGGGGAAGGGACGGCCCCTGTCTCATCACCGCCACCTGCTACTCGCACGGTGTAAAGAATGTTTACATCCGACACCACCCCTTTCTGCCTCCGCATTGACAGTGTTTTTAGCAGACAAACCAGAAGCGACAGAGAATCCAGTATGGTCCGGAACTCACCGGACCTGGATTTCACCCCAGCCCCACCTGTGCCCGCTGTGCCCGCTGGCCCGTGGCCTCGCTCCCGGGGCCGGGCAGCCCTGCCCGTCAGTCCCGGGGCACCGGCCCTTGAGCTGGCCCCTCGGCACGGTCTGAGGGCCGGCCAGGACACAGAGGCCGGGCCCTGAGTGGGGAGGCTGAGGCGCAAAACGGCTCAGTCTAGGGTCTCGAGTGTTCTCCCCTGTCCTCATCAGCTCTCTTACTGTGCATCGCTTTTACCGTCAGAGAGACAAAAACCTCATTTCAGAAAGCTCCACGCTGGACGTGAACTTTCCTCCGATAACCACGGTCTGCTGCAAAGCTGTGGATCCGAACGCTGCTGCCTGTGTCGGGCCGGCGGCGGCGGCGAGCCTGCTTCCTGGCGATAAGGGGAATCACGGCCCACCGGCCCCGCGTGGCGGCCAGGGGCCCGGAGACCCCGTGCGCTCCGCGCTCCAGGCCAGCCGGCCTCAGCCTGCGGCAGAGACGGCAGCCGCTCCGGCATCTGACGGTGAGCCAGGCCGTCTGCGGGGCGGGGGGGGGGCGGGGGGGAGAGGGCACGACGGGCGACGAGGAGCAGGGGTGAGCGGGACGCACTAGGTGACGTCAGACGCAGGGCCACCACGGCGTGGACATCTGCCAGAGGTGACCCCACGGCAAGCTGTGCAGTGCCCAGCCCGGCCCCCGCACGAGGAGCACGGAGTCGGGCGCCACGTCTCTCCCTGCTGCGGGGCAGGGACCCCGAGGGACTGTGCCGGACCGCCCCCCCCCCCCACGTGCCTGGTGGCAGGGGGCGTGGCGGGGGCGTGGCCTCCCTCCCGATGGGTGAGAACAGGCGCCCGGTGCCCTTCCCCTGCCCTGCACCGCACACACAACATTCTCAAACACCCGAGTGGGCGATTTCGCTTATTTCAGCAGCCATCCTGTACATTAATTTTAAAGCCTCTACGCTAGCGTGAGCCCGGTTTTACTCCTTCCAGATGCTGAGCAAGTCCGGCGTCGGAGACACACCCACCCGAGCGTGGGTGGCAGGCAGAGCGCGACGCCCCCTGAGTCTCTGCAGGGCGCCGTGCGAGGCCGGGTCTCCGATGTACCAGACTCGCCCCTGGTCCCCAGAGGCCGAAAGAAGCATCAGGCACAGGAGCCTTACGCCCCTCGGCACACACCCCGCTAGGAAGTGGCTTCCGTTTCATTCCTCAAATCTATTACACACAGCTACAGGAAGTGCGGCGGTCAGTGTGGTCAGCACTAGAGATAAGGACCGGGCAGGAAATGGCTTTTCATGTGAGGTCATCGAGAGCCCAAGTCCGGGGCCAGGCCGGCTGTGTCCTTTGTCCTCGAGGCCCTTTCCCAGCCCTCTCGGAGCAAAACAGGGGAGCGGGGGCGTGGGTGGGGGCAGACTTCTCGGGGCCTCCGCCAGTGCGGCCGGTGCCACCCTGCATGATGGCCGTGATGTGGGCGCTGGTGTTGAAAGAGAGAGCGAGAGAGGAGGGAGCGAGGCAGGGAGTTGGAACCCCAACCGGTCAGGGAGCAAGAGCCACCTGAGCCGGAGGAGCGGGGCAGGGTCCCCAGGCACCTAGACGCCCTTTAGGTCACTGTGTCCTTGCATCCTGTCTCGGGGGGGGGCACTCCTGCTTTAGAGCACATCGGGGATGGCGGTCACGGCGTAAATCGCTTCCACGTCACTCAGGCACCTGCCACTGTCAGGTGTGAGGACTCGGGAGAAAGATGAACCGGGCTCGAACCCCAGCCCAGGTGCCTCTGGGCAAGGGGGTGAGCGTCTCACCTGCAAACCAGCCAGTTCCCACGGGTCACCGACGGCTGCTGGAAGGACGCGAGGAGACGGCGCGTGGCCGTGGCCGACGCAGCTTTGCTCCAGACACGTTGCGGTCGCTCCCCTTTGGTGCGTGCGTAGGAGACGGCCGGTTATGTGTTTAGCTTTAAAAAGAATTTTGTTAAAACGTAGAGAAAATAAAACTCACCTTCTCAGTCACGCTGAAGTGCAATAGGAGGGACACTCCGGTCATGGAGAACAGATCTCCAGGACTCCCTTTGTCTCGCAGAACTGAAATCCTACACCCAATAAAGGGGGGAGGGCTTCTTCCCCTGCCCCTCCCCCCTCCCCGCCTCTGGCGACCACTGTGAACCGGATGCTTCTTAACAACCTCCCGTAAGTGGGCTTTGCCTTCTGGTGACCAGCTCGTGTCAGACCGTCAGTGGTTTAGGCTGCATTTTCAGACCCGACACATTTGTGCACCCTGAGGTTTTGACACACCCACATGTTACATTGCTATATTCCATGATGACCCAACGACTCAGATAAAAGCTTGCAAGTTTCCAGGATAAAGGTGATTGGTTATAAGTTAGATCGTGTGAGGGCAACGGGCGGATCTGACCCAAGCAGCGGATGCCTGAGTCGCCTGCCACATCATGGCCCCCATCTCTTCCCCAGTGCTGCTCCGAGAGCTCCTGGAGGCGGGGCGTGCCTGGCCCACATAGGAGTGAAAAGCAGGAATGAACGAATCAGCAAGCTGGTAGGTAAATCAATGGGCTCAGATCCCGTTTTCTGACTTGCTAGCAGGAAACATTCATCACAGGGTATTTCCCTTGCCATGGATTCGCCGGCAAATGCAAGACAGACAATGCAGAGTTAGTTCGGCATCGCCCTGAGCAAAAAACACCGCATCAGAGACGCAGCAGATGAAAACCGCTGTGGGAGGCTTCTGGGAGGCCAGCCCACCCACGTCTGGACCACAGACCCTGCGTGTCCCATCAGCTGCTTGATGTCCGTGCACACGTCTGTTTGCTTAGCTTTCAGATTCTGGAGCCCTGGCTGACTCTCACGGCAGGGTCGCCGAACACTTCAAACATTCAAACCTGCAGGACCGGTCAGGACGCGGACGTCAGGGCGAGTCCACGGTGCTGACGGAAATCTAGACCTTTAAGCGGGCGATTGAAACTTCGTGTGCATTCACCCCCACGCCCCACCAACCCTGCCGATTCAGCTCTAGTTAATCGTTCCACAGAGACAGGCACCCCAGCGCTCAGACACGCATGGCCGTGGTTGGCTGAACAACGTCCTCCCAAGACATCTTCCGCCGTGTCTGCAGAGGCTGAGCACCTGTGGCTGTGCGTGTCCTGTGGCCGTGGAGGGGAAACACAGGTTGCTGCTCAGCCGGCCTTCACAGAAGATGCCCCTGGGTCCCACAGGTCGCTTCCAGGCGGATGAGGACAGCAGGTGGGTTCCTGCACAAGCCAGTTGGCACTGGTGTGGTTGAGACGTCACCACCGTTCGTTGCCGGGGAAGGTGGATGGGGCCAGGGGCCGCGCAGCCTTCAGAAGCTGGAAGAAGCAAGAAAGGGGCCTCTCCCCTCCGGGTCTCCCCGGAGGAAGGCAGCCCCGCCATCACCTGGATGTTGTTTCAAGCCCCAGGGTTTGTGATACTTTGTTGCAGTAACAATTGGAAAGTAACACAGTGACCAAAGTTGCTCACCGCAGGGCAGCTGTGACACAAGGTGTAAGCAGCATAAACGGCCTGTCAGTAAAAGCCTGGTGAAATACTGGGTCACTTCCACAGAGGTTGACGATTTCACCGAAGAGGGGACCCTGGAGGCAGCGCTCTTTCTGCTTTCGGTGAGGGCTCGCCAACCGGCTTAAAATAGAAGAGAGGAAAACAGTGAAGCAACTCCCGTTCGTAAGCCACGATGCTGGTAAACGCCCAGCAAACGTAACCCAACTCGGAGACTGCAGGGTCTGAGTCACCCAGCCTCATTTCCTTCTGACGGTACATCTACAAATCTTCCCAGCAGGGCGCCAGACCCTGGAAACCAGAGAGGAGAGAAGCTGACCAACTAGAAAGGGAGGAGGAGGAGCAAGCAAGTTAGGCTAAGTGCGAGAGATGCTGGGACCAGTCTCAAAGGAGGCCTGGGATTCAGCCAGACGGAGAATCAGGAGGTGTGGCCGCGGGCTGTGGGGAGCAGGGGGTTGGCACGGCTCCCCCTGGCGAGTCAGCCGGATGTCCAGTGGGGGTGGGGGGCACACACAGAGACCCGTGAACTCTACAATGCCATGCAAGGACTCCTACGTACTCAGCTTGTTACATTCTCTGAACCTCAGTTTACCCGTCTTCAGCAGAGAATCATAGAACTTCCCTGCAGGAGAGGACTAAGGGATTTGCCCCGAGTCCCTGGACCGAATAAGAAGGGCTGGTGCTGGGGCCCGCACCCCGCACCCCGCACTCCGTCCCCGTCCCAGCAGCCGGAGCCACTCAGGTCTCTGAAGCCCAGTGCGCTGAAGAACGGAAAACGGTCTGTGGTTTACTGCAATCATTCATACTGAACGGATCACTGCTTTCCACACACACACAAAACAGTGGAGTAAAACTGTGCTATTCCAGTGGATTACAGGCTAGAACTCTATTCATTCACGGTTCATTATAGGCTGTGTGCCTGGTAATGGGGCAGCGATTTACATTGGATAACAGACGTTTTCGTCCCTCCGTGCCTTCGCGATGCTGACCAGGAGGCCTCGTCTAGGGAGAGCCTTTGAGCGCCGTGGCATGGCGCACGAGGGGCCTGAGCCGCCGGCCCGCACTTGGCCCTGTGCACTCTGACTTGAGAAGGAGAGCAAACTCGTGCGTCGGAATCGCACGGGGAGAGTTTTAGGCCGCACGGAACCGGGACCCCACTCGCTGGATCCTGACTCCGTCGGCCCGCGTGCGGTCCGGGCGTCCTGATGCATTCGGGGTTCTGCGGATACGGCGGCTGTAGAGACACCAGGGTCGAAAACCACTGTACCTGAGAGCAGGAGCAAAGGAAAACCGAGAAAGGAAAACTCCTTTCAAGTTTTATCAACTCACTTGCAGACATTTGTGAAAAGACAAAGGATGGTGAAGGAAAAAAAGATGCCAAAACGGAAGCAAATGCAGACTCCGGCCGCAGGGGGCGCAGGGCCGGGCTGGGAGCCTGGAGTGTGTTCCCGCACGGGGCGTGGCGTTCAGGGGCGTGGCGGCCAAGGGGCGTGGCGTTCAGGGGCGTGGCGGCCAAGGGGCGTGGCGTTCAGGGGCGTGGTGGCCGGGGGCGTGGCGGCCAAGGGGCATGGTGTTCAGGGGGCACGGTGGCTGGGGTGTGGCATTCAGGGGCGTGGTGGCCGGGGGCGTGGCGTTCAGGGGGCGTGGCGTTCAGGGGGCATGGTGGCTGGGGTGTGGCATTCAGGGGCGTGGCGGCCGGGGGCGTGGCGTTCAGGGGGCGTGGCGGCCGGGGGCGTGGCGTTCAGGGGCGTGGCAGCTGGGGGCGTGGTGTTCAGGGGCGTGGTGTTCAGGGGGCGTGGTGGGCAGGGGCGTGGCTGCAGCGAGCGGTCTGCTCCAGTTCGCCAGGGCGCGTGGTGGTGTCCTGACCCGGCAGTTAGGCGGCCCCAGGAGGGAAGGGGACTTGCCAGGACCCTCAACCCGTGTTCGAGAGACGAGCACCGGTCACAGGGCCGCCGCGGCGCCCAGCACATGGCGTCACTACGGAGTGACGTGGTCTCCGGCCGTGACCGGGGTCCATCTGCTGCTGCGATGCGGGCGTGTGCGCCGAGCCTTGGGAGTCAGCTTGGGGGGCCTGACCTCCGCCCGACTCGCACGCCCTGGCTGGCGGACAGTGATCACGTGGCTGCGGGGCTGCCACTAGGCCTCCACGGCTCCTGTGCAGCCGCACCGCGTCTGCCAGCCTCCTCCCGTCTCCCGGCGTCTGCCTCCTCTGCCCCTTGCAGCAGCCAGGCGGCCCCGCCGCCACAGGGGGCGGACCCTGCTCTTCCTGGGCCAGCCCTGCCCCGCTGGGGCAGACTGGAGGGTCGGGAACCGCCCTGCCTGGTTTCACGAGCTGTAACCCCCTGACACCCCCCACCCCGCCCCCCGTGGCTAAGGCTGAGTAGGACCTTGGGACCCTAAGCCACTTAGGAGACAAAGCTTCTCTTCCTTGTAGGGGCACCACCTCTGCCCCCTTTCTCTGCACCCTGCTTGGCCCCGGGCAGGTGACTGGTGAGCCAATGACGGGTAAGATTCCTCAAGAGGGACGACCCAAGACAGGCACAGTCTCGAAGGGGCCCTCAGGGAAGGGCTTGGGGGGCTATAGAAAAAGGGGGTGATGGGCCCTTGCCCCTAGGCTTTGACATAGCCTGAGTCCTCATTCTGGCTGCAAGAAGTCTCCTAATCTCTTGGCTGCCTTACTTCCCCCGCCTGACTTAAGCCTAAAACAATGACTTAAGCCTGAAACAATGCTGGAGGTGGGTGCCGCCCTGTGCTGGAAAGGGCGGGTTCCCTGGGGCGATGGGGCCTAAGAAAGAATGCATAAAATCCTATGAAACTTGCTGTGCTAATACTCTCAATTTAAATGATAAGGGTCTAAGAGTTTGTTCCCCAAAGTTTTATGGTCCTTTAGCTATCTGACCCTGACTCAGAGTAAGCCCTCAGAGTTCTCTGAATGTTATCCATTGTTTAATCATCTCTGCCTCACAATGACTGGTGAGCTTTACAAATACACGCTGTGTTCCTGTGCAAACTGAATCCAATCAAAGCTCATCAGGACAAAGATCAAGGTGCTCTCCTCTAGAGAGAGTGGCCAGGGTCTCGGAGGTTTTCCTCCACAGGACTCGGTGGTCCGTGTGGTCCGTGTGAATCTGTCTCTTCTCATCCAGGACCCCAGGAGCCGGCATCCGAGACACTGCAGACCGGCTCGAAGCCACCGAGGTGCGGCGCAGGGCTCCCCTTCACATAGGCCCTACTCCTGGGTCTTTGCCACAGCCTGCTGGTTACAGAGGAAGCGCCACAGAACGGGCAAGGGCCAGACAGACGGGCTCACCCAGCGCTCTCGATAATCAGTAGAATCCAGGTAGGCCCGTCACACACCTGAGGGAGCTGAGCGGGGTTGGGGAGCGACCCGGGGTCGCTCGGAGTGGAGAAGCTCAGACACGACCCCCAGCTCCAAGGCACTGCCTCCCTCACCCGGGCTCGGACTCAGTTTCCCCCTTGTGCTTGCAGAGAAGTCCGCCAGCTCAGCAGCCACCCAGGCCCCAGAGCCACTTCCAGGAGGGACTGAAAATGTAAACCACCTCAGACTTAACGTCATTTCCAGATAAACTGACGGGACCCATGGCAAGGGAATGCCACCCACCCTGCGTGCGTTCCTGAGCCCGAGCCCAGCCCAGCCCCACGGCCCCCAGCTTGGAGCCCGGGGCCACGGCAGACTCAGCTGGACTCCACGCCAGAGCCTCGCAGGACTGCGGCCCTCTGCCTTCCTGAAGTCCACTGCACCAGGCCTCGGACCCACCGGAGCTCCCTCCACGGGGCACTCCCTGACGCTTCTGTCTACGGCCAGGCGGAACTTGTCGTGGCCGACTCTGACCTTGACCGACTGGACTGACGCGTCTGGCTTTAGTTCCCGTGGCCACGGAAACCTGTGTGCACTGTGGAGGGTGGGAGCTGAGAGGGGGACCTGTGGGTGGGAGCCCTCGTCCTTCTCTCCCTCCCTGTCACCACGGGAGCACGCCACGGCTGAGATGGGGCGGGGCCGGAGGTGAACGTGAGGGTGCGGTGACCCTCACCCGTCCCGACAGCAACGAGGGCCAGAGCAGGTTTCCAGAGAGGCCCTCTGCACCGTCACGCCAGGGCCCAGAGAATGATGGGTCCCCCCGTCGGTCCGCCATGGGGACCCAGGAGGGGGGTTCGCAGCACCCGCGGGAAGTGGACCTGGGCCCGAGCCCGTGTGACCCTCCGTGCCACCTGGCTCGCATGACGCCAGGCGGCAGACATGGGCCCCTCTGACCTTTCGTCTCACCACAGACCGGAGGTGGCGGCTGCCCCGGGCTGTCGAGACGGCTGCCGACCACTTCCTCCCTCCCTCCCTCCCTCCAGCGCGCCTTCCCGGGGCCTCTCCTCCCCCCACCCTCCCTGGCCCGCTGGCCGCAGTGTGGGAGCCAGCCTGGGTCGGGTCCCCACCGGGCACCTGGGGGGACCTGTGACCAAAACACGGTCTGGCCATGTCAGGAGATGCCACCAAAAAAAAAAAGGGGAAACAGACCCCCGAAAGGGAAGAAGTTGACTCTACACTCTCCCCACCCAGGCCAAGCTTCGCTCTGGACGGGACTGTGGCCCCGTGGGATTCGCCAGGTCCTTTGTGCTCTGGATCAGGCCGGTCTGAGCCGGTCCTCACACACTCTGCTACTTTTCTGTGTTCGTCTTTCTCGTGAAGCAAATGCCCTCTCTGCACTACCGGGGGAAAATAATTATAACAGTCCACTGAAGCTCAGAAATAAGCAACCTTGGTTTATTTTTAAAAGATAAACATGGCTGATCTGCACTAATCATAACATCTTGAAGGAAATAGAACAATATTCCACATTTTTAGTCTATAAATAAATAAAACCCTGCTTCACTTCTTGGACTAGCCGACGGGAAGGGGGACGATGCCGGCGGGCTGGAAGGTGCCGGGCGCGGGGCCGGACTCTGAGAACACGGCGTGAACGGAGAACAAGGTCGGGTGCTCTGGGGTGCAGGGCACTGGTGACGGTCACCGGTGACGGTCAGCGGGCTCGGGGGCTCTCCGTGCCCGACCCCACCAGCCGAGGCAGCCCTCGGGTCCTCGAGACGGGAGCAGCAGGGACCTGTGAGGCAGTGTCCAAGGCCCGGCCGTGCTGCAGGGCATCCATGGAGACCCCCCTGCTCGGGCCCAGGTGCGCCGGCTCCAGGCGCCGCTCCCCCACGCACCCCCTCCCCTGGCTTAAATGGGGCCGGGGGGCCACAGGGACTTGAAGAGGCAGAGGCAAACTGGCCTTCACCTGAGTGGCCATGCCCAGCCCCCTGCGGACGCCTCTGCATGGTGACTATGCTCAGAAGGGTGGGTTACAGAAACAAGGACCAAGTGGTGGCGTGAGGGGCTTGATAGTTTATTCGTGAAACCGGCGCCACACCGGTCACAGTGACCAGCATGCATGGGAGGGCGGCTCTCCCCCGGGCGCCGACCTCGAGGCCCTCTGCGTGCGGACATGTCCCCCCAGGACCGAGAAGGCCAGCGAGGAAAAGGACTCCGGTGACAGGGAGCGCCAGCACCTCCCGTGTCCTGCCCCACGGAATTCACTCAACCCTCCCACGAGTCAGCCGCATCACAGGCCGTCGTCAGGAAAACCAAAGTCCTCCTTGAAGCAGGGGCGTGAGCTCGCCCTTCGTGTTCTCCGGTCCTCGGTGGCTTCTGTAACGCGAGCTGCGTCCACCCCGGCCAGCACGCAGTCCTGCAAGACACCCCAGAAAACTTCCGTGCTATCACAGCACGCGTTTAGTGATTTTACTAAAAAAAAAAAAAAAAAAAAAAATCAAACCACCATGAAAATAAAGAGGCAAATAAAACCAATTTTCAAATCATTTGAAAAGCTTACGTGTCCAATACAGACCCGAACTTAAATTAAATGCTAGAATCACAATCTCCAAACTTCCGCCATAAAATGAACATTTATGCACACACGTGGGTTTTGTTCATCCAACTGTATTTTGCCATCAGTAGGAGACAGTTACCCTTGAGAGAACAACAGCACGTTTGGTCACACTCATCCGTGGCCGAGACTTCAAAGCCACAGGATGTCAGGTCTGGCTCCAGGTTCCCCAAGGGACAAAGTCGTGATCGAAACGACGACACTCGGACCTGAAAAACTCAGCCCACGTGAGGCTGCCTCCGAGAGTCAATGAAGGTGCCACCGAGCGGTGGTTTGAGCGAGCACCCTCTTCTCGAGTGGGTGCGACTCACCAGCCCTTCTGGCCGACCTCTTCACTCCCCAGTGGGCACGCCGACGCCCAGGGGCCGCTGAGCCGGCGCCAGCCGCGGTCTGGAGAAACAGCAGCCCCCGGGACCCCGCAGGGCCAGCCGTCACACCCGGGACCGCGAGAGCCCCATCACGCCCGGCTCAGCGGCCACGAGGAACATCGAGATCTCGGCACTCCGAAGCCGCAATCTCTTTGTGCTTTTTAAATGAAGCTGCTTTGGAATCTTTTTGGTATTTATCAGCCATTTCTATTTCCCTTGTGATAACAATAAAAGAATATATTTAAGGTGATTTGTACTGTTCAACGTCCCGGGGGCTCCTCGGTCCTTGAAAGCAAGCAGCCGCTCCAGCATCTTTCGGCATCTGGAATAGTAGCGAGTATTGCTGGTCCCTCCTCGGGTTGACACTAGCGGCGTCGCCGTGTAACACTGAATATCTCACAGACGTCCCTGAAAAGTGTCCGAGTGAGTAAACGATGAATCACAGTGGAGTCTCAATTGGTTAACAGTGTAGATCCATTAAAAAAAAAAATCACACTGAATAGGAAAAGAAAATCTTCAAGCTAAAAATAGAAAAAAAAAAGGGGGGGGACCCTCCTACGAGGGACACTGAGCGTGTCCTCACGGGTCCTGGGCTTTGTCCCTGCTGGCTGGGTCCCGCTCTCCCCGCACGGGTGGGTGTGCCCCTGGGGACCACCCACCTCGCTTCCGGGACGCTGGTGGGACCAGTCCCCATCACCGCAGCATCTCGGGAACAGGGGGGCCCCCTCTCCTGCCCTAATGGACTTCACACGCCGTGAGGAGCGCAGAGCCCGCTCCGCTGCACTCACCGTGGGATCAGGGGACAAACCCCGCGTGCCTGTGACGGCGCCCTCCCACCCGCCCCAGCGACAGCGGCGTGAGGTCCCGGCAGGCAGGCTGCGACCCCAGGCACCCCTGGCCCTTCACTCTTCCCATCAGGAAAGCTGGGGTTACTCGAAGGGGGAAGGGGCGGAGAAAGGAAAAAAACGTCGGAAGGCACGAAGTCGCATAGCTGCTCTAGCTGGAGTCTGTAAACAGAGGACAGGCTGAATTTGGGGGATCCCGATCTGTGCGAGGGGAAAGGCACCCGGAGCAGGCTGCGGCCTGGCCGGCTTCTCGGAGACCCTCCTCCGTCGGTTCTGAGGTCTACCAGGTAGGCTCTAAAATACCCATACTTCAAAAAGCAATAAGGCAAATAGTATAATCGTTATTCCAAAAGTTACAATGGTAGTGTAGGCATACAGAGTATAACTTAGTTACAATGCGTGGTACTGTTTCCACTGCGGAACCGCGGTAACCGTTCCTGCCCTGCGTCATTATGAATTCAGCCCAGTTCCAGTCAACACAAAACCAGCCTTGTGCCGCCACCGAGCGCTGGCCATGGCCCCCTGACAGCAGTTTCTTCTGTTCTGCTGCGGGAATTATTCTCGAGCTGGAGGAGTCCCCCATCCGCGGTCCGGCCACTACACGCTGTCGTACTTGTGGAGAGCTTCCTCCAGCTTCTGCGTCACTTTTTGGAAAAATATGATCTGCTGCTGCAGGAAGTGCTGCATCTGGGACTTGAAGTCGCGCACCCGGATCTGGTGGAAGTGGTGGATCTCGGCCAGCGTGGCGAACGAGATGGTGTTGCAGCGGTCCTGGATGCCGTCGGCCTTCTGCACCTCCATCTTGCCCTCCTCCACGTGCCGCCGGCTCTCCTTCACCTTGGTCAGCGCGCCTGCAGGGGAACAGCGGCTTCAGACAGCGGCAGGTGCGCATGCCCCACCCTCGAGGGCCCCCGGGCTGCAGGGGCGGGTGCCAGCAACACCTGCTGGGCAACTGCAAAGACCCTCGGGACTCAGGGGTGACTGTGCTCACTTACTGGGACGGGAACGGGAAGGAACCTGGTCAAGCTTCCTGAAACTCCGATGCCGGCGTCCCCCCTGATTAGAACCCACATCCGCCCCTGACCAGGGGACAACCCTGCCTCTCTCCCAGTAGAAATACTATGAGCAACAGACACTAAATGGCAGAGAGTTGCCCCTAAAACACAAACCAAGAGACCCTGCACCTCCCATACCCCTCAGAGACAAGGTCTGGCACGCGCAGCATGGGCAGCGGCAGGCCTGCGCTGTCCGTGTGGAAAATGACACGACAGACTCTGTACCGTGTGCTCCCCGCTGCGACCTGCTCCCGCCCCCTCCCTGCACCTGGAGAGTCTTCCTGGTGTGAGCGACACCCCAGAGCCTGCCGCCCGCTGCCTCGGAAGGCCTCCCACAGGAGTCGGCACACAGGGCCCCGGAGCCTGGCGGAAGCAGGTCACACCCCCTCGGGCCGCGCCCCAGGCTGTGTCACCAAAAAGTGCATGGGGGGGGGGGAGGGGAAGGGCGTGTGGCCCTGTAAGACACAGAAGGGGGCCGGTGTCCCGGGCAGGGGGCACAGGCTGCCCACGGGTTCTTGGGAACGAGTGACGGCAAAGCCCCCAGCCCCCGAACACAGCCAGCCCGGGGAGTCAGACCCCCCCCTGCCTCCAGCAACAGGAGGGAGGGAGGGAGATGCCTGCCTGGACCCCCTCGGGGGGTCAGAGGACCCGACCCCGGGGGGGAGGGGGAGGGGGAGCTGGGGGCTTTGTTTCCGAATGCCCAGCACAGCCCGTGGGGAAGTGCACGAGGCCCCACTCCTGGGCCTCCTCGGATCTCCTGCACGGCGACGGGGCGAACACGGCCCATAAGGCCCTGACAGGCGGCAGAAGGCGTTTCAGACACAGCCCAAGACCTGAGAGTTTAGAGCCCCCGACAACACGTTACCACACGTACATCCGTGTGCGTGCACGTTTCATCGGTATTTCCTGACCGTGGTCTTCAGTGAGAAGCGGAGAGCCCCCCCCCCCCCCCACCGCTGACCCTCGCAACTGTGATGTGGGGTCCGCTCTGTGGAGAAGCCACGTCACGCGTGTCGACACGGCTTCAGGAGGACCCCCGACCGACCCCACGGGCAAGCCCGGCACCCGGAAAGTCTCGCGCTTTTTATACAAACACTGACACTGAAAAGACCAGGAAAGTGTGAGACGGAACTAAAGGCAGAAGTTTTCCCGGTGACGACTGAGCACAGGAAACTCAGAACTACTGGCGTAGGGAGGTTAGGAGAGAGAGAACGGAGGGGGGAGGACAGGGCGTGGAGGGACGTCTCGGGGAGAAGTCTTGGGGGTCAGGTCAGACCTCTGCGTGCACGTGGGGGTGTCCACAGAGACCGCCCATCTGCTGCACCCACTGGGGGCCGCTGGGGCCGCTGGGCTGGGTGGGTGCTGCTCTGCAGGGACACTGGGCCCATCTCCAAGCCTGCCCTTCCCTGTGGGGACGGGGCCCAGCACAGGGACCCAGCCCGGCTGGGGCTGTGCGAGGGTCAGCCAGGCTTCGGCCCGTGGGGCTCCCAGTGGGGTCTCACTGTGGTCTCAGAAACCGCACGCTGTCACAGCAGCAGCAGGCGTGCCTCCGCAGGAGCCAGTTCACAGGTGGAGGACACGCTGGAAGCCTTCGCACGCTCTCCCCCCGGCGCGGCGGTGAGTGGGAAACAGGAGGCCCAAGGGAACCCCCGGCATCGAGCACCTTTAGGCTTTCCAAGTGGACCTGCTGAAGGGGCCGAGGAGTCTCGGTACCCCCCCCCCCCGCCCAGTACGAATGTACTCGGTAAACCACCAAGGTGCTGCCCTCTGCAAAGCCCCCGAGTTTCCGGGGCAGGAACCCGACTGCACTTCGCAAGCGTGCGGAGGGCCCCGCACGCTCTGCCAGCGTGCGACAGTGAGCACCCACGAGCATCCAGGGCCCGCCGCCCGCAAGCCCCCGAAGGAGCCCCCACAGAGCACGGAAGGGTGGGCACCGCG
This sequence comes from Phyllostomus discolor, assembly GCF_004126475.2. Classification (NCBI taxonomy): domain Eukaryota; kingdom Metazoa; phylum Chordata; class Mammalia; order Chiroptera; family Phyllostomidae; genus Phyllostomus; species Phyllostomus discolor. The sequence goes on from NC_040905.2 coordinate 1,706,986, forward strand.
CCGGGACACGGGGTGCGGGCGGACCCTGGAGTCGGCCGTGCCGCAGGACCGCCGACCATGCAGCTCCCACTGCGGGCTGGGCCATGCACGGGGACGGGATGCGGGTGGGCAGCGTCCGCGGCACACGGCAGCTGCCCACCAGCCCGGCACACGCAGGGCACCGTCCCTGCACGACCCCCAGTGCGTCCGCGACTCTGGAACAGACGCCGCCCCTCCCCCCACACCCAGGAAACCGGGAAAGCTGCTGCTCCGTCCCTGCGGGCCTCCGTGTCACCGGGCAACCAGGGGAGAGGGGAGACGCGGTCTGAGAGCATAACCGTGGGCAGAGCACACACGGCAAATATTTGGAGAGGAAACTGGAGCGCGAGGGGGCCAAAGGGCAGGGTGGGCCGAGCGGGGCAGGTGAGCAGGACAGGTGGGGCTCGCCCGGCCGTGCGGGGCACGCCTCCCCCAGCCTCCCCACCCTCCCCAGGCCCCTGCCTTGTGTTTGACCCTCGTTCCAGAGGCCTCGTGTGTCCAGGGAACTCTGCACAGGCCTTGCAGGTCCCCCGGAACCTCGCCTCGTCCACGCCCCTGACTGCGCCTGTGAAAGCCACTAATGGTCACAAGGTGTTTGACTTTCTTGTCTCTGCAGGGACACGACCAGGGCGCCCCGGACCAGAATGTGAAACGGCAGCACAAACGTCACGGTCTTCCCCATCGGTGGGCAGACTGAGGTGGGGGGAGGGGTTGGGGGAGGGGCTGTGCCTGCCCCCCCCCCCCCCCCGACGGGGAGATGATGTAGATTAGGAACCACCACAGAAAACAGTGACAGTGACTCCATCAGGGACACACGGGCTTCACCCTGGTGAGGGGGACAACCCAGCAAATGCCATGCAGCAAACTAGGCACGGAGGGCAGAAGGCCGCCCTCAGGGGAGGGAGCGCCCCCCGAAAGCCAGTCCTATTCAGGGGCTCGGCTGGCCCACCGCTGTGGAGCATGGGGGGCGGGGGGCCCCGGGGTGGGGGGGGCAGGTATGAGACAGGTTTCTAAAGAGCCTGGGTCCCGTCTCAGGGGCTCACGCGGCTGCTGGGGGGACCGGCGTGGGAGCCCGAGACGATGAGGGGCCTGTGTGGTTCGACCGGACGACTGTGCACGCATGTCTGCACGTCACGTGTCCTCACTCTGAGAGTTCTAAACGTCACCAGAGAGGCAGGGAGAGCCGACTCCTCAGTGCGGTCCGGCCCCCAAGAAGCGAGAGGCCGGCGAGGGGGAACTCCCGGGCCGACACGGGCCGCCCGACCCACACTGGACTTCCCGGGTTCGGCCCTCGCAGACTGGGTGCCCCACAGTGCTGGCCCGGCCCGGCGGCCCCATGGGGAGCGGGCACCACGCTTCTTCCAGGCGTGCCCCTGGCCACGCAGAGGGGGGGCACTTCCCACCGCACCTGGAGGCGCAGAGAGGGACAGTCGCTGCCAGCGCCTGAAGGGCGAGGGAAACACATTTTTTCTTATCGTGGACTCGATACCGGAAACAGGCAAAGAGCTGCACACCCCCACTTCCAAGTGGTTGCCGGAGGACTCTGCCCCGCCAGCCCCCCGCCCCCGCCCCCAGACAGCGCCGCGTCACCTTCCAGGCCGGAAAGGGACGCGAGAGAATCCGTACGGTAAGCTCGGCGGCACAGGCGGCACACACAGGGCCCACGGGCCGAGTCTGGCCTCCCCCTGGTTTTATCCAGCGCCCCCCGGACAGCGGCCCCCAGGCCCCAGGCGGAGCCAGACCACCTCCACCAGTGCCGCCCCTGTGCCGGGCAGGAGGGGACAGGGGCCCAGAAGGCTACGGGCCGGCGGAGCGCTCCACCCAGCCCTGGGTTCGCTGGGCGGCCCCCTGGGCTTCCTCACAGGATAGAAGGTTCCCTCAGAAACCACCCACCCCGGACCTCGTCCCTGAAGGGGCAGCAGAAGGCCCCCCCCCACCCCCCCGAGCTGAGCAGATGCCCGTGGAGCAATGTCACACAGCACCCCCGGCCCGACCGGGGCCAGCCCTGCTGTGGCCTGAGCCGTGGGCACCGGTGCCGGCTCAGCCCAACGCGCAGCACCCAGTCTGCTCGCCAGCGGCCGGCACCCTGCGCTTGGGCGCCTTTTCCCTGGGGAATAAACCTGTTTGTGCAAAAGACAAGCGTGGACTCAGGAAACTGCCTTCACCAGAAAGTAAAACCCAAGTTTCTTTTTTCTGGGGAGATACAGGGAGATCGTAGCTAACATCACTCGACCGGCCGCTGCCCAACGGATGAGGCCCCCCGTGGGGGGCGGGAAGGGACCCCCCGGTCCTCGGGGGAGGAACCAGGGAGCCCGCAGCCCGCAGCCGGACTGAGTGTGTGCCTCTGAGCGCGCACAGTGGGGCGGGGCGGGGGGGGCGGGATACTTTCCGAGAACACACTTCTGGCTCCCAACTGCTCTCCCTGAAGGGTGTCGGGTTTTCACTCCAGGACTGCAGCCATGGCCCCGGGGGTCACAAGCCGCTCCGTGAGCTGTCGGGCACTGCCCAGCGGGCAGCTCGCACCCCCGCCTGCCTCAGTGCGCCCACAGCGGGCCCCCCGACAGGCCCCAGACAGGCGCTCCGCCTTGCTTTATGGTCAGCCACTTAGCCTTGGGGACGGCCCCTGCATCCGCTGCTGTCAAGTGAGGAGCACCGCGGCCCCGGGATTTCCCAGCCTCTTCCAGCTGGCAGGGAGCGGGTTCCCGTGGGCGCGGATCCTCAGGCCGGCCACCGCTGGCCTCCCCTGACCCGGTCACACACAGCCAGCCAGAGACAGACAGAGGTCCTAGAAACAGACCGTCTTCAAACAGACACGAAGCAGGAGCCACGGAACACGGAAACCTGCCAATGCCCCTGTCTCCACCCATCAGCACCCGGTTCTGGGGGAAACCAGGAGTGTCCCCCTGCCAAAATGCAGTCAGAGGCCCAAAGAAGGGGATTTCGGAGCCTCCCCGGAGCCCCGCCCCTTTCTCGCCATCCCCCTCCTCTTCCCGCCCCCTGCACCACCACCGTCTGCGCCCAAGCCGAAAACCTCCAGGGTAACTCTAGACGCCTCCGGCCGGCCAGGTGTCTCGGGTTCACCAGCTCCTCTGCACCCGCCCTCGTGCCGGCCTCTCTGACACCCACAGGCCCGTGCTCGGCCGCCCGGAGCCCTGCCCGCAGCCCGGGCAGGTCACGTGGCAAGGACGCCCCGCAGGGCCGCAGCCCCACTTCCGAGGCCCGCATCCCGTCGGCGGGCTGGGGGTCGTGAGAGCGCGTGCCTCAACGTCCCCCGGGAGGGTTACGTGGACCTGCTGTGTATGAAACGTGAAGCGTCGCGCCCAGAGCAGAGTGAGCCCTGCGAACATGCCCGCTCCTCCTACCTTGACTCACGTGTCGCTCCGAGGTTTCCTGCCCTCAGTGCCACCCGCCTGCCCGCCCCTAGGACAGAACTCAGTGTCCGACCTCGGCCGGAGGAGCCGCGGTCCCGGTGCCAGGCAGAGGTGAGCGCAGACCCTGGCTCTCCGTATCGGCCGGGGGGCCTGGAGGTCCCTTTGCTTCGCTGCCCAGGCCTCCGCTTCTCCAGGCGCCCACAGGCCTGCACCCTCTGGCGGTGGGGGGGGGGTGGGGAGGCCACAGCTTCGCCAGGTGGGAGAGGACCCCCAGCTCACACCCACCGGAGCCCAAGGCTGGCCCTGCTGCTGCACTCGGCCTGACGCGGTTCCCGCTGACGCCGGACCACGTGCAGGACAGCCGTGCCCCGAGACCACAGCGGGGCTGAAGGCTCGCTCCTGGGTCTGTGCCTCACGGTGTCCACCGCCCTCCTGCCCTGCAGGCCGTGGAAGGGTGGGGCCCACGCAGCCACATCGGGCCCGGGCACCCGACACGGGCGGAGAGCGGCTGCAGCGCCGGCACGGTCTGCACTGCCCTGCGCTGCACACACGCTCTGTTGTCATTTCAGAGAGCACATGACCGGCTCGCGAGGGCGCTTGGTGTGCACCGGCCTCGCGTGACCACCCATCAGGGCAGCACCTGGCTGCACCGCACACCCCGGGGCAGCAGGTAGGACTGGCCCGGGCCTCCCCCGCGCCCCTGTGAGGTCCGCACCACGACGGGACTTCCTGACGACGACGCGTTTCTCGGAAGGGATCCCGTCGGGAACAGGGTCTTGGCCCGTGTCATCAGTTCGGGGTGGGCCCTAAACCCAGTGTGACTGGCACCCCTGAAGGAGAAGACACCACAGCCCAGGAAGAGTGACACGCGAGGGTGTGGGCGGGGACTGGAGGGTGTGGGTGGGGACTGGAGCTGGTAGGCCCAGGAGCAGCAGGGACCTGCAGAGGCAAGACTCGGGAAGGGGCGTGGGATGAGCCCCTGCCCCCAAGCCGCTGGGGGAAGCGTGGGGGCCCTTCCAGCACCTTCGTTTTGGACTTCTGGGCTCCAGCCCTGGGAAGTTAATACCATAGCTGATAGTTAACACTTAAAATTATTCGCTCCACAAAAAGGTCCTACCACGTTAGATTCGAGGAGAGTGAGGCCGAGAGAGGCCCACAGCCCAGGGTCCCAGAGTGCGCTGGCGGGGGCTCAGCCCCACGGGGTGCGGGCTCCGTGCCCACGAGTGCTCCACCGCCACCCTGCTCCTGCCTGGGGCCAGACCCCACGCACCCCACGCACCCCCCGTCCAGCACGCGGCTGCCAGGGGCCCTCCAGCTGCCCAGGTGCTCGACCGCCAGGTCATGCATGGGCCGGTCAGTGAATCCTCTGACGCTTCCGCAGCAGAGGCCGATGGAGGCTGACAGACCGTTAAACACGGAATCACGGACAGAGGTGAGAGCTCCAGCGCTGGGAACTGACGACCAGCCGCCTGGGCAGGTGCAGCCCACGGACCGTGCTCCCAGCGTCGCCGCAGGCGGCTCCTCCGCCCTCTGCAGGTCAGGTTATACTCCTCCCTGTCACGCTCCCATCCTGCAAGCACACAGCCCCTCAGCGCCCCCCAACCCCGGAGGGCTCCTCCTCAGTCTGGGATGCCCCCCCACCCCCATCGGGCCTCGCCCCACCGAGCCACCAGTGCTCCTGCCACCGGGACCATCCCTCTCCCCGTCCAGGCGCCCACAACGCCCCCTCCGTCACCTCCTGCTGCAGCTGCAACCCCGGCAGCAGGGCGAACCTCGGGGGCGCTTCTCTGAGACGGCGCCAGCGTCCCGGCCGCAGGCCCCGACGCCCGGTGGGCCCCGTGCACCACTGGGGCCGCTCCGGGGCTGCCTCGGGGAGGCCGCCGGCGTCTGGCCCTGGTTCTGTGCACAGAGTCCCTCTGCCCAGAACGCCCTTCCCTCGCCCTGCCGGTTGGGCCTGCTTCCTCGCCCCAGTTAATGACCCCCCTCTGTCCTGCATCACACAGGGCACACGCCCAGGACTGCACCTGCCCCTCACCGACCTGAGCCCCTGGCATGCGGCATGGCGGCTACCGCGGGCCGACCAAACCTGTTCTAGAGCGTTTCCAACGTCAGCCCCGCCCCTCCCGCCCACGCTCCTCTGAGCCCAAACAGGACCACCCTCCGGAGGGCAGCCGGTGCTGACCCCCAGCCTCCCCCGCGCCACAGGCTCTCTGGCCCCCTTCCCGCGTGCTCCGACTGGCACCTGCTCCCCACACGCCCTCCACACACACCTGCCCTGCCCCCCTGCAGAACTGCCCCCGGGGGGTGCAGGCATGCACCGCTTCGCCCCAGTCACTCCACGGGACGCGTGCACGTTGCCCTCTGGGTCTTCAGCTTTCCACTGAGCAGCAGGGGCCCCCAGTGAAGGTGCCAGAGCGAAAGCTCGGGAAGCAGGAGACGTGCACCTGCTCAGGTTTCAACACCTGGAATCGGCACCGTGCAATCCCGGGGGGCGGGACACCAGCGTCCCTGACACACGAAGGGAAGCGTCCCCGACCCCCTCTCCCCCACCCAGTGAATTCTGCAAAGTCGTTTCACAGATGCACAAGCCTGAGACGCTTGAATCGCTCACATGTTAATGAGTAACGTCACCCATCCAACACACCCAGATCCGACTCTTATTTCCCACGCTCTGTTGAACGGTCACCCACACTCATATCAACAGAAAAACAAAAATGTTCTAAAAACCACAGGAAACCCCTATTTCAAATCCACCAGGAAGCGCTCACTGATCGCTGACCTCATGAACTCAGCGGATGCCCCTGAAGCACGCACGGCGCCCACACAGCCGTGGGCACAGAGTGGACGCGCGTGAACGCTCGGCCCCGCGGGAACCAGGCAGAGAGCCCTGCGCACAGGCCCTGGGCAGCAGCCAGCCCTTCAGGCGACCGGCCAGCGCCTGGGAGGGGCGGGGCTCCGAGGGCGGGGCTTCAGGGCCGGCTCCCCGCAGGGGAGGGGAGGCTCTCGCCCACCCCACCTGCCCCACTAGCAAACCCCTCCCCCACCCCGGCATCTCAGGGGATGGACGTTCCACTCTTGCTTTTGGTCCCTCTGGACTCCCCTTCCTTCCTCTCACTGGCCACCTCTGATCCCTCATGAAAACCGGCTGATCTGACCTTTAAAATACATTCGGAGGCGTCCCCACCCCGAGCCTCCAGGTCTCTCCCTGGGTGGGCGGGGCAGTTTCCTGCTGGGTCCCCGCCCACTCCGCCCCCCACACTGCAGGGCCGCCCCTGTGTGCAGAGGTCCCATCAGCCCCGGCTCAAACCTGGCGCCGACTCGCACGGCACTCGGGCCGTGACAACAAGTCCCGACAGTGCCCCACGTCCTACAAATCAGACCTTCCAGGGAACCGGATCCCCCCTCGTGTCCTCTTGGAGCCCTTCACCTGGCCTCCCCACCGCTCTCCACATGCCTGGCACGTGCCCATCCCAGCACCTCCCGGGTGTGGAAAGTGCCCCCTGTCTGGTTGACCCCTCCCCCCTCCAGGCCTCTGCTTCTCAGCGAGGCGGACCTGGACCACCCTTTTGAAAACCTGGTCCCACCCACTCTACCCTGCCCTCTCCCACTTCCGTTCCTTCCCCACCCAGCATTCCAGCCTCCCTCTGACTCCCTGCTGTTTGTCCCCCACCCTGTTAGCACGGAAACTCCCAAGGGCAGTGGCGGCCCGTGGCCACCAACACAACCCGGCATCTTCACCCGTCCCCGAGCCACGCCGGGCACTGAAACCCCTGCTGCACAAAATCAAGGACCTCATGAATGAACCTAATAACGTACCTAGCCCCCCCCCCCCCCCGCCCCACCACCATCTCCCTCCCTGCTAAACCACACAGAAAACTGCTCGATCGCAAGGGGACAGGCGGACCGGGAGGGAGGCGAGGGGGCCAGAGGGAGGGGCAGGAGGCAGCATGCACTGCCCGGCATGCACCCGGACTCGGGGGCGCGACGCAAGTGCAAGCCCAGCGACACCAGGCGGCGTCTACTCCCGGGAAGCTACTCCCGGCGTCTACTCGGAGGGACCTGTGCCCCTTGCTGGAGGGAAGACTCACCACACTCCTCAGCCTGGTGGCTGGTCACTCACCCCTGTCACCGGGTCAGAGGGGGCTTGTCCGCCCAATGCCCACGCCAGGCTCCAGTGGATACCACCTCCACCCGCAGCACCTGGGGCCCGTTTGCCCCCGTGACCTGAAGGCCAGACCTCGGTGGGGAGCAGGGTCCCGTCCGTGCCCCCTGCAGACAGACACAGGCCCAGTCTGTGCTGTGCATCCAGGCGTCATAGTCTCTCTACACGGACCCGGGCGTCGCTGCACCAACTGGTGACACTGAGCTCAGGGTGTCGTGGAGTTGCTGACGTGGCGCTCGATTCTGGCTTTACAAGACTCTGAGACCATGCCTCGGGTTCCTACTCGGCCTGAAGGAAGGGACAGAGGTCCAGGGCAGCGCTCTGACTGGAAGGAGGCCGAGCCCCTGCCCCTCCCCAGACGCCCGGGGCTCTGGGAGCGCAGGACGGGTCCCTCTGCCCCTCGGGCTCTCCGGCGTCAGCCGCAGCCTGGGGGGGGTCTTCTCGTACGATTCCCAGGGAGCCTGAGCACCTGCGACGGGGCGTGAGCAGTGTCCCTGAGCTTCAGGGCCGAGCCTGGCCAGGGACCCTCTGCCCCACACCTGTGTCTGCAGCTGGGAGCTCCGTCTCCATTTCAGCAGCCCCCCAGGTCACCGTATCTTCACTGGGGAAGTTCAGACGGGGCCAAAGGGGAAGCAGACGGCTGGGGGTGGAAGCTGGCGCTGCTAAGGTGGAGAGGATGAGCGAGCTCCACTTCCAGCCCCGAGCGTGCAGATGGAGGGCGAATCTGGAAGCAGCCCACTCCCCAGGCCTGGTGTCTGGGTCCCCGGCGCCACCCTCTCGGGGCTGTTTTAGGCCCCGGGAGAAGGGGGCACTGGACGGGGAAGGGCCCGCGGCGGCCCAGCCTCACCCAGCGTGCCCCGCGGGGACTCGGGCTGTCATCTTTAATTAACGTGGGAGGGACGTGAGGCCAGCGGTCCCCGTGGTGAGCGTGGCCCGGTAGAGAAACTCGACCTGCCGCCCGACAGGCCCACTGCTGGCACGGGGTCCTGCGAACAGGAGGCCCCATCTGGAGCGGTGACAGAGGGCAGGGAAGTGGCCCCTGGATGTTGCATTTAAGAGGACAGAACACGGGACGCTCCGTCCAGAGTGTCGTCTCGCTCTGTGTCCCTGCCTCCCACCCCAGACTGCGTTTCGCCGACAGGCCCCTCCGACAGGACTGCACACCCGTCTCTGGGGTGAAACAGCTTCCATGCCAGTGACCCGTACAGTGATCCCCAAACCCCGGGGCGGAGGCCGCCAGTCCACTGAGCACACACTCACCCCGCAGCGCCCCCCGGAGGCGAGCCGGGCGCTGCGAAGCCAGGGCCCCTCCACCAACACTAAGCTGGACTACATGTCAGAGGTCAACCGTCTCTTTGGAAGCACAACAGGCTGAGCTAGGGAACCGGTAAAAACACATTCTCTGCTGTACCCCACACTCGCCGGCGCCAGCGTGATACAGGCACCCTGCAGGCGGGGATGACAAGAAGAGACCATCCAGACCGCAGGGTCACTCGGAGCCGTGACGGGCACGTGCCTGGTGCCCGGCAGGCGTCGGGGAGCAGGGAATTAAAGCAACTCCTCCTAAGTCAGAGCGACACGGAGTAAACTCCCAGCGGACTCGGAATGCCCACCCCCCGTCCTGCGGCCCGGAGCAAGCTGCCTTCTTCCTCCTGCACTCCGCCCCGTGGACCGAAGTAGACCTGTTTATCTAAGACTCTACCCGTGGAGGGAAAAAAACCCCAATTCTAGAAATCTCGTTTAGCTGCAGGAACCATATGGCTCTCTTCAATTCTGCAGAGAGAGAGGACTCACAGCAAAACCACCGTCCGGCCTGAGCAGTGGTTTCCGTGGGAAGTGTGGTCCGAAACCGCCAGCCCACCTCGGTGAGGGGCCCCCTTCGGGTCCCCACGTCCGCCGTCCGTAAGTCCGCCCCGGGAGCCGCTCTTTCCGAACGCCCGTGAAGACAGGCCGCAGAGCGCCCGGCCGGCCCGCGGCACAGCCGTCGCTCCCGGGCTGCGAGCCGGAGGCCCTGGAAAGAGGGTTGGGCGGGGGCGGGGGGGGGGGGCGCCAGGAGACGCCGGCGTGGGGCCGGAAGCTAGGGCAGGGCTGAGCCGGCCGGCCGGTGGTGGGGAGGTGCTGGGGCAAAGCACTGCAGACACGCTCGGGGTGATGAGGAACTGAACCGCTTGATTTTATTTCACTTTAATCAAGTTTAAACAGCCACACGTGGCCCGCAGAGCCGGCGCAGAGCGGACGAGCGCTGGCCTGGAAGACAAAGAAGCAGCCCCAGGGCAAACGGAACAGCTCAGAGGGGCCCAGGGCACCCGTCCCGTCCCCCAGGAGCTACGGGGGAAAGCCCAGTTAACCCCCCTTCTCAACTGCTTCAGCGCTGAGCGTGCTCTGGGTCACCCCGACAGACGGACGGTGAGGGCAGGTGACACGCGATGGGGCAGGTGACACGCGGTTAGGAAGTGGTGAGGCTGCCACGCTCTCGCTGCGAACAACGAGAACTCACGCTGAGAGAGTTACTCTGCATTCTCAAACACCTCTCTAAACTGGAACGTACACTTTGGACCACATGTTCACAGCCCAAGACGGTTTAAACAGCTTAAAGATTTTCATCTTTGTTGCCGCTGTGGCCGCTCTCCTTTGACCTGATGGGCGTGGGGGGGGGGGGGCGGCGGGGAACCACCTGTAAACAGAACTCCAAGTGCTCCGACTGGACAGAAGTTCATTCCAGTGTGACTGCAGAGGGGGTGGGGGGGTGGGGGGAGCTGCTGTTTACAAACACAAGTTCAAGCACCCAGAGCAACCTCAAAATGCGTTAGCCTGGCTTACGGCACCTGTCTCGTCTGCATCCCTGAAAGCCGCACTCCTGGGCACCCTGGACGACCACAGGCTGTGGGCACAGGCCTCTGGCCCTGTGCTCGGCTCACCGCGGCTTCCGACGGCAGCCCGTCCTGGAGACGTGTCGTCTGGGGACACGGCCCCCTGGCACACGGCGCGCCAAGGCCACCGCACCGACAGCCTGCATGGGTGCCAACCGGCGGTGTGTCTGAGATGCCCAAAGACCGCGTCCAGCGCCCCTGAAGCTGTCTAAACGACATACAACGGTGCTGGAAAAGGAAGTTTCTCGGACCCCAAGCCACAGGAGACAACTCTAGTTTTAGGATCAAAAAACGAAATAAACCACGTGGTTTAACACTTCACATGAAGACCATGACTGCTGGGAAGTCAAAACAGGCCTTAGAACCAACACCGCGCGGGTCCCGACAAACAGCTTCCAGAGCGGGGCGCCCCCCGAGTGCGCGGTCTGAGTGACGGGGAGACCAGGGCAGGCGCGCCCAGTCACCTGTGCCCAGGCCAGGCCGCAGGTGTGCGCACCCGGCTCCACCCTTTCACTATTTACCAACAAGCTGCCTGAGTCCACCTAAGCACGTGAAAAGGCCACAGGCAGGGGTGCAGATGGACCCAACACAATGGACTTTAAACGCAAGGTCCTGCATTCGAGGCCCAGAGTCAGCCCGGCCAGTACCAGCCAAAATGTCTCGATTCCTAACAATTTACGGGGCGGGGGGGTGGGGGGGGGGCATAGGGAACGCAGGAGCAGGTCCGGCGCAGGCCGACAGAGAGACGGCTGCTCGGGTACCTGGTTCACCTTCAGACTGCCTCCCCCAAACATTAACCACGGAGAAGGTGAGGACAGCCTGCCGCCACCCGTGCCGCGGATGTTTCAGGGCTCCTCCGCCGGGACCAGACCGGCTCCAGGTGCCCGAGGCCCCGCCCCTCCGCGTGAGTCAGGCCGCGTCACCCACTGGGAAGGGGAAGGAAGCCAGACCGCCGGCTCCCAAGGGCTCAAGGGCTGACAGAGAATGAGAAATAGTCTAGTTTTGTGTGGCTCCAGGGGACAGAAAGAGAAGCAAGAGCCGAATCTCAGTTCAATACAAGTAAGAATAAGCCCAGGATCAGGGCTGCTCCACGCTGGGCAGGGGAGGGGGGGAGTCAGGCTGGGTGACTCCCTCTACTCCCCCCTCCCCCGCACTGAGCAGACACTGGCGCTGGCAGGACCACAGCCCCCCCCCCCCCCCCCCCCCCGCCCCGGCTCTCCCACTCCCAGCACCCCATCCAACTGCACACCACCCCTCGGAGTCCTGATGTAAAGTGCTCATCTGCGAATTCCAGGGCTTCACCAGCCGTCAGGGGCACCAGCCATTTCTAGCAAAACGAGCTCTGACCCTGGGCAGCTTCTGGCGTCTCCCTCGACACCGGAAACGATGCCCTCAGACCCGACATTCGGCATCTGTACCTTCTAGGTAGTTTTCCACACCATTTCCCTACATAATCTTCTAAATTCCAGCCTTAACAGACTCCAAAATCAAAACGACTGGGCTTAAACAGATTGTCTTAAAACTTCCTGAAATTCTACAAAGGCTGCAAGCAAGAAGGACGGGCAGGAGGTTCTCGGGCTGCCCCAGCTGGCGCCTCGGAGAACCGGTCCGGGTTCCTCTCTACCCACGCAGGGGCGGAGGGGGTGCAGCGCGAGGGCAGACTCACCTGTAGTGGCCGGTGGCCACTCTTCCCACTATTCCCAGGCTTCCGGAAACCCATCACTAAGTGACAACGCAGTCTTCCCAACACACGCCTAACGTGGTTTGGGCCCCCTCTAATTGTACCCTAGACGCAGATTACAGATCCCAGAGGTGCAAGGCCAAGTGCTCACACTCCAGCATGATGTCACAGAAAGCGCCAGTCTGAGAGAGATCAACAGCATTTCTGCCAAAGCCGCCACCGCCACCCCCCCCACACCCCCCACGCACTCCGCACCGTGGGCTGCAAAAGCCGGCTTTACCTTTCTGCACGTGGATGATGTCCGGGAAGTTGGCCAGGTGGCCTTGGTACAGCGCTAACAGGTCCATGACGGGGTCCAGGTCCTGCCTGGGCTGCTCCGCAAAGAGCTCGCCAATGGCGTCGTAGGCGTCTCCGGTGAAGGCGATGGCCTGGTTCAGGCCGGCGGAGAAGGCCTGCTGGTCCAGCTCGAAGGCCTGGCTGAGGCCGCGCAGAGACTGGCCCACCTTCTGGTACTCCTTCTTGAACCCCGTCACCTGCTTGCGCGCGAACTCGGTGGCCGTGTGGTTGAGCTGCAGCGCGCTGTCGTCCATCTTCTTGGTGAAGCTCTTGAAGCCGTCGATGCGGCTCTCCACCTCCTGCAGGTCCAGCGCGGCGGCGGGCGGCGTGCTCAGCGTCAGGAAGAAGTTGGCGCCCACCATCTCGTCCCTCTCGGCCTTCCTCTTGCCCTGCTTCCAGGCCTTCTCGTCGGTGCCGCTGGGGCAGGTCAGGAAGTGCTGGAAGACGTCGCACTGCGCCAGCACCGGGTGGCTGGTCATGTGGTTCATCCACCAGATGAGGCCCTTCCTGCGCTTGGAGATGAAGTCCTCCTCGAAGCGGCCGGTGGCCTGCTTCTCGGGCAGGTGGGGCACCGAGATGACGGGGAACTTCTCGGCCAGGCGCGCGTACAGCCAGTCGAAGTGCTTGTAGCGCCGGTGCACCGGCACCTGCGTGTGCGTGGGCACCAGCTTGTAGGAGATGTAGCTCTTCATGCCCTTGAACTTGGTCTGCTTGGTGGGGTCGTCGATGGTGCACTGGAAGGGGTAGGGGTTCTCCTGCCACTCGGGACCGTAGGGCCCCAGCACCACACACAGCTTGTCCCCGTCCTTGACGAAGCCCGAGGCCTCGCCCAGCACGAAGGCCTCCCCGCCCGACTTGACGAAGGTGGAGAAGCGGTTCAGGTTGCGGCTCACGGTGGCCGAGCTCTTGGCCCCCGACGGCTGGTGCTGCGCGGGCGCCGGGCCGCCGCGGGAGCCCAGCGACAGGTCGGAGCGCGTGGACAGGCGGTAGCGGCCGGCGCCCCCCGCCGACGACGAGCCGTCCAGGTCCGGGTAGGCGCCGCTGCCCAGCGCGCCAGGCTCGTCCGCCACCGTGGAGGCGTCGTCCCACTCCTCGTCCCAGTCGTCGTCGCTGCCCTGGCTGGGCTGGTAGCCGCCGCCGCCGCCATAGAGCTGCTGGGGCGACGGCTGTAGGGCGCCCCCCGGGTACGGGAGGCCCGCGCCGGGGGGCGGCTGGAAGGAGCTCGGCGGCTGGAAGGAGCCCGGCGGCTGGAAGGCGCCCAGCGGCGCGGCCGGCAGGGGCTCGAGGCCGCCGGGCGGCACGTTGGCGTAGCGGGCCGGGGCGCCGGGGCCGCCGTCCGGCGCGGGGACGGGCTCGGGCGCGCGGATCACCTGCACGTAGGAGGCCGGGAAGAGCCCGCGGTCGCCGCGGCTGTTGACGCCCTCGAGCCAGCCCTCGATGTCCTGCTCGCTGCACAGGCTCAGCACCTCGTGCTCGCGCAGCGAGATCTCGCCCGGGTTCTCCGACCTGAAGTCGTACAGCGCCCGGGCGCGCAGCGCCATGGTCCCGGCCTGAGCCGCCCGGCCGCCGAGGGCCCGCGGAGGGAGCCCGAGGCCGCGCGCTGCGCTGCGCCCCGCCCGCCCGCCGGTCGCGCCCTCCTCCCGCTCCGCGCGCCGCCGTCTGCGAGCCGAGCTGCCGCCGGGGGGCGGGGCCCGCGGCCGCCCACGTCCCCAGGCGCGCCAATCGACCGCCGAGAGCCGCGCGCCAGGCGAGAGCAAACGATGTCGGAGCCGTCGCCCGCCTCCGGCCCGGCCCGCGCCGCCGCTGCCCCCTGGTGGCCAGTGCCAGTACAGCCGGCGCCGCGGTGACTGGTGGGTGCAGGTGGCTGCTCAGTAGTGGATGGGCTCAGACTTCTTTGCGCTTTTAAGTGGGAAAGCGTCTCCTGGAAAGGAAGTGAACACGGTGTTTGAATCCTCGGTAAACGCCCCCACTCCGAGCGCTCGGGGGCTGGTGAAGGGCTGTCACGCGCGCGCCACAGCGATTGCGCTGTGAAGACACGGGACGCCTCCCGGCTGCCAGCGCGGGAGCCTGCGGGCCGCGCGGGGCGGGGAGGACGGGAGCGCAGCCGGGGGGAGCTGCGGGTGACACCCCGCGGCACCGCGCAGTTTGCGGCTCTCTGAGGGCACGTGTCCCTGCTCCTCCCCGAAATGTGCGTCGCGCAGTGAGTGACAGCCTGGGCTGCGCTTGAGTGCACCTGCTGACCACACCTACCTGTGTGGCGGTGAGTGAGCCACTCACTGTCCCTACTTTCTAGAGCAAAGCCGAGTAACTCCCGTTTTACAGACGGGGGAAAGGAAACGGGACGTGAGTACATGGCAGTCTACGGGGTGAACCCCGTGTACGGGTTTGCTGCTGCTGCTGCTGCTGGTACTTGGAAAGCAAACACCCTGTCCGCCTTCATAAAGGAAATGTGGGTCCCAGTTCCCAGCCAGGGGTGTGTGCACCGGGACGATTCCCGGGGTCACGCCCCGCCCCGCCCCTCTGAGATCAGTGAGCATTCTCCAGTGCGGGCTCTCTCTCTCTCTCTCTCTCTCTTCCACGCTGTATTTGTAACATTTTAAAGATAAGTAGATTTAAACATCGCTGCCTGAAATAGTAATCAACTCCAACTCTTGCAGTCACTTTGTTTCACATCTTTTTTTTTTTTTCCTTCTGTGTGTCATTTGCCGGAAGCCTTTCTTCTCATAATCTTCTCTTATTGAGTCTGCCTAATTATTCCTTTGAAGACGCCTCTCATTGGGATTCAGCGTTCATATGTCATTAATTTCAGCCTGTCTTCTGACCCTTTTCAAGCAAGTCTGGGAAACACGCCAGAAGAGCACGCAGTGTTTGTAAGGGCCATGGTATTCCAAGCATCCTGCACAAAACCACCAGCCCAGGATACCAGGGCTGCTCCCACGGTGTTTATTTATAATGCAAAACCTCAATTCAGTTCAGTAAGCAGATTCGAAACGACAACATCTTCAGCTGGAAATCCTGGGCTGGGGCTCTCCTCCCAGCAAGCAGCAGAGGCCACTGGATTTCAGTGTCAACAACGCATGTGGCCAGAAACATGAAGCCGACATTTACGAAACACCTACAACACAATTTGCTCTATGTACTAACTCATGAGCAGCTACCATATTTAAGATCCATGCATTCAGTTTCCCCCTTGCTAGTCATCTGGTAGATTCTTCTTAGGCCCAAGAGTGTATTAACGTGACATAAAACTGGCAGTGTGTCAGGCTCTGGCACAGGGAGGCTGACACCCCCTTTCAGGTGTGAGGGTTCCGGGCGTTCCGGGGCAAAGATGTGCACAGACGCGCTGGGCCACTCCGACGGAGTGAAGAGCACGGACTAGCAGGTGTCAGGTGGTTTGCAGCCCCAGCGCCCGGGCATGTGTCCGGCTTTTGGAGTCTGGTGGGAGGCCAGGCGACAGGCTTTGTGAGAGGACCGGGGACGGACTGTGGAAGGTGCCTGGACCTGTGGGGCCCGAGGGAGAGGGAAAACCTTACCCCCCAGGGCCTGGGATGTCTATAAAATGTATTCAGGCGTTAGAAACTGGTGACCGGTCACTCAGGGAAGGAGAGGCAGTAATGTACTTTTAAAAGATTTCTCTAGAAAAATGGAGCATATTCTTCAAAATGTAGTTCACATAGTCATCATTATAGCGGCCAACTCTTTCTATCTTTTACGCTTTTGTAAAAAGAAGTTATCAGGGGACCCGAGATGGCCGTGAGCGACCATAGTTTCTCACCTCTTCCCTTAGCATTTGGCGGCCTGGCCTCCCTGTTCTCGTCCATGGGAGAGCAGCCACAGCGGTTTCTTTGCTGTTTCTGAAACAGGCCCAGCATATTTGTGACTTGGGTTTCTTTTATAAATTTTTTTAGAGAAGTTTTAGGTTGAGCAGAAGGTAGAGAGATGTTTTAGATAGACCTGCCCCCCACCCATGCAAAGCCCGCCACTACCAACACCCCACCACCAGAGTGGTGCATTGGGTGTAACTGATGAACCTGCGTTGGGAGCTGCCTTGCCTGGGTAAAGGAGCTGTAAACACCCTGCCCCCCCCCCCCCAACACACACACCCCGAGGCTAAGGCTGAGTGAGCGAACTTGGGACCATAAGCCACCAAGGAGACAAAGCTTATCTCCCTGGCAGGGGCACTGCCTCTGCTCCTTTTACTTTACCCTGCCTGGCCCCCAGTGCATGACTGGTTAGCCAATGATGGGGAAGATTCCTCAAAAGAGGGATTACCTAATACAGGCATGATCACAGGGGACCCCAGGGAAGGACTTGGGGGGCTATGGAGAAAGGGGGTGATGGACCCTCGCCCCTCAGCTTTGACATAGCCTGAGTCCTCATTCTGTCTGAAAGAAGTCTCCAAATCTCTTGGCTGCCTTACTTCCCCTGCCTGACTTAAGCCTGAAACAATGCTGGTGGTGGGTGCAGCCCTGTGCTGGAAAGGGTGGGCTCCCTAGGGTGACAACCGGCTATTTTGGGGTTTGCAAAAAAGCCCATGTAGTTTTTCCCATGAAATAAAAGACACATTTTTCATTTTCACCAATAACTTTTTGACTCGGGTGAAAAATTTTGAGCGTGTTGGCGCTCCCCTGTGCGGTAGGATGTTGATTGTTCTCAATTACTGTCTCAGGTTGATCACCATCAGCTTCACCTGGTCCACCCCACCGCAGAGCACCGTCCAGCGAGAAATCTCCAGCGCGAAACTGTAGAAACCACTTCTGACACGTTCCATCTGTCACAGCCCCTTCTCCGCACACGGCACAAATCTCTTTTGCATTTCAGTTGTGTTTTTACCTTTCTTGAAATAATAAAACATAATATGCCAAATATGGTGCTCATTTTATCTTCAACATTAAAATGGCTGTACAAAAATTCACCAATTTTGATCAGTTTTTTAAATGCACGCGGATATGACAGCTGTCACAATACAATCTGACAAAACTTTCAAATGAAGTCAAAGGCAACTAAGCGCTACCAGAGCCATCATATTAAAAATCCAAACAAACTTTTTGGCCAACCAGTATTTTGAAAAGTTGGTATCTGTTAGATCAATTAAGAATAAGAAAAATGAGAGGGTTTTTTAAAAAGATTTTATTTATTTATGTTTAGAGACAGGGGAAGGAGGGAGAAAGAGAAGGAGAGAAACATCGATGTGCGAGAGAACCCCGCCCACTGAGCCACACCGGTCGGGGCTGGGAAACGAAAGTTTTCATTCCGCTCCTCCTTTCCCCACATAGATATGTGTTTATAGTTTGTATCACTTTCCTTCTCTCCAAAGAACTTCTTTCACACTTCTTACACGACTTCAACCAGCAACAGACCCTTACATGTTGCATTTGTTGGAGGGAGTCTTCATGTCTCAGGGCACAGCGTGGGTGGCGGTTTTTTCTCTCAACACTTCACACATGTCACTCCCCTTTCTCCTTGCCCGCGTGGTTTAACTGAGGCGTATTCTTATTTTTGGTCCTCTGGAGGTGAGGCGTGTTTTCCTCTGGCCTCCATCAGGCCTTTTCTGCACCTTCCCGTTTCTGCAGTTTAAAATGGCTCGCCTGGGCTAGCCTTTTGGGTTTGTTTCTTCTTTTCCCGGCGTTCGCCCTCCGTGGTGCTCTCTGAGCTTCTGGGTCTGTGGGTGGTGTCCGACATTAACCTGAGGACGTTCTCGGCCACAGTTTCAGACACCTCTTCTTCTTCTCTCCTCCCCTGCTGGTGTTCCTGTCACACTTATGTTACACTTCTGTGGTTGTCCCACCGTTCGTGGATATTGTTCTTCTCTCCAGGGTTTGTTTTTCTGTCTGCTCTTCGGCTCAGAACTCGTGCGCCGAGGTGGCGGCTGGCTCAGAGACCCTGCCCTCAGTCCGGCCCTCTGTCCCGTACGCTGCCCGAGGCCCGCCTCGCTCCTGCCACAGGGTGTTTGTTTGATCTCCAGCGCTTCTTCACTTTAGCCGGGGCATGTATACCATCGACACTCAGAGTGATTACTGATAGAGCAATTATTGATATCTGCCGTATTTGTTAGTGCTTCTCAGTTTCTTGATCTCCACTTTTGTCTTCCGTTTTTGGTTCTTCCTTAGAATGTGCACCTCTCTGCTTGCATGCCCGTCTATTCCTGAATGTTGTCCACTTGTCCATCTGATCCCTTTGCGTGTTAGTTACAGCTCTTTTCAGTTCCACGTCCCTACCTACAGTACCTGCAGTATAAGAATCTGGTCCCTCTCTCTCTCTCTCTCCCTCTCCCTCTCCCCCTCTCCCATGTTTTTTGCCTTTTGGTAAGCCTTGTAATAGTTTCTCGATAGCCAAGCACGATGTGCTGGATAAAATGGACTCCAGTAAAAAGGCGTGAGTGCCGTGGGTCAGGTAAGGAAGCGGGGAGGGAAGCGTGCTCTGGCCTGGTGATGTGTCTCAGCTGTTTGCTGAGCCTGAGCCCCTGCACAGGGAATGATGTGCTTCTCTGGCCTCCTGACCGCTTTTCACCAGATGGCATGGCCAGACTGGGCTGGAGTTCGCTGTGTTTCTGCCCCAGGGCAGCGAGGTTCGGGTAAAGCTGCAGCAGACTCATCTCTGGCCACAGGGTTTCTCCTGAGGGCAGGCTTTGGTCGAGAGAAGAGCCTGCTCCGGCACATTCCCAAGTGGCCCCTCCCCTACCCAGGGCAGAAGGGGTTTCCCTCTGATGTGCACTGTGAGAACCCGGTAGAGGTGCCTGGAGCAAAACCCCCGAAAGCGTGGGGACCCCCGGAGTCTTGAGCTCTCCGAGTTGCGCACCCTGAGCTTCCGGGGAGTCGTGGGTTACAGGTGCCCCTACCCCGGCCCTGGCTCCTGCAGGAGCTTCTACTCAGGCAAGCTGTGACTGTCTACATTTTCCCGTCGACCTCCCCAGTGTGGGCTCAGTGGTTTGCCCTGCGACCTCGCTTCTCTTACAGATCTAAAAAGAGTTGATTTTTTTTTTCAGCTTTTTCCAAAGCTTTTTACTTCTTGTTAGTGGGGAGAGGGGTCAAAAAATAACTTTCCGCCCACCTTCGAAGTCCTTCTGGCCGGGCTAATCATCAGGTTAGCGGGAGACAGATTCCCAGGAGAGCGTGTCCTACGTGGGTTACGATGTGCATGGGGGGTGGGGGCGGGGCACGAAGCCAGGAGACCCGGAGACACCCTGGGCGGTGGAGGCGGGTGTGCTCCCGTCTGGGTGGAAAGGAGGGCCGGGGTGTGGGAGGGGGTGTGGGAGTGCAGAGGGAAGGCCGGCAGCCCGCAGGGGATGGGGAAGAGCAGACAGTCCTTAACCACCAGTTCGTGCTGCCCCACCCGGGGACAGTGGGACGCAGAGGGGTCTGAGGGTGGGCTGTGCTGGGTTTCTCCGCCCACCCGACTTCGTCCATGTTGTGACACGAAGGCGGCGCTCCCTTCCTCGGAGCAGGTTTTTCTGTCCGGATTCCTCTGGACGGGTAAGGGGGGTGGGGTCAAAGGTTCTTTCTAAGTCTTTTGTTTCCCCATAACCTGCTTAAAATCAACACCCCAAAATGCATCTTTGGTGGTGGCAAAACTCTGGTCCGCCTCATCAGAATGGAGTGGCGACGTCCAGGCATCTTCCGTGCCAAAGCAGCAACGGAACTCCTCTCAGGGTTGCGTCTCTGCGGCTCCTGCTGCCTGGCACCCTGCTCCCCGGAGACCCACCGTGGGGACACTTCACTTCGCAGAACCGGTGGGGCTCCTCCTCCCTCCCTCCTGGGAGGACCTGGGTCCCCAAGTCACCGGCCCCAGTTGGACTCCGTGAGAGGAGAAATCCCGGCTGGGGAGGCTGCCGAGATTGCGTGGTTTCCGAGGCAGCTGGCTTTCATGACCCCGATCAATAGCCCCTCCTCCCGCCTCCCCACGTCCAGCACTGACTTTCCCTGTGGCCCTTGCTACCTAGCACAGACACATCCACACATCCACTGTCCCCCATTACAGCGCAGACCTGTTCAGGGCCGTGGGTTTGTTCCGGGCACCGGGGGCACAACAACGGCAGACACCCCAGTGGGGGTTGTTCGGTGAGTGAATGAGGGGCACCCCTTACTTGCCTCCTGGGGGGCAGGTCCTCTCTGAGCTCCTCCTGTGACAGGGTCCCTGTGCCTTTAACCTTCTGCTGCTGGCTGGGGTCATTTCCAAGGGTCCCTGGTGACCCTCGTCTGTAAGTCAGCCACCTCACAGCTCTCGCTCAGTCACCCAGACTGCCCCCCAAATGCCCTGAGACTGCTGGAAATGTCACCACGGACTACTTTCTACTGGCATCTGGCTATGTGGACAGTATTATAAATAGCACTGTATTCAGATTTTACTTGAAAGCTCTTTGTGTAACGTATCAAGAATTACATCAACATATACATAGGATTTCAGAGGCTCTCCCACCTTTTAAAGTCTTATTTCCTGCTGTGTTGTCATGGCAGCTCCTCTGTGGGCAGACCAGAATTTGTCATCTCTGCCGTCACAGAGAACACCCGACCGCAGGGATGGGGGTGGGGGTGGTCTCCGCTGAGGTCTCGGGCCTGGGGTTGGCCCAGCGGCCACTCAACTGTCCCGAGAAATTCCACAGCCTGAGTCACAGGTTCGCCCCTGCTGGCTGCTCAGAACTGCTGTCACTGCCCCGTGGGGACCGCTGGCTGGGAGCTCTGCGGCTCAGAGTCGACGGAAGGGCGGATCTAAGACGGCCCGTGTCTGACAGGGAGGCCGAGACCCTGTGCTGCGACCCTGCGTCTGCGTGGCCTCGACGGGAGCGTAAGCCCCGCGGGGGCCGGGGTCTTCGTCCTGCCTCGCGCCCCACGGTGCGCCCAGCACGTTCAACCGAATACCCGTGAGAGCAAATGCATGAACACACAGATCTTTCCGGACCTTCCTCGGCCTGCGCAACGGGACTAAAAATAACTCACTTCATGGCGCTATACCAGGATTCAGGGAAGTGGTCATTCCACTGGGTGTTTCACCATGCTCTCAGTGTAAAAGCATTTTAATGTAGTTTAAAACACAGTCCAGCTCCTGGCCCCAAGTTCCCAGATTGCGGATTCGTGCCGGAGGCGCGGAGGGAGCTCCCTGACTCGGACGCGGCTGCGCGTTCGGACGCCGCGGTGTTCAGGGCTCCCTGGTGGCGCTGACAGCGGAGAACGCACCCCACGTGCCTAAAACAGCCCCTCCCACTCCTGAGCAAACCCCTCACTCTCCCGCACCGTGCCCCCGTCCCACGCCGCTGCCCCCGCCCCACGGTCACGCCAAGGGCTTGATCCAGCGCCCACGACCCGGCCGCCGCCTGCCTCCGCTCCCTGTGCGCGCGGCCCTGGAACGGTGGGGTGCCCCTTGTGACACTCCCTCTGAACTGTGGCCTCTGTTTGCCTTCTCATCGTCCATGTATGTGCGCGCACACACGCACACACACACACACACGCGCACACACACACACACGCACACGCACACACACACAATTTCACCACATGTTAGTGAAGTTCCTCCGTGTTTGGTACCGGGAGTCACCAGTGGTCAGGCCAAGGCGTGCGTCTGGCCTCCCTTAGGTTGAGCGGCGTTAACGCGTGTGTCACCGCTCGACCGCTCCAAGACACGCCCGCGCCTCTGACCGGGGAGGGGCACCCGCGCGGGGCAGCGTTTCGGCACCGCGGTTGTCAGCCGGTTCCCGTCGACGGGGCGAGTCCTTGCGAGTGACCAGAGTCCTCACGGCTGTTTGGTGTCCCGGACCGAAGGCTCACCCCACCTTCCATCTCAGCCCCTGTACGCCTGGGAGGGTCTGTCCCCCCTCCTCCCCCGGGACAAGAGCAGTCACTGCAGCAGCGTCACGGGGATAATTCCCAGCGCTCCCTGCCGCGCCGCCTCCTGAGCCCCACGCCCACCTGCACGTCCGTTCTGCACTCCCTCACAGAAGGCCTGCCAGCCGGCCCTCCCTGCCTCCCCCCCGCCGGGACACAGGGGAGGTGCCTGCTTCGTGGCTCCCACTGTGCTGCGGTGGAGGCGGGAAGTCGAGGAACTTGGGGGAACGGTGGGGGGGGGAGTTGGGGTGGTAGGCGGAGAAGCTTTCTGGAGCAAGCGGTGCCCCCAGACTGATCGCTTTAAGCTGCAGCGGGGTGAGAGAAGGGGCAGGATGACTTTTGTTCTGGGGCGGGTGGTAGAAGCCGGACCTCAACACCCATCCGGTCTCCTTCCTTCTTCACGCTCATATCTGAGCGTCTGCGACGCGGGGGGAAGTGACCGGAGAGAGTGTGGACAGGGGCCGGGGCCGCGGCCCGTGACAGGTGGCCCCTCCAGCGCTCCGTTTCCTCCGCGTGCGCAGAAGCAGGCGTCAAAGACATAAGAGCAAACGTAGGAGCGTGACATCTCAGACAACAAGGGGGAAAACATTCAAGGAAGAGAGGGGAAAAGTCACATCAGAAAAAGAGTAAAAGCGTCCATTTGGATTTGGCCAAAGAGGTCACTCGGTGGGTTCACAGGGTCCACACCCTCCTCCCTGCAGGTGAGCCCAGGCCCGTGCCTCCTGGTCAGCTGCCCCCCTCCTGGTCGGCTCCCCCCCTCCTGGTCGGCTCCCCCCGTCCTGGTTGGCTCCCCACCTCCTGGCTGGCTCCCCCCCTCCTGGTCCGCTCCCCCCTCCTGGCTGGCTCCCCCCCTCCTGGTCGCCCCCCCCCCTGGTCGGCCCCCCCCCTCCTGGTCGGCTCCCCCCCCCCTGGTCGGCTCTCCCCCTCCTGGTCGGCTCCCCCACCTCCTGGTCGGCTCCCCTGATGCTGGTGTCGGCACGAGGACACATTCCCGGTAGCACTGGCCTCTGCTCCCCCCCACCGCTCACCTCCTGCCCGTGCCCTGAGGTCGGTCCCTCATCTCCATCCGAGTCACCACCCTGTGTCTGGGCTGCATGCCCCACTCTGCTGGACGGCGGCCGTGCCCTCGTAAATGCCGTGAAATCATTAACTTTCCACCTCGGCCACACCAGCTGCCCCTGCCTCCCCACCCTGTTCCCTGGGCAGGCTGTGCGCCAGTGGGACCCGGGAGTTCATTGTTCCCAGACCCCTTCCTCTGCTCAGGTGCCCGCCTCTCTTCACCTGCCTGGCACGCCTGTTCTCGAACCTTCCTTCTGAGGCTGTGCCTCTTCTGCCGTGAAGCTCCCCTGGGCAGCCCTGGCAGAATAATCTGTTCCTTCTGTGTGTTCTCGCAGCATTCTGGCTGTCACTGCCCCGCTGTGTCACAGACTCATTCCAGTCTGCCCACCTGTCCCCTTGGTGGGTTTCAGGGTGCACGTTCCAAGGGTCGGAGGTCACGGTTTTCCAGGCTGGTGCTGCCCTTGGTTTGCACCCACCTCTCCAGCCGTCCAACAGCAGGCACACGGGGCACTCGACTCCTGCTGGCTGGAGCCCCCACAGGTGCGGGGCGTGAGCGTGGTCGGAGCATGGGCCCGAGCCCACCTGGGAAGAAGCAGCGAGGGGGAGGGTTGGGGGCACACCCAGGGTGTTTCAGATCCTGGATACGGACGTGGAAAGAATCTTCAGTTTCATCCTCAGGGGAAAAAGTCCTTCATAAAGTTGGAGTACAGGGTATCGGAGAGAGAAGACGGAAAGAAAGAGAACCTGGTGCCTAGAGAGAAGCCTTCCACCACAGTGCCCCGTCTGTCTGTCCCCCAGGGCAGCTCTGTCTGTCTGTCTGTCCCTCCCCCAGGGCAGCTCTGCCTGTCTGTCTGTCCCTCCCCCCAGGCCATCTCTGTCTGTCTGTCTGTCCCTCCCCCAGGGCAGCTCTGTCTGTCTGTCTGTCCCTCCTCCCAGAGCATCTCTGTCTGTCATGCTGATGAATTCCATTGAGGACTTTTTCTTATTAACATCAGAACTCACTTCACTGACTTTTGTCTGAAGGTCAGAAACCGCAGGAAAATCTAAATTCAAAGTAGTGAGAAGACGAAAACTTAGTGGAGTAAACAACCAGGAAAAAAACCTGAATGAAAGATAGGGACAGATTTTCTCAGTCCGTGGACACCTTCTCTGAGACCCCTGCCGGGCAGCTGCCTGACGCCTCTGGGACGGCGGTGACTGGAGGGAGGGGAGCGGGTGCCCGCGGGACCCTCACACACCCAGGACTAGTCAGCCTGGCGCCCTGGGGGCATGGCCGGCACACCTCAGACGCGGGAAGGGTGGGCCGATCCGGGCATCTAATGCACGGGAGACGCCGCCCGGCAGACCCAGCGCCGAAATATGAGCTATAAATAGCACGGAGCTCCAAATACCATTTTAAGCCAGAGGCCGCCCATTCCAGTGCCCCCGTGGGACAGGCCAGGGGTCAACGGGCCCGGTGAGAGGGCGGAAGTGGGCGGGAGCTGGGGCCCCGGGGAGCTGGGGCCCCGGGGAGCTGGGGCCCCGGGGAGCTGAGCAGAGCCCTCCCACCTCTGGGCAGCCGGAGCCCCGGCCCTCCTCCTCGGTCCCACAAGGAAAAAAGGGCCTGCATTGCTGTGTGGCTTGATTTTTCTAAGACGCCAGAAATCCTGATTTGTATATAAAATGTCCTGACGCTTATTAAAACGTTGTGTGCGTCGAATGCCACATGACCCAGGGCAGCATCTGCCGGTCTGGCTTCCAGGCCGCTGCACCCCCTCCGAAAGCCCACGTGACCCCTCACCTTAGCCCTGGCGGGGAAGGGACATCAGAGCTGCCCTGGGCTGTCCTCCTCCTGGACACGCTCAAAGGTCTTCAGGGAGGCCAGGCCTGGGACACAGCAGACACCGGGGACAGACACCCATTTCCAGCGCCTCCTTTACGAGGACAAGAGTCATTCACATGTCCCCTGTCATAACAGGAAAAGGCAGGCTGCCTGTGATAAAGCGTTTCCCCCACCCCAATCCGTGCCACTAGCCAGACAGAGAGAGTGTGTTGATAAGACTGAGGGGAGAGTGGAGGCATGGTAGGACGGACCAGGGGACTTCTCGGTGGCCCTACGTCGAGACAGGGCCCCACAAGGGTCTGCATAGTCGCTGGGTGCCATTGTCCCTGGCTGCAAACGCACGCGAGATAAACCGAGAGACGGAGTTGCAAGAGGAAAAGGCCTGGGTCGCCGCCTCAGTGAATCCACAGCATCACACACGCATCCGATGCTGCTTTCATAGCAGATACACTCTAAAAATGGAGATTCGGTGAAATGAAACATTTGCCGTGAACATGGACAGCCTTCTCGTTTGAGGAAATCTTGTAAGTGAATTCCTTGGAAACGTAAAGCATCCTTTGAACACATGAGGCAAATAGGTAAAGGGTCCAGATAATTCTATCTCAATAAATCCGTGTTTCTACACAAAATAACGTGCTAGGACCTGGAAATGAGTCTAATGGCCAAATCAAGCGGGCAGAAAAATTATAGACCTGCAATGTGTTCTAAAAGCACCATTGTCTCCCAACTCCCAGCTACGAAACCGACCAGGCCTGGGGGTGTGACACGTGGCATCGGGAAAACGGTCGACAAGGACGCAATAACTCTGCATGGTGACCGCCGCCCCCAGACCAGATCACACTGCAATGTCAGTCCCCCGCGGTGTGCCTGCAGCTACCAGCACGACGCCTGCTAGCCACACTTCACAAGTTCAAGGACAAGGCGTCATCATCCAGGCAGCACATGCGGGGCCTGAGCTTCTCACCTCCACGATGCAGAGGCCAGGGGGTCGGCACCGGCAGGTCTGCCTCCGTGCCGCTTCCGCGTCCCCAGGAGGGTGCCGGCACTGCCTGGCAGGGGCCGTCCGAGCCAAGCTCTCTGGGGGGAAGGGAGGAACCCACCCCGTGAGGCAACCAGGCCTTTCCTCTGCGTCAGCGGGACTCTCAGCGGCCCGAGGTCCGTGCTACTCGGGGAGCAGGCAAGTCTTCCTGCCCAGCCGACAGGGGGCGCTTCTCCCTCAGAACGAGTCCGAAGGGACCTCCTGGCGTTGCCGGTCTGCGCCGCTCCCGGGAGTCTGGGCTGCTCCCGGGAGTCTGGGCTCCCGGGAAACGCAAGCCGAGTGTGAGCGTGAACCTTCGTGCTGTTTGCACCTGAATCGTCCCAGGTGCACGCACGTGGGGGGCCCTGAGCCGGCCAGCGTGGGGACGCCGTTTGTCCTTGATTCAACCTCCAGCTCTGTCTAAAGAGAGCCTGTGGCACAGGGGGAGGAGACCCCGCGTCCTGGCACGGCCGCGGCCCTTCTGTGGATTGCTCCTGGGCGGGGCGGGGAGCCCGGCAGCGTTCACCTCCTTTCTTTCCGTTTGTTTAGTTTTCAGCGTTCCGGTTACAGGGGGCGCACCTTGTACGTCACATTGCTTTCAGGAGCCCGGCGAGGTGAGCAGACACCCATACACCTCACAGAGGGACCGCCTGCAGGCTGGCGCCCTCCGACACGGCGCAGGGTCGCTGCAGTATTATCAGCTGCGCTCCCTGCGCCGGGGTTCGCGGCTCCGTGACCGTCCTGCAGCTGCGGGCCTGGACCACCACCCTTCGCCTTTCTCCCCCGGCCCTCCCGGCCCCCCGCCCCCTCCCCGGTGGGGACTCGCAGCCTGTTCTCTCCATCCGTGAGTTTGTGTCTGTTTGGGACACCATCAAACTAAAAAGATTTTACGCAGCAAGGAAAGCCACCAACAAAATGAAAAGACAACCTACTGAACGAAAGAAGATGTTTACCAGTGATACAGACAATCAGGGGTTAATATCCAAACTATGTAAGGCATTCACACAACTTGACAACAAAAACAACCAATCCAGTTAGAAAATGAGCAAAGAACCGAATAGACATTTCTTCGAAGAGGACAAACATATGAAAAGGTGCTCACTGTCACTCATCGTCAGAGAAGTGCAATTAAAGCCACAATGAGATACCACTTCACACCTGTCAGAATGGCCGTCACCAATAAATCCACGAACAGCAAGTGCTGGCGAGGATGTGGAAAAGGGGACCCTCGTGCACTGGTGGTGGGGGTGCAGACTGGGCAGCCGCTGTGGACAGCAGTACAGAGGGTCCTCGGAAACAGATCCGCCTGTTGACCCAGCCATCCCACTTCTGGGTATTTACCCAAAGAAACCAAAAACACCAACCTGAAAAGGTGTGTGCAGCCCTGTGCTCACTTCAGCGGTATTTCCAAGAGCCAAGATCTGGAAGCAGCCTCAGTGTTCATCGACGGACAAGTGGTGAGGAAGAAGTGAGGGGTGTGTGCATTTGTGCATGTGTGCATGTGTGTGTGTGATGCAATATCACTTGACCGTAAAAGAGCATGCGCTCCTGTCATCTGTGACAACTCGGGTGGACCCAGGGGGCACTGTGCTGAGTGAACTAAGTCCGGCAGAGAGAGGTAAATGCCATAGGATCTCACTTACATGTGGACTCGGAAAAACAAAATGCACCTTCGCTTTCCTTTTTACCTCCCCGTCCAAACCACTGCTCCTGGCTTCCCCAGCCCGCCCTCGGCCAGCCCCACCCATCTCTCAGCCCCGTGTCGCAGCCCCCAGAGGCCACGCCGTCCCTGGGGCCAGGCTGGTCTCTCCACTGCGCCCTTCACAAGGGGGGACCGGGGACCCAGGCATCACGCAGCAGGAAGACGCGAGAGAATGGAGTGGACAAACGGCCTCCCCCCAGGCTCTGGAGCCCTCCGGGGGACAGGGAGGACGTGGCAGCACCTGTGTCATGGGGTTGGTGACCCAGCATGTGACTGTAACGCATGCGGGGCGTTCCGGCGGTGGGGTCACGTGTGTTTGGAGAACCGGGCAGTGAGGAACCACGTCCCCGTTGCTCTGCCGCAGCTCGGCTGTGTCAGCACGTCGTCGTCACAGGGGACCGTGACGTCCTCGGTTCAACCCGCAGCTCACGTTTATTCCCATTGCTTGTTTCTTCCAAAGCACGGGCTGCTCTCCGTCTTGGGAACAGAGTCACCTGGCGCACAGAGGGTCCCTTCTCCTCCCTCCCACCAGCCCAGTCTACCCCATCCCCCAGGGGCCTGTGAGCCCCGCTTCTGGGAAACCCGTTCCTGTTGCTCCGGCCAACTCTCATTTCTGGAAACTTCTGCATGGTGGGTTCACACCATACACGTTAGCAGTGAATGGCTTCTGTGGGTCAGCACGTCCTGTTGGGGTCTGCGGGGTCCCCTCAATAAATACTTCTCTGGGCTCTTGGCCAATGGTGAACCTAACCAAACGGCTGGCGGGTGGACACCAATCACCGTCCTTGCTGTTGACCACGCGAGACTGTGTGATGTACTGTAGAAGGAGGGTCAGATGAGAGCAAGCGTAGACTTGAGAGGCAGGGTGTGTTCAAGGGAAAGCCCCCCTCTGCAAAACAACAGGGCAGTCCAGGCCCGCCCCTCAAGCAAGGTCTTCCTGAGCGGACTTTAAGCTTTCTGTGGGTGGGGCCTCTGTCTTGAGCTTCTGGTGCATTCTCTGTAACACTGAGAAGGAGGCCACATACCAGCCGCTCACTAATAATTTCTCCACATTCTGCTCAATCACTGTCCCGGTGTGAGCCTCACCAGTCCTTGTGACGGACCTGTGAAGCGCTGACTCCGGAGTTTTCCAGACGAGGCACGGCGCTCACGTGGGCAGGAGGCGGTGGGCTTTAGCCCAGCCCATGCGTTAACCCCCTACCTTCGACTGCCCGGGTTGACTCTGACGGGAAACGGTGTTGGTAGAAATGGAGATTCGGAGCGTTCAGGAGCTAGCTGCCCGGGACCAGCAGGAGCTGCCCGGGGCCAGCCCTGTTACTGTCAAGTTCAGGGAAGTTCTGTCAATAACCACTGATGCTCAGGGAAGACCACTGGGGAAGGTTCGACCGCTCACTTCCCTTTTCCTAAAGAAGAAATGCTGCGAAATAATCTACGAGGTGCTGCTCCGTGCTCTCGGAGAGGGCCTGCCAGCTCGTCCTGCTGAACCCCCGGACTCGCTTCCTATCTGAGCTCGGTCACCGGCACAGAGACGGTCCGAGCGGCTCCCGTCCGACTGGAAAAGGAAGCCCCTCCTGGCTCTGACCCTTCCGTGGCTCACGTGATTGCATCGCAATTAGTTCTACAACAGGTAAGGAAGCTTTCCTTCACTTCATTGTTTCTCAAGGTGAGGTGAAGTGAAAATCCTGTCCACATAGTAATTATGTTTTACCCCTGCAGCTTTGCATTGAACTTCTCTGATCAGTTGCAGCTGGAATCCTAAGTGAAGAAAAAAAAAAAAGCTTCCGGTGCTTTGCCTGTCTACCACCAGAGGGCACTATCTCGTCTCTTCTCTGTCAAAAACCGGCCCTGCCTTCTGCTTTGTTTGCTAAATCAGCGATTTTCAACCTTTGTCATCTCCTGGCACACAGTAAACTAATTCCTAAAATTCTGCGTCACACCAAAAACTATACTTTTTGCCTATCTGACAAAAATAGCTATAACTGTGCTTCATTCGCACAGATGGCCAATGCTGTGTTGGCTGTTGTCGTTTTTTTTCTTTTAATTTTACAGTCTCAGGGAGCAGGGGTCCGTGCCCCTGACCAAACAGGTATTGCGTGTTTTAAAAACTCTCACGGACACGGGTGGAAAACCGCTGGGTAGAGAGGCAGCTGGAGGACTGTCACATTCTGCCTTCAGTGCATTAGGGTGGAGTCATCCGAAATGGAGCCAAATTTCAAACCAAGCGCCTGCTCCGCCCCCACTGATTCGGGGCCACTCTCTGTGCTGGGTGCCGTAGCCGCATCCCCTCTGAACCCCACGTGACCCTCATGTTACAGAGGGGGCAACGGGAGCTCAGGAAGTCGCCTGGCATCCCCAAGGCCACACGGTCACCCCACAAGGACTTAAGTCAGGCTGCGAACCCAGCTCAGCCTCGGGGAATAAAAGGAGGATTCCCACGGTGCCCCTAGCTGGTTTCCTGACCTGGGAAGAGGCACATGGAGCTCATCCACCTCCAAGACCATGTGGCAGTCCAGCTGGGGATGGAGGCTGGAAGGAGGCGGTGACAAAACACGGCAGCACGCCTGAACCCCGCAGCGCAGCAGCTGGGGGCACTGTCACCCAGTCTGCAGCACCCACTCGCGTGAATGCGGTGAGTGTGGCCACTGAAGGGCCTGACACCGCGGGACAGTTTGTCTCCCAAGGGAACGTGTTTCCGCCTTTGATGGAGGTGGCCTTCGGCTACGCCTTGCCTCGGGGGACCACGGTGTCCGTGTGTGAGCCTGGGAAAGCAGCCGTCTTCACACGCCATGTGTGTGGGTCTAGAGAGCGTGGCTCCTGGTGCCACCTGGGCCTGCAGCCCCTGCCCGTGCTCCCACAGACGTGGCTGCGTTCGGCGGCGATGGGCATCACGCTTGCCCCGCGTGCCAATCAACGACGCCTTTGAAACCCATCGGGCCTGCATTCGAGGCCATCGGCATTCACGAACATGGGCTCCCGAGTCCGAGTCTCCAGCGCTGCCCCGAATCGGGGCGGGGTCACTGAATCATAAGGGCTGACGGCCATTCACTAGAACGCCCTTGCGTGTCCTGCCCTCGGCGTTGTTTCATGAGCTGCTTAGTTAGTGAGCTAGTGAGCTCCTGACACCTTCGTCTTCCAGGGTGCAGGTGAGGAGTGCGTGCTGTGTGGCACTGGGGGTGGGGGGGCTGCAGGCCGGACCCTCATTGTTCTTTGTTCTGCAGCCCACGCCTGCCTAGCGTTTGGGTGCGAAGTCTATGGAATGTAAAGTCACAGGGCTGACGCACCTGGGGAAGGTACATGGACGCTAGCTCGGAAACGGTACGTATCCCACACACACTCCACACTCTCGTCTCATGGAGGTGGACGTCAGGGGCTTCCCGTCTGGAAACGCCCTCGGCTGGGGTCCCCCCTCCCTCCCCTCTGGGGTCATGGATCAGCTGTTGCTCCCCAAAGGACCCTGTTTATTTAGACTGGTTTTTTAATTACTACTTTGTTCTAATGGTGAGTAATCTCGTTAACCCCATTAACTAAAACCCTCGGGAAGACAGTGACGCCCCCCGAGCACGTTTTGCTTGCCCTGCTGTTCAGACCGGTTCTGTCCCGATGTCGGTGCGAGAGGCCAGCCCAGGCGACGGAGACAGACCCCCCTGTAGTCCCTTTTGGTCACGGAGGTTCCAGGGCATCGGGCCTGTCCCCTGGGTCTGTGACTCACTGTTCCTTATCTGAGGCAATGACAGCTGTGCCTGACAGAAGCCAGGTCCCAATCACAGCAGATCCGGGGACGCCACGTTTCCTTCTGGCGAGGGGAGGGGACAGACCAGCTCAGGGGTTCCTGGGGACTGCAACATAGATGGTTACGGCCTCAAAAATCCGTCTTCACAAGTGGGCCGTGAATAAGCGAGTGGGATTTTTCATTACGTTCTTTATCTTGAGATGATCGGAGATTTGTGTGCCGCTGTACGAAAGAGAGATCTCCGTACCCTGTTCCCAAGTGTCACCACATGGACACGCTGGGCAGATAGGACCTTTCGGGGACAGAGACCTAGTTAAAAATACCCGGGAGCACGCCGGAGAGAAGGAAGTGTAAATAGACGCACACGCACGGCACTCGCCAGTCTGAGGGGCGGGGAGGGCGAGCGGGCAGCACCGGGCTCGTGGGCACACGTCTCCCTGCCCCTGCTCCTTCTCTCCCTTCGGACGGTCCCTTCCGGAAGGACGGGCACGCCTCTTCCCCCGTGTTCACAGACAGCGCGACACTGTGCAATGTCTGAAGAGAATGAGAACGGGAACAAATCGGTTTAAAGTGGCCCCTCATCTGCAGGTGGTTTTCCCGCGCCCCTCGCAGCGGGGAGCGGTACCAGGCCAGCCTCGCTCAGCCGGGCTCCCAGGGAGAGCTCTAGTTTGGGGAGCCCTGCAGTTAACCGCCATCAGTGAGGGGTATGAGTGACGCGGGGCTGTCCAGCCCACGGCTCAGGATGGCCGTGAATGCGGCCCAACACAAAACCGTAAATCTACTTAAAACATTGTGAGATTTTTTTTTTTTTGGTGATTATGTGTCACAATGATTTAATGGGTGGCCCAAGACAACTCTTCTTCTTCCAGTGTGGCCCAGAGATGCCAAGAGGTTGGACAGCCCCGAGAGTGAGTGCCACTGAAACTTCCACTCAGCCTGCGACCTGTTTCCACGGTTTCGGTGAGCGTGACGGCGGCTCCGGCACTGTGGGGTGTTTAGCATCCCGGCTCCTGGGCACTGAATGCTGGAGGTGCCCAAGCAGAGGGACAGTGCCTGCTGAGGCCATTTTCAAAGGTGTCCCATCAGAAGCATCCCAGGGGATGCCACCAAACCCAGGTTCGAGGGCTCGCACCCCCCACCTGCGTCAGAACCTCCGTTGGGCACCCAGAAATTGGTGCATCTCATGAGAGCCCAGGTGATTCTCACACCCAGGCCGGTTTAGGAAACAGGGAGACAGCCCTGCCGCCCTCTTCCCTGATTTGTCTGCGTGGTCCCAGTGGGTTTTTGCCAGCCAGACGTTTGCTCCTGTGTGAGGTCACCTAAGCAGTCCCTTCCTAGTCCCTGCAAAGCTCAGAAGAAAGGACCGGGAGACGTTCCTGCGCTGAATGGGATTGACGGGTGGGAGAGACGAGGAAGCGTGCTCCGCCTGCCATCTTAACCGGAAGTGTTCCTTCCGATGGGATACTGTCTCCAAAAGCCTCATGTGCCTTATGCGGCTTTTTATTTGATGACTCTACAACTCATTTCTTATCATGATAGAAGTTTTTTTTCTTACCACAGGGGCACTTTAAGAGCAATGTAACATCTTTTAAAGACCTGGTTTCGTTAAGCAAAAAAAAAAATGACTTGTAGAGTTTTAGAAATAAGCAAGTAGACCTTAGAGAAGGACAGTGATTCTGACCCACTAACGAAGCATTTCATTTTTTAATGATAACTTTCAGTCTGTCTATGAAAGATAAGGTTGAGATGTGTCTAACTGACCTATGCAGGAAACTTGTCCATGGGTATGTACTCAGAGATGCTTGTAGTGTCTAAAATACTAGCACCCTGGCCACTGTCTCAGTGGGTTGAGTGTCATCCTGTGCATCAAAGGTTGCAGGTTCGGTTCCTGGTCAGAGCACAACCTAGGGTGTGGGTTTATCCCTGGTCATAGCATGTACGAGAGGCAGCCAATCAATGTTTTTCTCTCTCTCTCTCTCTCCCTCTGCCTACCTTTAAAATCAATAAATGTATCGTTGGGTGAGGATTAAAATTAATTAATTAATAATATTGGGTTGGCCAAAGATTTCATTTTTTTTTCTGTAGGACGGCTCTAGTAGCGCTTAGTTGCTTTAACTTCATTCAAAGCAACTTTGTTAGATTGTATCGTGACAGCTGTCATATTTAGTGTGCATTTAAAAAAACATCAAAATTGGTGAATTTTTGTGCAGCCATTTAAATATTGAAGATGGAAGAAAACATGTAACAGTTTCGGCATATTTTGCTTTACTATTTCAAGAAAGGTCAAGACTCAACTGAACTGCAGGGGAAGGTTTGTGCGGTGTGTGGAGAAGGTGCCGTGATGGATTGAACGTTCAGAGGTGGTTTGTGGAGCTTGACACCGGAGACTTCTCGCTGGACGGTGCTCCACGGTCGGACAGACCAGGTGAAGGTGACAGCGATCACATTGAGATGTTAATTGAGAACAATCAATATCCTACCACACAGGTGATAGCCAACAGACTCAAAATATCCAAATCAGTAAAATTATTGATGAGAAGGAAAAGTGTGTCTTTTATTTTATGGAAAAATCTAAACAGATTTTTGGCCAACGGACCAACCAAATAAATAAACAAGATAAAATAAAAGCGTGAGGGAGCGGCCACCATTTATCGATGCCAGACGTTGTGCGGACCCCTGACGTCCCGCCGGCCAAGCGACCCTGCCTCCTCGTCTGCCCAGAACGTCCCGGTTTCCGCGTTGAAACTCTTGTGTCCCGAGAAGTCCCTCGGGCCTGGGCATACTGGGCCAGCTGCTCACCCTGCCACTTGACCTCAGCCAATCCTTAAAGCACCCGTATGTGACAGGTGCCACAGTGAGCCCATTTCACAGACGAGCAACCGGAGGCACGGGGCCCTTAGGTGAACTGGCCAGAACGACCAGCCTAGAGGGCGGCGAAGCCGGTCCCCGAGCCCCTCTCTGTCCCCAGGACTGTTCTCAGAGCCGCTTCCCTCACCGCTCTGCTCTTGGCCGTGAGGCCACAGCCACTGGGGTCTTGTCCTCTCTTCCCCGTCCAGGGACAAAGGTGATATACGGACCCTGCCCTGAAAGAGCCTGTTGAGAATCTCCTGGCCACTTGAGAAACCAGTTTCACAAGAAATGAACTGTATCCCATTCGATAGCAACAGTAAAGCCACACCGAGTTCTCCAAGGCTCTGGACGCTGCTCCAGGAATCTGAGGCCACTGGGTTTACGGGGGTGGAGCCAGGGCAGCCCACACCGCCCCTCGGAAGGGCAGCGTCCCAGGAGCAGGGCACAGGCCCCACAGCTGCCCCGAGGGGCGCGGCCACCTGGGGACCGGAGGAGCCGGGGAAGGTGGTTTGGGTCCCGGCCGGCCACTAGGCCCAGAGGGCCCTTGGCTGCTCCTCACTCATGCATGCAGAGCGGAGCAGAGCGCTGGGGTGCGTCTGTCGTTCAAGCTGGAACGTGATTTGCGATGCGTGAGAGCTGGAGTTTTAGGAATACAGTCGTCTGTGCTTATTGAATTTCATAGAGTCATGACCTCTTGGGTCATCGGCCCTGCAGGTCGTGACTTCTCTGGAATAAACAACCCGACGGAGAGGACGACACGTCCACCAGGTGAGTGACACGTTCTTCCTGCTGGAACTGGGGCATCTTACGGAGATGAAAAGGGACTTTATTCCCAGGTACGGCGATGACCACTTATCAAAGGCACCTTTCTAGAATATTTAAGCTTATACTTACTGCTTTTCCTGACTATAAAATAATGTTTGTAGAAACACAGGATTTCTACAATGAAACATGAAGTAAAGACCCTAAAACCCCAGGCATATAATTACTTTGGGCATTTTTAAAAAATTATCCTGTAATTCTTTTTTTTTGCAATATGATAAATCACAGCTATTCACATTGTGGAGGTTGGGGTTGTCATTAAAATCACGTCCTGAACAAAAGCTTACTGACTTGGGAATGTGCCTGCTGATAAAAAGTGGGCACCTTGCACCCCTCCTGTACCCCACTTCGTCGCCTTAATTCTGTGAGCCTCTCTCCGCCCGGGCGGGATTCCTCCAGGAGATGGTGTGTGCCGGCAGCACGGGACTTTCTAACGTGGGCGGACGGGCGGGCTTCAGTTTGCTCAGCGCGTTTCTCGCATTCTCAGCAGATCAAATTAAAGAACGCTTCACTAATTTGTGTGCAGGGTCTTTATTTATTTATTTTTTTCAATTAAGTGGGAGGTGGCCACACCGGCCACTCCAGTGACTTCTTTCCCAGGGGCACACTCTGGGGACACTCCTGCCCAGGGACACTCCTGCACAGGGAGTCCACATCCATTCTGGGTGTTGTCCCCTTGGCCCCAGGAGTCACCTCCCCTTCCCCCGCCTGCCCGGTGCCCTGGGGGCCGCTGGCCATTTCAGTGGGGCAGCCACACCCCCCGCCTACCTGTCTGGTCCAGCCCCTGGCCATCCTGAAAGGAGGTTGGAGGGACACAGGATTTCTTCTCCTGCGGTCACCTTGGGCCGGCTGTGTGCCGCCCCAGAGAGAAGGCACAGCTGGTGGTCTCCGGAGTGGGGAGAATTGCTGCTTGGTTTCTGAGACTGACTTCCCCCTGCCGTCCCCGTGGACCTGGGGGACCACACGACAACGTCCCACAGCCATGCACCCCCCTCCCACCCTGCCCTGTGCCATGAACCTATCTTCATCAACCAAGCCTTCCAACGCGAAGGGTTCCAGTCTGAGACTCCCATCTGCTTCCTGTCGGGACCAGCGGTGATGAGGGAGGGCTGAATTAGAACGCAGTTCACCTGTGTTGGGACATGCCTGGCCTTGCACGTTGATGTGCGGTGGCAGAAGCAAGCGATGTGCGGTGTATTTTTAATTACCTAAGGAGCTACGCAGTGGGGTTCTGGCAGGAAGCAGGACTCCAGCTCCTGAAGGGACTCTGACGGGGGGACCTTTCACGGGAGGGCAGCGAAGGTGGGGACGGGGCGTAAGGAGGGGCAGAGGACCCACACAAGGCAGAACCCGCGTGACGACGTGGGAGCCCACGTGAGTGGGCGGGCTGGAGGACTGGCCACCTCCCTGGAGCCCGGCCAGGCCGGGACTTGGGCCCTGCCATGCCTTGCCCAGTTGTCAGTGGGGAAGGGAACCCCCAACCCCCCACAGCACCCCCCCTTTCTCTCCCCAGACTCTTGTCCGCAGTCCGCACCTCCACTGGCCAACCCAGCTGGAGACTGGCATGACCTGTGCAGAGGGGCCAGCCTGCCGGGCTCCGGGGAGGCTGGGAGGGGCTGGCAGGGGGCGGGAGGGGGACAGACAGACACCAGGACCGCTGGGACAGCAACCTCTGGGCGAGCAGAACCCTAACTGTGTTAAAGCGATGCAAGTGTTTGTGTGTGAGAGAAACTGAATGAGACATTTAAAGTAGCAACCTCGTGTTAGAAGGAAAATACGTGGTTTATGTTTTCTATCGTGCTTAGTATATTCTCCACATCAGAACATGGCTGTGTATTACTTTAACTTAGCAAAAATAAATGCTAATGGGACGATGCGTTTATTTCAATTTTCATGTGTTAAAGGAAGGATTTCATTCCCTGCCTGGCCTTTCGCACCCGCACGGCCTCAGTAAGGTCAAGGCCAGGTTGGGGGGAGGGGTGTGCTTGTTGTCACCCTGACCACGGGGGAAGGATCCTCTAACTGGGCGCTTCCGTCCTCACCGGCCAGCAGACGCGGTCTCACTACTTACGACCGGCGTTGTCCTGCGGCGCAGCTGGCCCTGACAGCCGCTCGGCCAACCGCAGTGTCCAGTCCCCGGGTCGGTCAGGGGGTGGGGGGAAACCTTAGAGCACAGGCAGCAGCCTCCTGCCAGCGGGGGGAGCCCCAGCGCCCTTCCAGGCCACCCCGGCCTCGGCCCGCAGCGCTCTCCGGGGCTCCGTGCGCGTCTGACACGACTGTCAGGACTGTGCGACTTCCTCCTCTCTCCATGCCTGCCTCTGCGGCGTGCACTTGCACTGGAACACACCCAAGAGGCGCAGCAGCATGGGATTGACAGCAGCTCCTGGTCCCCTGACCCACACCCGCCCCCTCTCCTATTCACGGAGGCGCGGCCCCAGGCTCCTTGGGGGGCGGGGCAAGCATTCGGTGTGTGCGGGGAGGAGACGGCAGGCCTTTGGAATGTCACTGGCCAGCTGTCGAAGGCCGCATTCCTAAAACAAACCCGTAGCCCCCACCCCCGTCTCCAAGAAAGCCCCACTGGGGAGAAAGGCAGCCCGGAGGCTCTGCTGCGTGCCCCGCCCACTGGCCGCGTACCCCAGCCCGGGTGGGCGTGGCCTCGGCCCCTCGGGCCTCCAGGCCGTGCAAAGCCAAGGATCTCTCCACAGCCGAAGCCTCACACCTGCCCTCTTCTGAAATCTGAAATCCTAAGCAGCATCTAAAGAGCACGTTTCACTGGCTGTGCCTTTTAAAGTGGTTTCCTATGCTTAACGTTAGCTTCTCAGAGCATGAGTTAACGCAGATCTTACTAACATCTCATGCTTCTCCACAGAGCAGGTGCTGGTTTTAAAAAACCGCAGGTGAGAGCCAGTTTAAAAAAGGAATGAGACACATCTATGGAACTTTTAAAAATAAGGTTTATATCCTAAATGCCACGTGAGTTCAAGGCAGTCACGACTGTAGTGCATCATATATGTATCTTCCATGCATACATGTATATGCAGACCCAATCTCAGGTTCCGTGTTGTGACCCTCAGACTCGGCTTACAGAGCTGGGGTTCAAACACGCTGAGGAGAGAAGCCTGTCGGCTGGGGGGGACGGCCCCCCTTTTTAGCGACCACCCCCCTTTTTAGCAATGCAGAGACTATCACAGAGCGGACGAGCACTCCTGACATCAGCCGGCCCTCTGCCACCCGGCGGCATGACCAAGGCAGCTTCCTCAGCCTGGCTGCTGTGATGACGAGACAGTCCTGAGTCCTCACTAGGACCAAACAAGTCCCCACAACCGCCTGCGTGTCCAGGGCAAGAAGGGCGTCACTCTGTGCGCTGGGGACACAGTGAATGAGCGTCCTCTCTCGTTCAGGGAACAAAGACAAGTTCAACGAGCTGGGGACCAAGTCTCCATCCGTAACCTTCCTGGGAAGCATTTCTGGCGTGGGTCCCACAAACACCCCCGCAGTACCTTCTCCGGCCGACCCCAGACTGTCCTCGCGCCCCGTGAGCACGGCCGGCGAGCGGCCACTCGGTCACTCGGTCCCCGCCGGGCCCCTCACCTCCACCACCAGGATGCCGTCGTGGCAGAGGAGGGCCGACAGGTCCCCGGTCTGGACGCCCTCGGGCAGCCGGTACTGCCGGGTGAAGCTCCTGGAGACGAAGCCGTGCTCGTCCATCCGGGTGCCGTGCTGCGCCTTGACCAGCAGCCAGCCCTCGAAGGTCTGGATGATGATGTCCTCGGGGAGGAACTGCACCACGTCCAGCAGGACCTGGAAGCGCGCCCGGCCTCCCCGGGCTGGCGCCTCCGCTGCGGCGTCCCCCGCCGGAGCCCGGGCCGCGCCGGCCCTCCCCAGGTCCACGGTGGTGGGCCCGGGCAGCGCGAACAGGGCGTGGTCCAGCCTGCAGTCCTCCAGCCCCCGCGCCTCGAACTGCTCCTGGTAGCGCACCGGGGTCTCTATGAGGTGCCTGCGCACGATCTGAGCCATGGTGCGGGGGAGAGCAGCCGCACGGGCAGCGTCCCTCCGGGCCGTGTCCCTCCGACTGTCCGTTCGCCCAGCCGGAGTCCTCTGACCAGACTAGAGGACTGGTGGGGCGGCCACGGGCTGATAACCCTGCGCGGATCAGGCCGAAAATACCCCACACCCTCCGTCTCCAGTTGCCACACAGGCTGACAGCACGGGGCTATTTATAGGGCGGCTCCGGCCCGTGTCTATTTAGCTCTCAGCCTGCTGGGGCCGCCCTCCCCTCTGTCCCCTCTCTCACCACCCAGCGGCTGAGCCCAGCTTATCTCGGGAGAAAAAGAGTCGGAACCAGAAGCAGTATGTGAAAAATGTAAGTGCACTGCCCTCGTGAACAACCGTGGTCAAAGGCTCTGTGACCTCTCAGAACAGCCCGGACAGGCGGACCCACTGCCCGCAGGACCCACTGCCAGCAGGAGGCTTCGGGGACCCGTCTCCACGGGCAGGGCTGGTGGGACACCAGACCTCAGACCTGAGACAGACCCACGGCCCTCGGCCCTGTCTTCCCTCCCACCTCCTCCTCTAAGCCTTTGTCCTCAAGGGACACCGGAGCCCCGCCCTCCGGGTCTCTTCCACGTGATTCATCAACACTGAGATGGGGTGACCGGCCGGAGAAGTGTCAGAGCTCAGGGCTGGAGGCCGCGGAACCGGGAAACTCGGGGACGGAACCAGAGCCTGCGGGGAGAGAAGGGTGTGGAAGCTTTGAACTCTGCAGTTTGCAAGCCCAGGATCCAGGACGAGTCTGGCCACAGCAAAGACCAGTGACGCGTGGTTTCTCACCTGTCACAGCCTCTGAAAGGACGGGGCAGGTCTGTACCCACGGCTGCAGAAGGACCCCCCGGGGCCTGTTGAGTACCGAGCCCAGAGCAGCAGAAATGTGCTACAGTTTACACAAGTGGGCGTTTGCTCCTATAAATAGGATCCCCCTGAAAGGCTCTCCTGGGAACAGCAGCTGCCGCCTGGGGGTGGGGCGCGCAGGGGCTGGAGGGGGACTCGACCTTCACTGTGAGGTACCCGTGCTTCTGATTTCTGCAGCGAGTACCTAATACACACGCACACACGCTTCCTTTTTACACACAAACTTCCGGTGGGCCAGCATTCTCCAGAATGCGTAGACATGGGAACACAGTTCCTTTATTAACGTGCCCATTTTCTTAGAAGGAAAAATGTCTATAAAAACCTTAACCTCAGAAACCATGGGGGGCCGCCCCCTCGAGCCCCTCCTCTCACCCCAGGACCTCGCAGGCATGCGGCCCACGTGCCGGAGCACGCCCTAGTGGTGCGGCTCACACCCGGCTCTGGTGGCCTGCCCTGGACCGGTGGGAGGCCTTCGGGAAGCATGTCCCCTGGTCCGCACCCTCCCGTCCCCCCGGCTCACCAAACACCGAGGGGTGCTCCCGTGGGCGCTGCTCCAAGAGATGAGCCAGGAGAGGACTCGCCGCAGGTCAGGGAGAATTTGACTTTACAATAGTAGAAAGCGTCCCGGCAAAGTTGAGGTTCTTTCCAGTGTCCCCCGTCCCCACACATGTACGGCTCCCCCCGTCACCACCCCCAGAGGTGCACTTGTCACCACCGGTCACCCTCGTGGACATGCCATGGCCGTCATCGTCCCCCAAGGTCCAGAGTCCGGCAAGGCCCTCCCGTGGTGTGGACGCCTGCGGCCTAGACAGAGGCTGGGCGGCGTGCATCCGCCACCGCAGGGTCACCCGGGGCAGGGTCGCACGGGGCAGGGTCACTGCCCTGAGCCCCTCGCCCTCCGCCCGCTCACCCCAACCCCCGCTCGGACAGCCCCTCTGGGGAAGCACGCCTGTGTGAAGAACTGAATCCCAAACTGCTCTAAACAATCAACCTTGATTCCAAAGGACCTGGAAAGACTCCGTGGGAGCAGGGGCAGGGCTGGCCTCTGAGGAGGACCCAGCGGCGTGAGCCGATCCGGGGGGGGGGGGGGGGGGGGGAATGAGCTCCCGGTTCGTCTTGCAGGGCTGAACCGTCTGCTTCCCCGTTTCCCCAGACTGCCCTCTGCCCCGGATCCTGCACCCGGCCTGCCCTCCTCCCCACTCCCGCTCCCCCTCCTCCTCCTCCTCGCCGCCTGGGCCCTCTGTCCTCTCCAGAAGCTGCCTAGCGTCCTGCCATGGCCGATGGAGTCTGGGGACTGGGTGGCCGATGTCGTTTTCAGTATTTCCTTTAAATGGAGTGGTTTCCTCCCGCCGTCCTGCAGCCGTGAACACGGTTCTGTCCAAAACGACAGCGCGTGGCCACCCGGGCTTTGGGGGAAGGAGGGAAGGGGCTGCACCTGCTGTGGGTAAACCGAGGAAGGGCGCCCCTGGCCGGGGAGGCAGCAGGCAGGCTGGGGTAGGGTGGCAGTCGAGCTAGAACACACGTGGTGCCTGAGGGACCCCAGTCCCTGACGGCAGGCCAGCCTGGCCCCCCGGGCCGCCCCGTGGGCTGGCCTCAGCTCAGTGTCCCGGGGACCTGCCACGAACCAGCCTCCCAGGCCAGAGGCAGCCCATAGAGGGGCACCCGCCTGCCCCCCCCCCCAGACTCCTGGTCCAGGCCCTTCCTACTCTGGGGGCCGGCCCATCCGTAACGCCGACCTTGGCCCAGGTTGCCTCCTCTCTCTGCTTCCTTCCCTGGCAAGCCCCGCGGTCCCTCTGGGAACCTGGATTTGGTGCTGAGTCCTGGGGGACAGCTGTACTCCAGTGGGGGCACCTGTTGCCTTCTGAGACACAGAGCCTGTCTCCATGCACACCCCCCCCCCCCGGCCTTACGAGCCACACTCCCGCCAGACCGTGTGACTTCTGGGCGCAGAGAGCCCCAGGGTCCCGGCCTGCCGTGGATTAACAGCCTGCAGCCCTGGCCCAGCTTACAGAGCCTGCCGTGCAGGCGGCGAGGGCGGCCGGGTGGCGTCTCACCTGCACACCTCCTCCTCCTCACTCTGACACCGACTTTCTGAGCCCCTCGCCCCCAGACCCCCTGCCCGACCTGCCAAGTCTGTCCCCCGGGCCCCTCCCAGCCCCGGCAGACCCTCCCTTCACCTGAGCCAGCGAGCCAGGACCTCCCCCCTCCACGAGGGGCGCAGCTGCAGGACCACCTCCCGGGGACGCTGGGAAGGCAGGACTCGACTCTGGCCCCCAGGCATTTTCCCCGCGAGGCATTGTGTCAAGGACCGAGAAGTGGCAGTGTTTCTGGTGGTCTCATGGCGAAGCGAATAAGGCTAATTTTCCGGACCCTGTGGGTGCTGAGACCCATTCTCGTGGGAGAAGTGTGGAATCCAGGGCCTGGGAGGGCCCTTCTGCCTGCCACGGAGGGTCTGCGTGGGGTCCCGGCCTCTGAAACAGCACCAGTGCAGACCCTGCCTTTGGGCCAAGTTAACGCTCCCATTCAGGGACGGTTTCTCAGAAGTCACCGCGCCCCGCAGTTGCTAGGCAACCAAGCAAGGCACAAGCGGTCAGCTCGGGACTTAGAAGAAGCCAGACCTTCCCAGGGTCCGCGCTGAGCTGGGAAACTGGTTCCAAGTGGGACCGGGCGTGTGGGTCGGAGGGCAGAGCCTGGAAGGGGTCCTATTTTTGAGGCATGGGCGCCCTCTGGTGGGAGAGACTGGAGTCACACCAACAGCGGACTAGAGTCAATTCTTTTTTTATATATATATTTTATTGATTATGCTATTGATTATGCTATTACAGCTATCCCATCTTCCCCTTTCACTCCCCTCCACCCTGTACACTCTCTCCCACCCACTTCCCCCCTTTAGTTCATGTCCATGGGTCATACTTAAAAGTTCTTTGGCTTCTCCATTTCCCACACTATTCTTGCCCTCCCCCTGTCTATTTCCTACCTACCATCTATGCTTCTTATTCCCTGTACCTTCCCCCTCTCCCCCTCCCCCTCCCTGTTGCTAACCCTCCCTGTGATCCAGTCAATTCTAAGCGAGCAACTGGCACTCCTGTTGCCTTTGGACTCCCTCTTCCAAGTGAAGGCCCTCGCACCCCGACCCGGTTTTACTATTTGGTCCAGAGGTTGCAGCTTCTATGTCACTTGTTGACATCACGTGTGTCGGACCGGGGAAGCAGGGTGGGGACTGGGGGCTTTTCAAAGAACAACTTGCGAGCCCCTGCTTCCGAGCGAAAACCGTGAAGAAGGAACCGTGCCGGTCCCGCGCAGATACACCTGAAGAGGCACCACAGCGGTGGGACTCGAGGGAGGGGTCTGGGACGGAAAGAGGCAAACCCCAGTCCTCAGTCTGCCCGCTCCGATCCGCCCGGCCCCGGGCAGAGCCCCGTCTCTCCCATGGTGCTGCGTTTCTCCCCGCCGGGAAGCTGGGAAAAACACAGACACCTCCTGGGGCGGCTGTGAGGCCTTGGAAAGAGGTGCAAAATGCCTAGCATGGAGCCCAGCCCACAGGGCGTGTCTGGTCAACGTGAGGTGGTGTTACTTGGGTCTCCAAGAACATCATTGCTCCTTGGAGAAAGCGCTGGCCCCTGTCCGCCCAGCGGCGGTGGCGGTTTTAAACGGAACAGCAGGGAGCCTGGCCCACGTTGCCCGGTGCACCAGCCACGGCCTCGGTGAACCGAGACGCCACCGGGCAGCTCCGCCAGCCACCGGGCGGCCCGTGCAGGTGCGGCTCAGACGGCACCGGGCCCTGGGAGGAACCTTCCACATCTCCCCTGGCGGACCAGGGCGGTCTTTATCAGCTACGA
Organism: Phyllostomus discolor; assembly: GCF_004126475.2. Taxonomy (NCBI): domain Eukaryota; kingdom Metazoa; phylum Chordata; class Mammalia; order Chiroptera; family Phyllostomidae; genus Phyllostomus; species Phyllostomus discolor. The sequence goes on from NC_040905.2 coordinate 1,750,989, forward strand.
TCAAACGGTGCTTTTTTATTTTTCCACAATTTGCCTTTAAGCCCTTTGGTGGCATTCACATTACTTTTTGGTTGCTGAACCACTAAGCTTGAGAAACTCCAAATTGCTTTTTCACCCCGGAGGGAAATTCCAAGGAAATACTTACTGCAGCTGCTCAGGACTGGCTCCGGAGCTAGCTCCCCCACAGTGCGGCTGACCCCAAAGGTGGGGAACGGCGCGAGGTTACAGGGAATGTAGGCTGGGCGGTGGCTGGGGGCGGCCCAGCCAGCCAGCCAGCCAGAGACAGAGGCCAGGCCCCTGGCTGGCTCTGCGGTCGACCAGACCCTGGTCACCGATGTGACCCTCAGCCCTCAGGTGTGAACAGGACGAGGGACTGAAGAAAGTGTACAAGGTACACACTGTACACTTGACCAACAAACATACCGACTGCTCTGGAGGCCGGAGGTGACGTGCCTGGTGTTCGGGGTGCCACCTCCCGCTGCGCCCTCCAGAGGCCGGGAGCGGGCTTGTCTGCCGAGGCTCCGCCCACAAGGGCACTCACTCGCTCCTCCACGAGGGCTCCAGCCCAGGACCCCCTTCATCACCAACGGGAGCAGGGCTTTATCGAGTGCTTTTCTGCACCTGCTGATACGATCCTGTGGCTCTTAAGCTCCATCGTATTTGTGTGCTGAATCACACTGGTCAGTTTACAAATGTTGCGGCAAACCTGCGTTCCCGGAATGGACCCCCCTAGGTCGTGGGGCGAGGTCCTTCCGCCGCAGTGCTGGGTTCGGTCTGCTAGTGCTTTGCGGAGGACTTGAGTGCCCGTGTTCATCGGGGGTGTTGGCCTGTGACTTTCTTTCTCTGGGGTGTCTGGATCCGGTTTTGGAATTAGGATACCGCTGGGCTCGTAAAGCGAGTGTGGGAGCCTTCCCTGCTCTACACATGACCAGAAGTTTTTGGGGTCACTATTTCTTCCAATAGGCTCTCATCCCTTGCCCCCTCCCCCTCCCTCTGGTGTCCCCACCATGTGGATGTTGTTACGCTTCATGTTGTCCAAAGTGTCTCTGAAGCTCTGCTCGTTTAAATTGTTTTTCTTTTTGCTGCTCTGCCTGAGTGTTCTATTCCGCCTGGGCTCCCAAGTCACGGGTGCGGTCCTCTGCCTCACCCAGCCTGCTGTTGCTTCCTGCCCGCGTGCTGTCTGTCTCAGACATTGATGCGTTCCTCACTGCCGACTGGTCCTGTTTTACGGTTTCCACGTCTTTTTTCATGTTGCCGAGTACCCTTATAATCCCTGCTGCAAACTCCCTACCTAATAAACTGTTTCCTTCCACTTCATCTTGTTCTTCTGGAGAATTCCCTTAGTTCTTCCTTCCGGGACTGTTTCTTTGCCTTCCCATTTGGGCCGCTTCATTGTATCTGTTTCTGTGCATTGGCTACATCTGCAAAGGCTGCGGTGCAGCCCCGGGTCAGACACTGTGGGGAGCTGCCAGTGAGCCGCAGCCTGTGGCTCCCTCTGCTGGCCGGTTTGTGTGTGGCCGGAACCTGGCTGCACACCAAGGGCCGCTTGTATCAGCCCCAGGCCCTGGGGAGGGCCAGCTGATGTCCCCTAGGGGTCCCAGGGATCTGCCTTAGTTGTGAGACTAGTCAGCGATACAGCCTCCAGCTGCGGTCAGCAGCCCCACTTAAGCTCCCCGGGGTGGGGCAGAGCAGTTCCCGCAGGGGGGTCTATTGCCTCCCGTCTGGCTGGTGCCACTTGGAGGGGAGCGCTCTGCCTGAGAGAGACGGCTCCTGCGGTTTGGGAGATGATTCAGCCCTGGGATCCTGGTGGCTGTTCCCTCGGTTCCCTCCCCAGAGCCACCAGCCCCAGACTTTCCTCAAGTGTCTCTAGTCCACTATGCTCCCCTTTGCCGGAGCCCAGGGTACGTGGCTGCAAACGAAATTGTGTGCATTTGTCCTTTAAGAGACTCTGCATCTCCAGCCGTCTCTCCCTAGCCGACAGAACCCCTGCTGCTTCTCACAGCTGGGTGTGTCCTGGGTTCCTTTCCCAGCTCTGGTGCTGTAGGCTGGGGAGCCCAGCTGGGGGTTCACACCCCACACTTCTCAGGGGAAACCCCCGGCCCCTGAAATATCCCTCTGGCACTGCAGCTGCTGCCCCTGGGAGCCCAGCCAGCCCTCTGGTGCCTCCCCCGCACTCCCTACCAGTCTCGTTGTGGTGAAGTGGTTTCTCCCGTCTGTCCGTGGTTCTAAGGCTTCTCTCCCACTAGTGGTCCACTGGTTATTCAGGATGATTTCTCTATAATTTAGTTGTAATTCCAGATTGGTCCCGGGAGGAGGTTAGAGTGGCTTCCACTTACCCCTCCACCATCTTGGGCCTCAAATCATAACACATCTCGTAGCATAGTGTGAGACACACAGTAGGTGCTCAAGGAAGAATAAACGACACCTTGCTGTCGAGAGACTTGTGGCTTGCAGGAGAGCGACACACGGGTGGAGCAGTGTGGTGGGTGTTAATAACAGCAGTGTGTTGGGGTGGGCAGGAGATGGTTCCACTGAGAAAGGGGCACCTGGGTCAGAAGTCAGTCTGGCACCCCCTCCCCCAGCCCCGCCCCCTGCCCCCATCGGCTGTGCCCCAGGTTCAGGGGTTAGGAAGGAGAAGGGCAAAGACTGTCTCTTCGGGAGGGACACAGTCGGACCTGGAGTGAGCAAAGCTGGTGGCGGCAAAGAGGAAAATCCTGTCAGTTTGTTTCCACATTTGCTTCGAGTATCTATTCTGTCTGTCTGTCTGTCTGTCCACCCACCTGCCCACCCGTCCGCCTTGCTGAACGGTTTCAGCATACATGAGGCATCGTGACATTCCACCCCGCAGTGCTTCCACGGGCACTTTCAACACAGAACGCAGGACACTGCTTTATGGGACCCCGACTCCGTCATCACACCTCACAGTCAGCAGGGGCTCCCGAGCCCCCCCCCCCCCCCCCGCCCGGCTGAGCCGCACTGTCTCCCTGATCCCCCCTCCGTGCGCCCCGCCTGCCTCCTCTGCTGTGTCGGGGCCCCGAGAGGGTGGCGTCTCCAGACTGCCAGAGCCAGGCTCCCGGGGGTGCCACTATGCAGGGGGGGCCCGACCATGGGGGGTGCCACCAGGGGCACCCACAGGAGACCAGTGGGAGTGGAGGTGCCCTGGCCGCATCCACCACTGTGTCCCTGGTTAAGCAGGACACACGTCCACAGCCCCAGCTGCGACCTGTCCCAGGCCCACTCCTTCAGGCCCAAGGGAGTCTGGGGATGGCTCCCCCCACCCGCCCGGGTCCCAGGCACCTCGGCGCTCCCTGCTGGCTGTGGGTGCCCTGACCACACCTCTCAACAGTCCCTTCAGCACGCCCTTCCCGATGAAGTTCTTCTGAGTTTGCCTCCCGCTCCCTGCAAGGACCCTGCTGACATCTGGATAGGCCGTATTCAGGTTCCCATCGGCCAAGGAGGTTTTCACAGCTTTAAAAAAAAAACAAAATCCACTCGAGTGTCTTGCATTGAACTTGGTTCTGGCTCTTCAGTCTCTTCATCTAACCCCTCCTTTTTTTCTTGTCACTGACTTTTTTAAGGGACCAGACCTGTTCTCTTACAAAGAAGGTTCCCACGCTCTGAATGTGTCCCGTCGTCCCCCCTCCCCCCCCACCAGTGGCACTGAGTTTGGTCTCCGCCACTTCCCATCTGCCTGAACGGGGTCTGATCGGGCCAGACTTCTGGCCCAGCGCCCATGCTCAGCACCGTTGGTCGGGGCAGAGGCGGCGGCGGGGAAGGCCAAGGGCCTCGTCTCGGGGTCACGGGGCATCGCCGACGGCGGGACCGCTGGGCAGCGAGCCTGGCTCCTGGTGATAACAGCCCTACTTGTGTGTTATGCAAGAGGACCCCCCCGGCCCCCGCATCTACTGTTCGCAAGTCACCCGCGGGCGCTGCTTTGGAGCCGCGTGAGCACCTCGCTCCCGGTCAGCCGGTCCGCTAACAGCTTCAGTGTTCGTGGTGGGCCCTTGTCCGGGCCAGTCGTTTCCGCGTGCCTTGCACACTGGTCACTTGTGGTTTCCGCCGGTACTTCCGTGACGATCCGCTGGCGTTCTGTGAATGAAAAGCTTTGCTTCACGGGCAGGGGCTCCCCCTGTGTCCCGACTGCAGCCACGACCAGGGAAGTGGGGTGACCCTTGAATTCCCCCTTCGGTTCCTCCCTCTGAGTCAGGCGCCCAGGCTGACACCGCCACGCCTGCGTGTGAACTTGACCCTGTGTTTCATCAGCGAGGCCTCGGAACTCAGCGCGGTTCGGCTCGGCCTGACTGTCGGGAAACGGAAATGCTGTACCCCCTGACACGCCGTCTATTCAATGCCACCTGCCTTCCCGCCTTCGATCGCTGCGGCCGAAACGTCCCTGCCAGCCCTGGTCACCCGGCCAGCCCCGGTCACGCGTGCAGGCCAGCACTGCCGATACCGGCTCGGGGAGCACCGCCATGGGGACAGGAGCCGTGCTAGCCGCTGGCCCCACGAGAGAGCGGAGCGTGCACCCACCAGGTGCACTGGGACTCACTCAGAGGCCGTGACACCTCCTGCGCCCGCTGTGAGTTTCTCGGGCTGCTGACCGCAAGGCCCAGACCTCTGCTCCCCCCACCAGCCCACAGCTTGCTCCCCGGGTGTCCTGGGACAAGCCTGTCGCTCCCGGGAGTGCCTCCGTCTGGGAGAAATAATGGGTTTTTGAAAGGCGGGTGGTGAGACTTCTAGGGTCTGCCTGAAGTTTTGGAAGCGAGCCCTGGGGGGCAGACTCTCTGGGCGCCCTGGTCAGCGCCCGGGGCTGTCACGGGCCCTCGCGTGGGAAGACCTGCTGCGGTGGGAGTGCCCGGGGGGGGGGAATTCTCCCCACGTCTCCCTGGTCCGGCCCGGCCCCGCCTCCGCATGGCTGGTGCTCAGTTACTAACAGAGATGGCGTGGCCGTCACCGATGAATAAAGTCCTCCCCGACAACACTCGCAATAACAACCCGGAACCCCTAACGCCCCTGTGGCCATCACCCATAAGGCCTCCCTCGGCTGCGGAGGCAGCCGTGACGGTCACTGACAGAACGCAGGGAGACCCACAGGAGCCAGGAGTGTCCGAGCCACAGGGCATGCCGAAAACCCATGGCATCGTGTGTCTGCCCTGTCTCCCTGATCCACTTTGTCTCACAGACTGAGCCCAGTGACGCGCCCCCCCACCCCACACTCCCTTTCTGCTGCTGCATAGCTAACTAATCACCACCGGCTTCGGGGCTTAAACCAACACCCCACGATCACCCTGTAGTTCTTCAGCTCAGAAGCCAGGCTGTGCTGCCCGGTTCTCTGCTCAGGATCACACCGGCCCAGGTGGGATGGCCGTGGGGCCCCGTGTGCAGGCGCTGGGAGGCCCCCCGTGCCAGGAGAGGGCTCGGCTCCCTCTTCCTCACTGGCTGTCAGTGGGGGCTCACCTTCCTCAGCCATTGACTGGGGGCCACCCCAAGAGGGCTGTGACCTGGGTCCAGGGGGTTCTGGGGGACCCCAGGGGGAGAGCTACCCCTTGAGGCTGTGGGACGGCGCCCCTTGCACTGGGCAGAGGGTCCGGGGGCCTGGCAGGAGGGTCTCAGCGGGGGGCGGGCACACGCAGCCGGAGCACCAGCTCTGGCTGGCCGCCTGCTTTCCCCAGCCCTGTGAGCTAAAACTGGTGTCGCACCATTAGTGGTTCCACTTTACATGACGGCGTGCGGTGCTACAGAGCATCTCGGTAGTGTTGCTGCTTCGGCCACAGGGCTCAAGTGTTTGCTGTCTGGCCCTTGGCACGGAGCGTCAGGGGAGGCAGAGCTCTGTCCAGGGGACAGATGTTGTCTAGGGAAGCCTGGGCCCATCGGGAGGGAGGGCTGGGCCAGGGCGGGGGCGGGGCTCCGGTAACTGGAAGAGGACAGTGACAGAGGACACCCCCAAACCTGGCATCACGCAGCAGGGAGGGCCTAAAACATCTCCCTGGAATAGAATAGAATTCGTCAAGCTTTTTGCTACCTCGTTGTAAGAAAAAATGCTCTTGTTTTAATTTGCATGTCATTTGGTTACTAATAAAGTTGGAGTGGGATGTTTCCTGTGTTTGAAGAATTGCAAATGACTGCCACGAATACACGGAACAGATTTCTGAACCACGAACAAAACACCGTGGTTTCTATCCACGGAGCTAAAATCATCTGTCAGATGGAGCACGTGTTAGCGTCCCAGCCCAAAATGAGCCCACGTTCACTCTTTCCACCGTGTTAACATTCAAAAACAGACCCTGCTTTTGAGCAGAACTCCTGAGCCCAGCACCTGCTGGGGCGGGGGGTGGGGCGGGGGCAGGGGGGCGTGGCCACACTGCACCATGGCATTTGTGAGACTCACATCATCCAAGGCGCAGAACATGTTATAGAGGAAATGGAGTCAAGACTGCTGAGTTGAGATTTGCAATAAGAATGGTTTATTATTATTACTATTTAAATTTCATAAAGATGCTTTTTCTTGAAGAAGCTGTCATGCAAAACTTTATAAAGATTAGTGCTCCCCTGGCTGGTGTAGCTCAGTGGATTGAGTGCAGGCTTGCAAACCAAAGCATCGCAGGTTTGATTCCCAGTCAGGGCACATGCCTGGGTTGCAGGCTATGGCCCCAGTACGGGGTGTGCTAGAGGCAACCACACATGGATGTTTCACTCCCTCGCTTTCTCCCTCCCTTCCCCATCTCTCTAAAATAAACAAATAAAATCTTTAAAAAAAAGATTAGTGCTTCGTTAGAAAACCTATGTCTGACTGCATCCAACTCTAGTTCAAGAGCAAACCCCTGTAAGCTGCTAAGAGGACAGAGTTGCAGGACGACAGCTTTAGAGAATTCACATTCTCTCGGTGGACGTTTGGCCCTTACGAGCTTCTGTTTCCCACCCAAACGCGTGAGTGACGAGGGCGGTGAGCTTCTGCCCAGCTACGATGTATCTTTAGGGGTGTTTAGGTTCTTCCCAGCCCGCCCCACTCCTCCTCCTTTCCCCCGTGGGGTAGAGCCTGCGGCAAAGGCCGGCCGTGCACGTGGAGGTGACACTGGCCTGCACAGCTTCCCCTCCGGCTGTGTGACACGCCCACAGGACACCGTGGGGACACGCAGCACCCCCACTGTCCCGGGCAGAGCGCCTGTCCCGCTCACTGGGAGCCTGGAGGCACACGCCTGAGTGTTCGGGGTGGGGGGGGCTGGAGACCACGGGGGCAGCCTGTCCCCGGAAAGGGAGCAGGAGCACAGATGTCCCGTGGGCCGCACGAACACGCTCACGGCAGGAAAATGAGTGTGACACGCGCAGGGGCTCACGGTTGTTGCGAGTGTGTTGTGCGGGAATGTAAATGTCAGAGTTGGATCCTTTAAAAACTCCTTGGCCTTCCCCACCGTTCTCTGCGAGAGGAAGGGGCTGCATGCAACGTCAGAATCCGTGCAAGGCGGGGGTGCTGGGGGGCTGGGGGAGAAAGGTGAGGGGACTGGAAAGGACAAAGTGGCAGTTTTGAAACAGTCACAGGGATGCCGAGTCCAGCACAGGGAATGTAGTCAACTACAGTGTCGTACCCTGTACGGTGCCAGGCGGGGGCTTGAACTAGTGGGGGGACGACTTCTTAAATCATGGAACTGTCTAACCACTGTGCTACATGCCTGAAGCTAATACAAAACAATAGTGAACGTCAACAGTCATTGACAAATAAAATTTAAAAAATTACAAAAACAATTCACACAAACGCTTCCAAATGGACACAAGGTGGACAGGCAGGAATTCTGCAGGACCCTTTTCGCTCCTGAGTGCCTGGCACCCCTGGGGGTGTTTTCAAGATGCTTTCACAGCAGCCTGGAAAGCACACAATCTCTGCCTGCTCACCAGTCCCTTCTCCCAGAAAACCAAAGCGAACTGAGTAAGATCATTGCTTACAGATTTGGATACGTTAAACTCCAAGAATATTCATGTCCCTAAAATTAAAACCAGACTGATTTAAAAGTTTTATGAGAAACTCGGTGGCTTTCGTTTCTGAATTCAGTCTCAGAAACTGAATCTGAGAGAACCCAAGCTGGTTGTGTCCAGTCGGAATTACCTACGATGTCTCTGTTCGGAAGGTTGCCGGGTGGGCCCGCCTCCATCACGGGGATCCCACGCAAGGAAAGAAGGAGCCTGCTTCGCTCCTTTGTGCGTGAAGGGGCTTGTTCTGATAACACAGACAGACACCGACACATTTGCTCAGGTCGCAAATTTAAAAGTTGCTATTAGCCCTGGCTGGTGTAGCTCAGTGGACTGAGCGTGGGCTGGGAACCAAAGCATCGCAGGTTCGATTCCCAGTCAGGGCACATGCCTGGGTTGCAGGCCATGACCCCCAGCAACCGCACATTGATGTTTCTCTCTCTCTCTTTCTCCCTCCCTTTCATCTCTAAAAAGATAAATAAAATCTTTAAAAAAAGTTCAAACATTTTTTAAAAAGTTGCTCTTTTGTGACACTTATGGGATATAAATACAATGAAACCTTTAGAGGTGTGTAGTAGTTCTGTATGGTTGTGTTAAAGCAATACAAGTTGCCAAATTTAAGAACTTCAAGCAAGATTATTATCTGACGCAGTTCCTGGGTCAGGAACCCCTCCGCCTGAGGGACAGAAGGGGGAGAGGGAGTGGGAAGCCGCAGTGCCTTTTATGACCTAATCTTGGAGGTGACCCAGCACCGTCACGTCAGCCATGCCCTATTGGTCACACCAACGAGTTCCAGTACAGTGTGGGGGGGGGCTCCACCAGGGTCCCCTGTGTACCAGGAGTAGACCGCCGAGGAGGCTGGCTGTCCATCTGCCTTACGGGCCCCCACAGTTCACGATCTCATCCCACCCCAAGATCTGCAAGTTCTCATCTCATCACCACATCAGCTCGAAGTCCAGGTTCATGTGGGGCTCCTCGGTGCAATGCCTTGAGTGAGGTTTCCCTTCATCTAAAACCATGGGGACAAAGGAGACAAGTTATCTGCCCCCCCCACCCCCCCACAGCCACCACGCAGGGGTGGAACAGGCTTACGGGAAACGACACAGGCACCACTGTTCAAGGAGGGGTGGGGCGCCTCGACTGGCATGGCTCACTTGGCTGGAACATCATCCCATGCACCGAAGGTTGCCGGTTCGATTCCTGGTCAGGGCACATGCCTAGGCCGCAGGTCAGTCCCAGATCAGGGAACGTAGGGGAGGTGGCGAATCAATGTTTCTCTTTCACATCGATGTTTCTCTCTCTCCTCCTTCCCTTCTCTTTAGAAGTCAATGAACGTGTCCTCAAGAGAATTGTTTAGAAGGGGGTGGGGTGGTGGGAGGCAGACAGGGGTCCCCATAGCTCTGAAATCGGGCCAGGACAGCGTTGGAAGTCCCTGGGACCCGGGCCTCGTCCTACCCCGGAGCTGTCCTCGGGGGCTCTCGGCTCCGCCCCCCGAGCCACGTGTGTTCTCCCGGAAGCGCGCACGTGCGTGCACGCAGGCGCACCATTCCCAGCCCCGCAGCAGCAGCAGCAGCAGCGCGGGGCGCGGGGCGCGGGGCGTGGGGTGCAAACGCCTCTCTTCCCTTCACGCCGCGCCTGCCCTTTGCGCTCCAGCTGGCGCGGTGCCTGCTGACGCAGTTCTGAGAACCATGCCGCGGCTCCCCAGCCAGCTGGGTGGGTCGGTTTCATCAGGCAGCAGTCTCGCCCACACCCCCCTTTGAGGGGAACCCCTCTGCCAGCTGGGATTCTGCTGGGGGCGATGCTCCTAAGCTTCTGAGAAGCCTGGCTGTGGGATTGAGAGGCTACGCGAGGCACACCCTGGAGAGCCTTGGAGGCCCCCGAGTGACTAAGAGGCGCCCTTTTGATGTCCCAAGGTCACACCCTCGGCTCCCTTTCAGCCCAGGGTCCCCGAGGGCGCCCCGGGTGTGACCTGTGCTCTGAAGCCGTTTCTTCGTTTCAGCGTTGCCCTGGGTGGAGGCCGGACTCCTGCCGGAACGAAGGCCTGGCCCCTTTGTCGAACGATCCTCCCTTTGGCTCGCCGCTGCGGCGTTGAGTGTTGCCGGACCGCGAGCTGCACGAAGGCCCCGGAGCCTCCACACCCGCTGGAGAGCTCCTTGGCGACGTCGCCCCGCCCACTAGGGGCCTGTCCGTCTTCACGTCCCTGGAGACAGCAGCGTTGCTCAGCTTTGTGCCCCGCACAAGAGGGATTCCCCGGGCCCCGGGTCTTAGTGGGAGGGTTTCCCCCACTTTCCTGTAAAGGCCCACCAGCGTCCGGCTCACCCCGCTGTCCTCTGCTCACGGCTCTCTGGGCTGCCCCAGGGCCACTCTGCAACGGCAGGTGTCTGTCAGGGCAGCACCGCACGCCAGGGTGCTGGCGTCCCTTGTCCTCTGCCGGAGCGCAGCAAACCGCGCCCCGGGCTCAGCCGCCCAAAGCACCGCACAGGTACCGTCCCACGGAGCTCCTGAGTGGGGGGTACCCGGAAGCGGCTCAGCCGAGGTGTCCTGGCTCCGGGCCGTCGTGAGGGAGCCGAGAAGTTGTCGGCCAGGGTTGTGGTCGGTCCTGAGGGCTGGGCGGGGCCACGCGGTGGGGGGGTTGTCACGGCAGCCTCTCCATGGAAGTGCCCAACGAGGGCCTCTGTCTCCCCGGAGGGAGGGACCCAGGAGAAGAAGAGAGATGGAGAGGGAGAGAGAGAGAGAGAAGCCGCAGTGTCTTTTATGACCTAGCCTTGGTGGTGACACGCCAGCACCGAGCCACACTCACCGACTCTGGAACTCAGGGCGAGGGTGTGACCGCCCGACGTGGGGGCCCCTGGGGGAATTTCGAAGCTAAGAATCACAGGGTATAATTTAAAAACAAAAAAAAACACTCCATTTTTTTTCTTCCCAGCGCTAATGGAAAAGCAGGTGCTAAGCAAGAATTAAGCAGGAAGATCAAAATACTAACGTAATCGTGGCTAGAAGCTGCCCTGGAGGAGGGGGCTCCGATTCACGGGGCCACACTGAGCCCCAGAACTAGACCGACGCACCCGGCCACAGAGGGGACGGGGCGGCCCCTCGCCTTCCCAGGCCGACTGCCACGTGGGCAGCGAAACAAACCCCTGCTCTGTGGCTCGGTGAGGTCTCAGGGCAGGCAGGAGCCCCCAGGATCGGAGCGGGGAGTGGGGGCGGGGCGGCAGGGCCCCCCCCCCCGCCTGACTCAAGTCCCTCCACAGACGGGAGGGCAGCATGGGGTGTCCATGGGTTTCTCGGGGGGCTCAAAGAGCCTTTCAGGAGCCCCCACATCGACCAGCGTCTGTGCGGCCCTATCCTGTCGTCCGCCCGGCCGAGGTCTCACACAGACGGGCTCAGACTTCAGCCCGGCGACCGCGGGGGCCACCGGGAGAAACGGCCCCTCCCCTCAGGCGCCCGGGCACCGCCAGCCGGAGGGCACGCGGAGAGCCGCTGGCCTCGCACTGGCCCGGCCCGTGGCACGTGTCGGGCTTGGGCACCTCACGGGCACCCCACCCTTCGGTCAGGGACGCGTCCGTCTTCCCGACTGTGTCAGCTGCGGTCGACTCCCTCCCGGTCAGGGACGCACGGGAGCTCAGAGGGGTGACAGTTCGGCCAAGTCCCCACCCCGTCGCCCCTGGGAAGTGGGTGTTCACACCCAGACCGGCTCCCACGCCCGAGCCTCTGCTCTTCCCGGCGTGAGCTGCCACCGTACTGAGGACCCGGCGTGAGCTGCCACCCGTACGGGGCCCACGGCGTTTCCGGCTCACCTTCCACCCCCTTCGCTTCCCGTCTTCCTGCCCGGTGGCCTCAAGCGCAATTTTCTCCGTTTCCAGGCGTCAAAATCAGTTGTGCACGGGCACAAGGTATCGGCTCGGTCGATGCACGTGTGCGTGTGCCCTAGAGGCCGGTGAGTGGGCTCGCCCTGAGGAGGAAGAGGAAGACCACCGAGGCACAGTGTGCTCCATTCGAGCAAACAGTCCCATCGCAGGGTTAGCAAGCGTCCAAAGCAGCCAACAGCGTCTGGCCAGCCGCCCCCGACGCTGGGCGCACCCAAGCCCTGTCACTGCCTGGGGGGACCTCCCCGCACCCCACACCCTCCTGTCCTCGGGCTGCCCACAGGGTTCCTCCGCCCGCCCGCCCGCAGTGAGGAAGCGGGTTTCCAGCCCACACCTGCAGGGCTGCCAGGACCGCCTGCATTCCTCCGTAAAGGACACGCCGGTCCTCGGGGGGGGGGGGGGGAGCAGCTTCTCCCAGTGAGGTTTACCCAAGGTTCAGGAGCTCTGCCCCCCCCCCCCCATGCTTTCCGCCTGGGGGCAGTGACAGCCTCAGGGCTCTGAGCCACCCCACGGGTCCCCACCCCCTGTCCACGCCTTGTAAACACCCCCTAATTACTACCTGCCTGAGTTACGCTGCTGTGAGTGCACTGGCTCCTGCCGGGCCCATCCCTGGCCGCCTGTGGGGCGGGGGGCTCACCACTTCCCTGGCCTGGAGCTAGCCCCGGTGGCTTGGCTTGGGGCTCAGGCTAACCTTCTAGAAGCCAGTGACTTCCTGAAATTCCTGCTGCGGCCCGGGACGGCGGGCCCACATCTAAAGACGCTACGCCCCACCTTCTGGCCCTCAGGTGCCCTGCTCTGCAGGTAGACCGAAGGGCAAGAGGCGGCTTGGAAGGCCGTGCTGGCAAAACGCCCGTCACTGAAACTGCTGCTGCGTCTCAGCGATCTCCTGCCTCAGACTGGGCCCGCATCCCCACAGGGGGTAAATGATTTCTGGAACAGAGACCGAGTGGGCGGCCAGAGACGTTTATGTCTGAGGAGTTCGGATACGTTTCTATTTTGGCAGCTAGCTAGCTCCACGCTTTGTGAAGGGGGAGTCTACGTTCCAGGATCATGGTCCTCCAGGTGTGCGGCGGGGGAGGGGGGGGGAGCATGTGAGGCATTCTGGGAATTGCAGGGAGTCTCCAACAGTGGGCCACGTGCCTCCGGGGACAGACCCCAAGGAGGAGAAGCGAGCCCCGGGCCCCGGGGTGGCCCGAGAACGCTCACGCTGCCAAACAAACCTGCTCATCGGGGTCTGGACAAAGGACTCCTGTTTCCTTTGACAGGAAGGAAGGGAGGAGGGGAGGAGGGGAGGGCGGAAGGAGCCCGAGTGTGTCTTTAACATCCCCTGACGTTCCCTGTGGTGCGGCCCCCACGGAGCATGAGGTGTTGTCCTGCACACACTGTTTCACTTGGGTTTGGCCAAGCTGGTTGGGGCGTCGGAACAGCGGCACAACGGTCCCTCTGCATTTGCGTGTGTAGCATTCTGGGAGGTTCTACAGAAACACCCCAGTGCCCGACAGACAGCTGTCCAGCCCTGGCTGGTGTGGCTCAGTGGATTGAGCACCGGCCTGCAAACCATGGGCTGCTGGTTCGATTCCCCGTCGGGGCACACGCCTGGGTTGTGGGCCAGGCCCCCAGTAGGGGGCGCTTGAGAGACAGCCACACACTGATGTTTCTCTGCCTCTCTTTCTCCCTCCCTTCCCCTCTCTCTAAAAATAAATAAATAAAATCTTTAAAAAAAGAAGGAAGAAAAAAAAATGTTTATGCTCTGAGGCTCAGCCATCTTCCGGTACATCGGCCCCAGCAGCCACACCCCCCTCTGAACCCCGCCCAGACCAGGGCTTCATGAGGACAGGCCGGTGGGTCAGCGTTCTGACCTGTTCCGGCTGCGAGAGCCGCGTGTCAGACGTGCCGGGGATGCATGGCTTCTAAACCGCAGACGTGCATTGCTCCGGAGGCTGGGCAGCCCAAGGCCGGGGGCCGCCACACTGGGTGTCTGGTCAGTACCTGCTCCTTGGTTTCAGGCGGCCATTTCCTCGCTGTGACCTCGTGTGGCAGAAGGGACCCGTTTTACACGGCACCAGCCTGCGTATGAGGGGTCCATCCTCATGACCCACCACCTCCCGAGGGCCCCACCTCCTGACACCGTCACACTGGGTGTCAGGATGTAACATACAAAATTTGGGGTTGGGGTGGGACCCAAACATTCAGTCTACAGCAATGTATTTTCTAACACACTCGTGATCCAGTGCGAATGTCATCGCCAGCATCTGTGAACTGCCACCTTGTGGGAACGGTTTCTGACCGGACGTGGAGGGGACATGTGGTGCGCCCCCAGCAGTCCGCCAGCACCCGTGCCTTTTCCTGAACACGTGAGCCCGCCCACGACTGACCAGGCGACTCGTCCACTCTCGCCACGGTGGCCCGCGCCGCCGCTCCCTCTCCCTTGGTCTGTGTGTCCTTTCCCGCCAGAAAGAAGGAAACACACTCCCTGCCCCATGTGCCAGATGTCTCCTGGGACGCCGGCTCCCGCCACCTCGCCGGGCAGCACGCCCGGGCGCCACCCCCCTGTTCCCAGAGCCCGTGTGCCAGGGTCACCCCCACCCGCGGTGGCCGGAGGTCCCACTGTCATCCCGATACAGTCGGTCTCTACGTTGTGCCCTCTGAGGGCTGTGACCAGTGCGCGACTTTAAGGAGGACTCGCCTGGTGACCGGAGCGGCGGAGCACCTGTCCCCGGGGTGGCTGGCAGGCTGGACGCCCTCCTCCGTGAGCGCCTGGCGGGGGCTGTTGTCGGCCCATTTCCCTCCTGGTCTCCGCGCTTCGTAAACCCTGCAGCTTCATCAGCCCTGTGCTACACACCTGCGTTCCTGGGACTCTTATCTCTCTATTTTGTTTCTGCTACCGTAACTCACGGAAGCTTTACATTTTGTGCAGGCGCATGTCACTGTTTTCCGTCGGCATCTTTGTCTTACCGTCGAGTAAGGGGCGGGAGTGACCTCCACCCTCCGACCTTTGTACAGGCCGTGCACTAGAGACGTGTAGGTTGTCGGGCTTCCTGGGATCACCTTGTTCGCTGGTGTGAGGCAGGGATCTAATTTTGTCTTGTGTGTTTATGTGTAGTAAGCGTGTTCCTGGAGAGCTTCTCCCGGGAGTCCTCTCCCCCACGGATCTGCGAGGCCTTGTCTGTCCCGTGATCTGCGAGGCCGTCTGTCACGAGAGTTGGGCAGAAGTGTGTGCAGACCGATGCCAGCCTTGGTTCCGCCCACCGATGCGTCACCAGCTCATGTTAAAATGACGCTGGAGAAAGCCACCTGCCACAG
The DNA here is from genome assembly GCF_004126475.2 of Phyllostomus discolor. NCBI lineage: Eukaryota > Metazoa > Chordata > Mammalia > Chiroptera > Phyllostomidae > Phyllostomus > Phyllostomus discolor. The sequence continues at coordinate 1,766,120 of NC_040905.2, forward strand.
GGGTCCCCCCCAACCCCCTTTCCCTTCCCGTTCCCGACCAACCTGGTGAGGGCACGTGGTCCTTCCTTCTCCTGTACAAGTTAATACCAGTTAGTGAAGGCCCACGGAAAGCCCTGCTAGGAGCCCCCCCCCCCCCCGTCTTTTAAAGCTGAGTCGTCTTCAGAAGCTGAAGGCGTGCACCTGCCGCCCTCACCGTGCGGAGCGTGCACCGGCGGGGGGCGGGGGTGCACCTGCGCTGCAGGCCCTGGGCCCTGCTGCTCGCCGGAAGCACTTCTGGGGCAGCCGCGGGCACAGCGGCCCGGCCAGAAGACACTAACTCAGCAGCTGCCGTGTGGGGCTCCGAGTGACCTGCCCGGAGACCTCCCGCCGAGAGAGAGCCCCCCCCGGGGCTGGCAGCTTGGATTCCTCCGCGAGGTCACCCCGCGCCCGCGGGTGTGTGGGCGGGCGGCCAGAGCCGACACCGGGCTGCAGCCGGCTGCCGAGCAGGCGCGCACCCGTCGCTGCCTCTCCGTCTGCAGCCGCCTCCCCGGCCTGCACCAGCTGGGCAGGCTCCCAGGAGGTGTGCAGCCAATTGGCTGTTCCTGAAAAATGGAGTTTCAGGTAAGTTTTAGGACAGCCAGCCTCTGTGAAAACCTTATACCGATATATAATTTTCTTCTGCAACAAGCTTAAGTCACACGAGTTCTAATTGCCATACAGAACTCCAAATCCAGTCATTGTAACTTGCGGCGAGACCCGGAATTAAAGACGACGTAGTTCGGTGGTTCCTGACCTTGACCTTAACCTTGACGACGCTTTGGGACTACCTGGGTGGCTTTCACAATCCGCGGTGCCCGGGCTTCATGCTCCACCGCAGCGGGTTGGGAGACACAGGGGTCAGGATTTTTTTTTTTAGTTTTTATTTATTTATTTTTAGAGAGGGAAGGGAAGGAGAAAGAGAGAGAGAGAGAAACATCAATGTGCGGTTGCTGGGGGCCGTGGCCTGCAACCCAGGCATGTGCCCTGACTGGGAATCAAACCTGCGACGCTTTGGTTTGCAGCCCGCGCTCAATCCGCTGAGCTACGCCAGCCAGGGCCGGGGTCAGGATTTTGAGAAGCCGCCTGAGTGATCTCATTGTGCAGCCAGCGCTGAGACCACGGGCTGGGCCCGAACCCAGAAGACGGGACTCATGGAGGGTGACTTGTCATCATGCTCTGAATGTGCACTGCTCAGTGTGGCAGGCTCAGCCAGGGGTGGGTTTTAAATGTAAATTGATTAGAATTAAATAACATGACCACGTGAGCCCCTGGGGAGCACCAGCCGCTGCTCCGGGGCTCCACCCGCACCTGCCTGTGGCCGACGGCGGAACCTTCTCGGGTCATCGCTGCAGCATTCCCCTCCGCGTGTGCGTTTTAGAGTCTTTCTCTGCAGGGCGGCGGCAGGCCGCCTCATACACAGCTGCAAGTGGGGCTGACTTGTGGCTAGCATTTAGTAACTTCAGAAGCATTTTAAACCACGATTGCAGAGTGATTCATATAACAAGATACTTTTCAAACACGTCCAACTCCACATCGGTGTTGCAACATTCGGGAAGCACCTAATACCACAGTCAAAGCAACAGCTTGTCGGGTACGTGTGGGTGCGACTCAAATCCAAGAGACACCCCCCCTTTACTTCTACTCCATTGCCACAGACGAGGACCCGAGAAGTCACTGCTCCCTTGATTGGCGGGGAGAGCACACGGGGGCGGGGAGAGGGGGAGTGACGACTCCAGTGACAGGTCGCAGGCTCAGCGCCACCCCGAGCTCGTGCGGGCCCGGCGCCGGCCCGAGGAGAACTTACAGAACGTGGGAAGAGAACCATTTCCTTCTCCTTATTGGCTGAAAACAAGGCACTAAGCGCAAGAACTAAACTAGAGGAGGTTTCCCAGCCTCGGCCACAGGCTTTATGGCCGCCGCCGCTGTCTCTTAGACAAACGACAGATGTCACCACTGAGGCTGCTTGGCCTCCTGCAGTGAACGAGCCTCGGGCAGGTTCCCAAAGCAGGCCCGGGGCTGACGGACCGTCCCCCGTGCTGGCAGCGGTGTTTTCGCCACGGCAGCATCTGGCGGAGTTCGGCGTTTTATTTGCTTTGTTTCCTCGGTTGTGTTACGGAACTGAAACGCAGCACCGCCGTGCCGGAATGCGCCGTCCTCATCCTCGTCTGGAGGCCGCCGTTTCGTCCGCCCAAGAGCGTTACGGCGCGCACCTTGGTGGCCGTGCGGGGCCTGGACCAGAGGGGCCGGGCAAGGCCGGCGCTGCGGTGAGCCGGCGACAGCCACGGCAGCCTGCCAGGCGCAGTTCGGGGTGTTTTGCCCGGACTGCGTCGTGGGGTTCTCACAGCGCACAGCGGGCCAAGTGCGACTGTCGAGCTCCCTGCGCGGGTGAAGGACGGGAGGCGCCCGCACAAGGCCACCCAGCAGCACCTCAGCGGGGCCCCGGACTCCCAGCCCTGGCGGTCCAACCCGGGGCCCGCACCCCAAGGCTCTGCTCTGGGTCCGTCCTGCGCATGCTCCACAACAGGTCCTGTTGGGTCTGTCGGGATCGAGATCAGGGGCAGGGGATCCAACCGGTCCATTTGGGCGGGGGAGGGGGCCCCAGGGCCGCAAGGTGTGACGACGTGAGTGGGTGCGGCCGGAGCCCCAGGTTTGCCAGCATTGCGTTGCTTCGCTGGGGGACCCCTCGCCCCACGGGGCTCTGTCTCCTCTACTCCTGGCTGCGCTCCCCCACTCTCGCCTGGCCAGGGCAACAGCAGCAGCGGCAACAAAACCTGTGACCGGAGACCGCAGGGGTCGGGGGGGAGGGGCGCCCAGCCCACCTGCGGGAGCCGCGGAGGGTCCTGGAGGGCTGCACAATAGTCCCCAATGTCTGTGTCCGGCACAGACGCGGGGGGAGAGCTTTCCTGGCTCGGGACAGCGGGCCGGAGCGGAGAGACACCAGCATTAATCAGGCTGTTCCATAAAACTCCCCCTTTCTCAGCACCGGTCTCTCCTCTGTGACCTCTGCCAGTCTCAGCCAGCTCCCACACGTCACCCACGAAGGTGAACAAGAAGCACAGTTGGCCGGAGGCTGGCTTCCCGGCCCCGTGACCGCGTCACCTTCTCGCCCCCGCAGCAGCAGCAGCACCCCGTTCCCACGGGCAGCAGAGTGTGCTGGGGGTCCCCCTCCACCCCCGGGGCTCCGGGCTCCCTGTGCTGCAGGCCAGGGCCACCCCCGCCCCCCATGCAGCCTTGCTGTGAGCCCCTTGGGCTTGTCCTGTGCCCCAAAGAGTCCACTTGTTTATTCTTCTTTCTTTCCCTCATTCGCCTATTCATTCAGCAGCAACTGTATCATTTAAAGCAGGCTCCTGTTCACAGCCAAGCTGAGCAGCGGGTACAGAGCGTTCCCTCATCCCCCCCCCCCCCCCCCCCCGCCCCGGCACCTCCCCCAGCACCAACAGTCCCAGAGGGACATTTGCTACAATGAACAGGGACGCCTCCCCTCGCAGCCACCCAGAGCCCGCGGCTCACATGGCCCGTTCGCACTTGCTGCTGTCCGCCGTGCGGGGTTCGTCAAATGCACCAGGACACGTAGCCGCCACTCTCGCGTCCTTTAATTATTCATGTTTAAAGGGTATCATGTGCACACTCTGTTCCCGAGTGGCCCCACCTGCTGTTTGGATAATTCAGGATCGGTCTCGCCGTTCCGGGGAGCTTGCAGACAGATGCTCGAAAGTTCACTGCAAGGCCCCTGTGCCAGGTGGCCCCGTGAGTGGCAGCCGAGGACGCTGGCCTCGGGGACACACTCCTCCCCCGGCAGCCAGTGATGCTGCCGTTGCCTTGCCAACAGCGACGGTTCCCTTGCTGGGCAGAAAAGCGAGATGCCCCTTCCCTGGTGAAGAGTCTGTTTCACCCTCTCAGGCTGCCTGGGGCCCCGGGAGGCCCAGACGGGAGCCCCCGGGGTTGCGTTTCCTGCATCCATCGCAGGGGCCGACCGGGAAGTCTGCACGCGCCTCTGGGGGCATTGGGCTCAGCTCTCCCGGCACAGGCGGCGTCGAGGCCGGGCCAAGCCTTACGCTCGCCCAGGACGTTGCTTCAGGTCCAGCATCTGTGAAGGCCGTTCCAGAAAGGAAGGATCCAAGGGCATGTCTCCTGCAGGGACTTCTGGGCCCTCCCGTGTATGTGTAAACCCGGCGCCATTCTCAGAGAGGAAAGTCGAGCCTCCGTCAGCGCCTGCAGGCTCGATGGAGTCTAGTGCATCTGCAGTGGACTTTCAAGAGCCCCGTGCGCTCTCCGAACACGACCTCTTCCAGCCTCGAACACTTAGGAGGCCCGTCAGCCCGCAGACGGAGGGCAGACCGTCTCTCCCTGTCTAATGGATGTCTCCGTTTGAGCCCAAAGAGTTGCCATTTCCTTGACTGTCTCTCCTTCAAAACTCCCCAGACCGCTGCTTATCGCAAAGCCCCGATGGCTGCCTGTTCCGGTCACTGGGATGCAAATAACATTTCATCACCCTTCCCTCCTTGGAAGAGTGAAGTGTGTAATCTCTAAAATGTATCTGCTGCAATTTATTTTAGAGCGCAGGTGGCAAACACAAGGCCCAAGGGCCGAACCTGGCCCTCCACCTTGTTTGATCCGGCCTGGCACCTTGTTTCTACCCAGCCTCAGTGCCGAGCTCCTTGCCCCTAGTTAAGGAGCGGTTACATTTACACAGTCCTAAAGTGACATTCGGCCCTTTGAAGGCAACTGTGAAGCTGATGTGGCTCCTGGTGGAAATGAGTTTGCTGCCCCTGTTTTAGAGCAAGGGAAATAACTGGATTTCCCGAGGCAAAAAGAGTCACATATTTCTTTTTTTTTACATATTTTATTTTTTTAAACATAGTATTTCTTTTTTTTTAAGATTTTATTTATTTATTTTTAGAGAGGGGAAGGGAGGGAAATAGACACAGAGAGAGAGAGATATCAATGTGCGGTTGCTGGGGGCCGTGGCCTGCAACCCAGGCATGTGCCCTGACTGGGAATCGAACCTGTGATGCTTTGGTTTGCAGCCCGCGCTCAATCCACTGAGCTATGCCAGCCAGGGCAAGAGTCACATATTTCTACAGTCCTGTAACTTAGCATCTCTAGAGATGGCCATGCATGCACGTGGTTCTGTGCCCCTGGAGGTGAACAGCCAGGCCGGGGTCGGCCCCAGGAGAGCCAGCCATCCTTTCATATCCAGGGGACACAGCGTAAAGGCTGGAAGTAGAGGGGATGTTTTTTCTTCCTTCTCCTGGTGCAGGGTGTCAGGGGCCCCAGTGCAGGCAGGGACAGTGTCAGAAGAGCCCCTGTCATCGTGACAAAGGCCTGCGCTGAAGCAGGTGAGCCCCTGGGAGACTCGAGGTTACATTGCCAGCTGCCGGCTCCCTGGCCGCACGCCTATGTCCTGATCCGAGATAAGGAAGTGCGTCTCCTTGTCTCCCAGGACGGTCTGACACCACAGACACTTGAGAAGGCGTCTGGGCCCTGAGGGCCCCATGGAGGAGGCCCGGCTCTTGCCAGGAAGGCGCTCCCACGACGACCGTGGCGCGGGTGTCTCCCAAGGGACCCACCGCGACGGCAGAGCAGGCAGGCAGCTGGTCAGAGGGCCGGGGCCGATTCTGGGGACCAGAGCCTCGCAGAGCGGGGGTTCGTGCTGGGATCTGAGGAAGACGCCCACCACTCTCACCGGGCCACCGAGCCACCCCCTAAGGGGTCCGTGCCTGCCCTTGCGCCTCTTCGGCCTGTTCGCACAGGGCCGCCGCCCACCCTGTGGAGAGGACGGTCTGACCCGCACCCCCCCCCCCCGTCTCCGGCCGTGAGTCTCTCAGTGGGTTCCTGCGTGGTCCCGAGTGAAGGACAAAGACCCACGGTGGCCACAAGGCCCCGTGTGACCCGGCACATAGTGCCTCGGACCCCGCTCTGTCCCTCCCCACACCACTCTCTCTGCTGAGGCCTCTCCGCTGGGCCCTCTGACCGGGCTGCGCTCACTCTAGGGCCCCCCATGGCTCCCCTGCCCGCCCCCACTCCTTTCAGGCTTTTATGCAGAAGCTGCTTGCTCTGGGAGGGCGCCCTTGGACCCCCGTCCGACCCTCCACCCGTGTGGTGCTTCCTCCGTTCCGTTCCCACGTGTCACCACCGCGCTGCAGACGGGCAGGCTCACCCTGTCCCCTCCCCGGCTGGAGGGAGACAGGGCTGAAGGCAGAGATTCAGACGAGCATGCTCCCTCCGCACAAAAGCACCGCCCGGCCTCACGCGGGGGTTTTGATCCCTCAGCTCCCTCACCTGTAAGCGGAGCGTGGGGTCCTCGCTCCAGAACTGGGCGCCGGCCGATTCATCACTAAGACTCTCGTCTCAGCGGCTGGGTTCCGGCTCCGGCAGAGACAGGAGGGGGCCCCTGGACTGCGAACTCCAGGGAGTTAACACAGGAAGAACTTAACATGGGGCTGGAACACCTATTTCTTTTTAGCCAAAGAGTAAACTATATAGTATGTAGTAAAACAGATAGTGAACTATATAATATATAAATATATCAAGTTATTCCTGCATATTACATGTATAAAATTAAAATTAATGACGATATCATGCATAAAAGAAATTTATGTTATATGTTATCTAAATAAATATAAAATATAAAATTTTATATTATATATAAATATATGTTCTATGACATATATAATATATAAAATTAAAATAAATAACGATATCATGCATGAAATAAAATTATGTTATATGTTATCTAAATAAATATAAAGTACAAAATTTTATATTATATATTCTACAACATATAATATATAAAATTAAAATAAATAACAATATCATGCATGAAATAAAATTATGTTATATATTATCTAAATAAATATAAAATATAAAATTTTATATTATATATAGATATATATTCTACAACATATATAATATATATAAAATGAAAATATATGTAAAATAAACATATAATATATAAACATCTATGTTATTTAATACATAAATAAGATTTTATATAAATATATAATCAACAAAACAAGCCAGCAAAATACAGCCAGAGACACTGAAATAAGAACAAACTGACAGTGACCAGAGTGGGGGGGAGGGGGATAACGAGGGAAATAGGGGGAGGGCCGTCGAGGAGCACGTGTAAAGGACATGTGGACCGAGCCAAAGGGGGTGGGTTCAAGGGTGGGAGGTAGGGGTGGGTGGGGTAAAAATGGAGACGTCTGTCCTTGAGCAACAATGAAAAAAGAAAAAAGCTGAAAAAGAAGAAAATACCTGAAGTGCTCCCTGCTGCCCCCCTTTCTCACCTCCGTCATCTGCGGAGACCCCACTGCTCCTGCTGAAAGCCGGTAAAGGAGTCCCCGCAGAAAGGTAAGGAAGCCTTTCCAAACTGCTTCTCCTCCGTGTGCTCTTGTTCCTGGCCAAGACACCTGGAGGCGTCTTGCTTGACGTCGCGGGCCGAGGGTCAGGGGCACAGTAGGACGCAGGTGGCACACTCACTATGGGTCCCAAGCGGGGCGGGGGGTGGGGGAGGGACTGTCAGGGAAACGCAGGGACAGCACAGTCACCGGAGGCGGAAGCAGAGAAGTTGGTGCCACTCCCAGGCAAACGGACACCGGACCCCTCGGTCGTGAGGAGGAGGCTCCCACCAGGGGACAGTGGTTCTCAGTCACAGGACCGGGCCGGCCGGGGCCCCGGGGTCCAGGTCGAAGGCTGGGGTCTCTGGTCCCCAGACCCCCTCCCCGACAGAGCTCCAGGCGAGACTCAGCCATGGAGAGGCGCTCACAGGAGGGTTGGGGGGAGGGTGAACTTGAGGAAAGACCCCCCCCCCCGTTTAGAAGGGCCTGCTGGTCAGGCACGGTGACAGACAGAGGTGGCTGCCCGGGCCAGCCCCAGCCGGTCCCCCTGTCCTGCTTCTCCACGTGCTGTTCACGGTCGCAGTGGCGGACACTGTCCCCAAGTCAGCCTCATGCCTCCGTCTAGGCAGCTGGTCGTCGCTGTCGCAGATTCCACGGCCGTCCTGCCTGGGTGTCACTCTGTCAACCAGACACACGAGGCCTCTCAGGGCCACCCTGTGTGCCCTGCGGGGCTGGGAAACCCGGGTGCCAGCATCAGTGACTCATTATCCATCCATCTGAGTACAATTTGTAAATTTGTGTTTCTGACCGAAGTTTGGGCTTGTTTCTACATCAGTAAAGTATTTTTGTGTCTGTAAAAGCTATATTTCTACATTATACACAAGTGCTGTTATTCTTTACGGCAACTACTTGGCCATTGTTGTCCCTTTCCGTTTGATTAGCTCTGGAGACCAATGCCGCGTTTCCAGTACTCAAACAATGCTGCACAGGAACTTTTGTACTTCCAAGTATCTGGCCAGGTTTTCTGCAAACACACCCTTGGAAGCAGGCATGCGCATCTCGGGAGGGTGTGCGTGATCTAAAGCTTCAGAGAGGCTTCTGACAGACTCTCCAGAAAACCGTCCGTCACTGTGCCCCTGAGTGGGCGGGTGGGAGACCTCCCCCTGTTCCCGCCCGGACACCTCGCCCACACGGAGCACGTGAGAGGCAGGAAATGGCCGTTCATTTTACGTGCGCACTTCTACAGTGAGAAAAACATCCCCATATTTCAGGTGATTGCATGGTTCCTCTTTGTCATCTGCCCAGTTTGCTGTTTGGTCAATGCTCAGACTCACAAAACCCTCTAAGTGCTAACGTTTGCCAGCTTCTGTTAGACTGGCTCTTGACATGAACGGTTTCTCGGCACGTCCCTACCGCCTGGTGGCATCGACACAATGTTTCTCTTTACAAACGAGGGAATGGAAGCTGCACAGAGTTGAGTGACTTGATCAGGGCGACTTCATTGTTACAGACAATGCTACGATGTGTGGTCCCCCATCCCCTGTGCGTCTAGGCCCACCCCCCTCTAGAGGCTGTGATTCCGGGGGCCTAGCAACCCACAGCTGTGCTTTCTGTTGGAAAAGCAGCCTCAGCCGAAGGGAGCACGTCCCCAGCCCCAGGGTGTCCCGAGAGCAGTGACGGATGGGGAGGGGACACCCAGGCCCAGCCCGCCCGACTCCAGGCCGGAGAGCAGGTTGGCACCACGTTCGTCCCTCTTCCGGTGGGGTCGGGCTGAGTGAGACGAAACTCCGCCGGAACCCTCGCCTTTGCTAGGCTCTTCCCGGTCTCACCCTGCCTCCCCCATTCCTCTGGCTTCACGGAGGAAACATCCTCACCAAGTCGTCCCTAGGGGACTGCTCCTCCCAGCCATGCACGGCCCCCAGGGAGCCCAACCCGGCACAGCTGGTGGCGGGACCCTTCCCAGTCACACCCAGCGGCCCCACCCCAGGGTCCCAGCGCAGTGAACCGAGCGCACCGCATTCCCACGAAGAACAGCAGCGCGGCACCGCCACTGCAGCCCACGCCTCCCCCGGACTCGTGCTTTGCCTTTCGGCTGTACGGCGTTCGCCAGGGAGCGGCACTGAAACGCATGTGGGCGGATCTATTTGTTCCTGTTGGGAGTTCTGTTTTTTTTTAAGATTTTATTTGTTGATTTTTAGAGTGAGGGGAAGGGAGGGAGAGAGGGGGAGAAACACCAGTGTGGGAGAGAAACATCGACTGGCCACCTCCCGTCCCCACCCGGGCGGGGATCGTACACTCCCAGTGCCCGGACGGGGGCCGAAGCCACAGCCCACACATGGGCCCCGGCCGGGAATTGAACCGGCCACCTTTCGCTCCGCAGGACGACACCCAACCCACTGAGTCGCCCCAGGCAGGGCTGGGGTTTCTGTGTGTAACATTATGCTTGTCCACCTTGGGTTGTAAGCTGTATGTCATTCTATGTCATTTCTGGCTTTATTTACATTTATTCTTACATCTATGCATTCGGTCGGATTCTTACATCACAGTTATTCCAGCACCACTGAAGCTTCCGTCACTAGCTCACCAGTTTGAAGCGCTACAACGATCCCATGTCCGTGCGTCCCCTTGAGCTCAGTTTGGCCTTCTAGTCTCTCCTGTCCATGTCTGCATTAGAGTTTCAGCTGCAGAATTTTAAAGATTTTCTCGTTAAAATTTTACAGAATACTTTGCTTTATTTTTATTTCAGATACACTTTAAACTTAGACCAGTTTTAAACAACTTAAAATTGGTTGAGTTGTATACTTACACCACATGTAATTTCTGTATGTACATTACTATTTGAAAACAAATTTACCAAAAATAAAACTTGCCATTTTATTTGGAATTTCACTGCTTATAAAAACACTTTGAGGAGAGTTGGTATCTTACAGCATTAAGACATTCTTTAAAAGTGCATGCTGTCTCTTGCTATTCAAGTGACTGTACGATTCTCTGTAAAGTTGCACAGTTTTTATCTGCTTCATACACCTCAAATTTATATTTAGATTCGGGGGCGTCCAACCTGCAGCCCGTGGGCCACGCACGCGGCCCAGGATGGCTGTGAACATGGCCCAGAGCAGAATCGTAAATTTACTTAAAACACGATGAGATTTTTTTTGTGATTGTGTGTCACGACATATTTAATGTGTGTCCCCAGACAACCTTCTCCTTCTCCCAGTGTGGCCCAGAGACGCCCAGAGGTTGGACACCCCTGGGGGTGATTGGAAATATCGTTTTTAAATGATTATTGCTAATATGTAGCAGAGAGGTGCATTACCAATTTGGCAAGCGAGATCTTACCGGTCCGGATGGTGTCACTGTCACTGCTTGGGTTGTGGCTAAAACCAGCTGTAGCACACGTGGTGGTTTTCCATCCCGGGACGGTCAGCTCCCTTCCGGGGCTCCGCAGCTGCGAGCACCCGGTGTTCGGTCAACGCGTGGGCTTTGCTGTTTGGGGACGAGGCCGACTGTCCTGGGCGGAAGGCCGGGCACAGCGGCTCTGCCGGGTGGGCGTCTGCAAATGACTGATGGTCGCTCGGTCAGGTGTGGAGTTTCCACACGACCCCCAGCTCCACCCACACAACGTGATGCGGCACGTGGCGTGCTGTGCTGCTCTCAGGTCCTAGGGTGAGTCTGTGACTCAGAAAACTAGCCCCAAACCTACTGACGGGCCGTGTGCCGGTCAACTGCTTTGCATCTGTCACATTAGTCTTCACGACCGTCCATCCATCCATTCCCACCTCTCATGCAGACAGACGCCCACGACGTGCCCAGCCCCCAGCTTCGAGTCCAGCGGTGGAGGGAGACCGGGGCACGGCTGTGACGCCAGGCGGCCACAGAAACAGAGGACACCAGAGTGAGTCAGAGAGCGGGTCCCCGGTCAGGCCCTGAATGCCCAGCACGGTGTCAGGACTCGGCTCCAATCCGAGAGGTGAAGGAGAGTGGAGGGACCACTGTGTGCATTAGCGAGAGTAGGGGGCAGAGGGACCGATCAGCAAAGGGAAGGAGGGGGAGCGAAGCCAGGGAAGGGGAGGTACGGGGTTTCCATTTTTCCAAAGTCTCCAAGCCAGCGCCCTCGCCTTGGAATGCTGTGAAGGACTCGGTCGGCCCCATTCAGCGAGACAATCGGCTAAGCAATAGCGATCTCTGACCACTGGTTACGAGCAAAAGAGCGTTTTCTTAAAACAGAGTCTGTTCTCCATTTACTTGGAGGCCAGCCAGCCTCGACGGGGAGTCAGCCCTCCGCAGAGAAAGCAGAATCAAGGCTGGACTCGGAGGTCTACCGAACCTGCAGGGGCTCCCACTCCTCAGGGACGGCAGCGGGTCTCGCGTGATCCACGGCTCCGCTGGGGCGTACCAGGGTCGGCTGCCTCGGGGGTCTCTGATCAGGGCTGTCCCCACCCAGCTGTGCTCAGCGAATTCTGTACTTTAAGGGTGATGACTTTAACACCCCACTCCTGGATCCCGTTGTTGATGTCTCTGCTTCCCCCAAAAGGGTAGAGAAATGGGAGAAGCGAACTGAACAGCGGAAGGATGAGGCTGGGCTGTTGGAAGCTGCCGGAGCCCAGGTCTTGGGCACCATGAGGGTTGCCTTCCCTTACTCCTGCCTCCCAGGAGCGACCGTGGCCTCCCCTGCACTCGACCAAGTGTGGACTACATCTCTCGGACTGGACAGCTGGCCGCGTTAGCCACCTGCAGGGCAGCCACTGGATCCCACGCCCCCGGTTCCAAAACTTCCCCGGACGAAGGCCTCTGGCCCAGCTTGGATTAGACGCCTACCCCTGACCCGGGCAGCTCCAGACGGAGAGGCAGTGGCCTTTTATAAGAAGACCGCTGCGTCGTCCAGGTTACCACGTGGGAGAGGAGCGCAGTTCTCCAAGACGCCGGAGCCGGGCGCGGGAGGGGGGCGTGGAGCAGAAGCCGCCACCACGGTTCCCAGGCACGCGGAGCGGCCGCTCACATAGCCCTGTCACCAAATCATGCCAAGGCATCTGCCCCCCGAAGGCTCGGGCACAAAGCAAAGGGCCTGCCTCTTCTCTGACCCCGGGGGGGGGGTGCCCCGTGCTGTCCACCCTATGCACTCGGTCAGTGGGCTTCTCCCTGCCCTTCCCACGCTCCCCGGCGCCTGCCACCTCAGCACCTTGGAGGTACCGTTCGCTCTGTCTTGAGTGTCCTGCCTCCCGGATCTGCGCATGGCCGGCTCCCTCGGGCTGCGATGCCTCTTTAGAGACTTCCTCAGCGTGCAGGAGTCCCCACAGTATGTATTGTCCTCACAGCACTGGCCGACAGATGGGAACTTCTGGTGCGTTTACTTGTTTTCTCGTTCTCTGTGCCAAGCGGCAGGTAGTAGAATACCCGGCAGGAAGTTGCGTTCATTAGAGATGATTAGGTCACTGAACGGAAGTGGGCAGAGCTGGGTGGATTCCCGGTTCGGTGCGTGGGTCCACCGTGTCCTCACCAACCGGACTGGCTCCTCCTGCTCTGCCGCCTCGACAGCACTGCCCGTGGGGCCTCTCGTGGCCCCCAGACACCTGCAGAGGTGCATGCCTGTCCCGAAGCAGCACAGAGGGAGTGGGGACTTCTTACGCAGCCCGGGGGACACCTGTCCTAGGGCCTCTCCAGATGGGTACACGGAGGCTGCACTGGCCGGAGTTCGGCTGTGTCCAGACCCTCCGGGGAGGCTGAGAGAGAGGCGTCAGGCAGGTCGAGCTCCTGTTCATGGGGCACTGCAGCCCCGCTGGCTGGGTGAACGGTGGCTGGGGTGGGGGCGGGGGCCGGGGGTGGGGGTGGGGGCATGGCCGCTGGGCAGACAGAAGCCAGGTCTGGGACCCGTCCCGTCTCTGTGTCTTCCCCTCACCCAGCAGGCACCTGACCCCAAGCCCGGCAGCCTCTGTGGTCACCAGTGCTGTGAACCAGAAGTCACCCTTATTGTCCCAGCCCTCGAGTGTGATGCCATCACTCAGGATCACACACATCCTGAGTGACGATGACCCAACACAGCCTGACAGGCGGGGCCCTTTGGGCACAAGACACGGTGGACACAGTGCCTGGGACCTGGGATGCTGGCAGGGGCCCACGCAAATGGTTTCCTTTCTATGTTTCTTAAAGTCAGAGGGAAAAAATAATAATGAATCCAATCTAGATTTTATCTTTATCTCCATGCAGCCGTAAAACACAGTGTGTGGTGTTCTCCATGGAGGAAGGGCCCCCAAAGGTCAGAGTGCTGGGGGGCGTCTGAGGCCCCTGTGGGGTCCTGCTTCAGGAGCCCCGACTGGGTTGTAAAGTTATCACCCTGAGAAGCCAACAGAGGAAGGACCCTTTGGACCAAGGGATTTGGACAGTGAAGGGAAATTTCCAGAAAACAGTCCTGTGAGTCCTATGTGTTTTCAGACAGGCAGCCCCAGCCAGGGCATCCTTATGGGGAGCCCCGAAACCCAGGGGCCCCCCAGCCGATCCTGGGGAGCTAGACAGTGGGGAGTGACGGGAATGTGGGGCCATGGAAGGAAAGCAACAGAAGAGAAGGGGCTGGGAACAGACAGAGGGCTAAACTGTAAGTATAACTATAAATTATAACTGCAAGTAATGTCCTCATATCAGCAGTGGCCTTGGCTGCAGGGACGGGTCAGCAGGCAGCAGGGCTGGACTCCAGGATCCCAGCCTCTCCCCCCCTCTGGGAACAGGCTCTCGGACTGGGCTTTCGGAGGCCAGCCTGCCGCCCATGTCTGCCGCGCAGCGTGCTGGGTACTGCGCGTCCCTGCGTCCTGTCCTTGGCCTTATCGTCACTTCAGGGTCTGCCTGAGGTCAAAATAAGACAGGCCTGCTTCTGGGGCAAAGGCTTGCCACCAGATTAGATAGATTCCCGACTCTGCTTTCCTGCCCCCGGGAGTCTGGCTGCTCTGAAATAACAGACTGAAACCGTGCGAGGAGCGCCTCACGCCCGGCTGTCTGTGAGCTCGTGCAGCCGGCAGAGGCGGGAGACCAGGGTCGCGTGGACCTGGATGCGGAGGGCCACGCCCTCTGCGAGGTCCCCTCACGGGCTTCTGCAACGGGGCAGGGAGAGGGCTTGAGGGGGTCTCTCCAGGGCCCCCTCTCAGACTGATTGTACCGACGTTGCAGATCATGCAGCAGGGGAGTCACTGCAGCACCAAACCGGAAACAGCAGAGCTGCAGCTCTGGGGCGCCGGAGCCCCAGCTGTGCCCTGAGGATCCCCCCCCCAGTCACCCTGCGGGAGCAGCGCCCCCTTGGGGACCAGCCCGGGAGGCCCAGTGCACCCGTCCTGCCCGCAGTGCCGGAGGGGGGCTGCACATGGTGTCCACTGGGTGCCCTTGCCCGGCCACCTTCATGAAAGTCTGGGTGCAGCCGGCAGGGCACCCCGTGGCAGGCGAGTCCTAGGAAACACAAGCCCCCCGATCCCAGCATCCTCCCTGCCCCGTGCAGTCCCCCGGGGTCCCTGCTGCCTCCATCTGTCCAAAGAGGAGGCCACGCTTGCGACCCTCTGTCCACAGCTCGCTGCTTAGAAACCGATGACACGTCTAGGCCTGGAAAGCAGCAGCGATGGCGCCACCCTGCGAACGGACCTCACGCCGCGGAACTGTGCACTTAAAAATGCTCCCGAGGCCAAAAAAAAAAACAAAACAAAAAACCAGTGGCTCAAAAATCAGTGGTTCCTTCTCGCCTTTCAACCCCCTCAGCCAGCTTCCTATCCAGCCTCCTGGGGCTGCGTCCCAGCAGCCCGCCGGCCTGGTGGACTTGCAGCACGGGGTCTCCTCTGCCTCCCTGTGAAGCGACCGTGCTCTGGAGACGGCACCCACTCTCCGTGGGAGCCAGAGGCTGGCCTGCCCCTCCCCCGCCCCTCCCATACACAGCCACGGTCACCCATGGTCACGGCTCATCCCCGCATCCTGACTCTGACGCCACTTTAGGTCTTCGCTCCCCGGCGCCTCTGTCCTGAGTTCACGCCACCACTCACCGGAGCGGGCGGGGGACCGCCCACCCGCCTCCCCGGCGTCAGCCCCGAAACCAGAGCCCAGCTGCTGTCGCCTCCCTGTGTGCTGGCTGTCACACGTGGCCGGGGGAGAGGCGCTGCGGGCAGCTGTGCGGCTCCATGAAGGAAGAGGCCACGAGAAGTTACGTCTGGGAAGAACTCTTGTCCTGAGCAAGGCCGCCGGGTTAGCTTCTTGGAGGGGGAGGTAGGACTTGTTCTGAGGCTGCAGGCCTCGGCCGCCCTCAGCTCAAAGTGGTAAACAATCTACAAGGCGAAGCAGCAGATCTCGGGGAGGCCCGGTCTGAACCCCTCTAGGGGTCAGGCAAGGGGCAGTGGGAGGGGACCGTGACTCGTCCCTCTGCCGGGGTTTCCCTGCGCTTCAAGGTCCAGTCCGGGGTCTGCCTCCCAGTTCCGTCCCCAACGCAACAGCAGCAGCTGGACAAGGGACAAACTCTTGGTTTTCTCATCTGTAGGAGGAGGAGGCTGGGTTGGGGTGGTTCTGAGCGTCCTTGCAGATCAGAGTTGTGTGACCGCTGGGTCTCCTCTGCTTCGGTTGTGACCTCACCACCCTGTCCTTCGCCGTCCAGTTGTGTCTGCAGGACACCCAACAAGGTGACTCGTCACGGGCCAGGAGGATGCCTGGCCCTGGGTCCTTCCTACCTCGGAGTCCTCGTAAGGTCTGACTCGTGGAAACCGCGCCCCCCCCCCCCCCCCCCCGGTGTCTGATGCTCTAAGTGCCCCTTCCCCGGCGCCCTCCCGGAGTGCTCCGGCCTGTTCTGCTTCCTCCGGACGTTCTCTCTCACTCACTTGGCTTCCCGTCTCAGGCCCCCTCTGACGTTTGCATCCGAGGAGGCTCAATATTAAATGTGTAACCTCCTTTCCGTGAGCGAGACGGGCTCCCCAGGAAGCCCGCGGCCCGTGCCCAACAGTGTCAGCCCAGAGGTCGACGGCGCAGGTGGCGAGCCCTCGGCCCCGAGCCGCGCCTCCTCCCTGGCGGGACTCTGAGGGCTGCCCGGGCCGCCTGGGCCACCAAAACACAGTGTCACGCACGCGGTGGCTTACAGGCAACCACGTGTTCCTCACGGTCCCGGAGGCTGGGAGGATGGAGGTGCGAGGAGATTCAGCGTCTGGGGAGGGCCCACTCTCCGGTCTTCTCGCCATGTCCTCGAAGGGCAGGTGGGCGAGGGGGCTCTCTGGGGTCGCTTGTACCTGGGCTCTAACCCCACGCCCGGGGGCTCCCCCCTCCCCCGCCCCCCTCCCCAGAGGCTGCGCCCGCCCACACCGTCACATTGTGGGGCGGCACTGGGACGAGCGACCGGGGGCGGGCACGCACGTGCAGTCTCCACACGCACGGGCAGCGTTCCGCAAGACTTGGGGCCTGGCCTGCTCCCGAGTTCCCGCTCCGGGGCTCGGCACTGGGGGCCTCGGTCCGGACGTGGGAGAACCGTGCCCCTCACGGCGTCCTTGGGGCCGGGAGGGGCGTTTCTGCGTCAGGAGCGGAACAACACAGAAGACTGTCGTCTCCGCGTTGAGAAAGCAGCTCCGCTGTGCTGGGTTTTCCTCGCCGTGGGCGTGTGCCCGGCTGCTCACAGCCCCTAGCACGGACAGGCCCCACGCCCAGCACCTTGTGGGCATCCGAGGGGTGACCGAAAAGTTAATCAGGGCGAGGAGGCGGCCGGAGGCCTGCTCCGGCCGGCGCTGGGCCCTCTATGCCCTTGGGACACACCCGTGTGTCGGGGCCCCAGCTGCCCACCCTCCGGGACTCCAAGCCGGGCTTGCAAGCGTTTCTCTATTTTTAAGGTCAGTCGTTTTCGCACGGGGGCACGTTGTGTGCACCACGACTCGTGTGCAGCGAGCAGTTCTCCGTGAGCTGCACACGTCGGCGTGATGCACGTGCAGGCTGCCCCTCCCGTCAGAACTGCTGGGACCACACCCACCTCTGGGCTTTGTTCGTCCTGGCGCCTCTCGGCCCGTCTGCCGAGCTTTTGTTCTTTGCGGCTGGAACGGAGGCGCAGCCGGGCCTGCCTTCCCGGGGCCGTGGGATGTAGGCTCAGCTTGAGGTGCTTTCAAAGCCCCCCGGGTGCTGAGACAGACAGGCAGACGCAGGATGGCGGGAACCGTGGCGGAATAAGCTAGAAGTGACGCGCCAGCCCAGGGCCCCGGGGAGCAGCCGCGGCCACGAGCTGGGAGGGGGGGGGGCGAGACTGCAGAGGCTCTGCCCTTGCGCTCCTCCTGAGGAGCCGGCTGGCCGGCGAGATGCGGGGCCGGGAGCTGACCGCGGCCTGTTCCAGCCCCGGCCGAGACGAGGCCTTTCTGGGGAAGTCTCGAAAACAGCACCTGTTCGTTGCAGGCAATCTGGAAGATTCCGAAAGGCTGTAAAGCATTGTTGCCTGAACTGGAATCACACCCAGAGACAACTCTGTTCCAATCACTGGTCCCCGTTACAGAGGGTTTCCCGGGAACCCCTGTGGTGCAGGTGGGGGCTAACGCGGCAGGTCCAAGGAGAAGGGCGGCCGGGTGGGGGACCCGGGGTCGGGGAGCACGTGTGACGGTGACTCTCCTACGGCCCCCGGGCGCTTCGGAGCCGCCCTGACGGTGACCTGCCTCCGTGGCCCCACGCTGTACCCCGCCCCTTGCACACTCAGAGCCCTGCCTTTGGGCGTCTTAGGGCACACGGGGGATTCTGCTGGGAAAGCTGCCTCCCCACGGGGAACGCTGGGCCCCATGCGCCCCTGCGGGGGCCCCTGACGGGGAGATCCCAGCTTCCCTGTCCCCCGCAGTCCCTCAGCCCCTAGGCAGGGAGTCCCACCACCCGCAGCGGGAGCTTGTCAGGCCCCCCCATACCCCCCTTCAGCGGATGGTCCCTGTCTGTCCAGCCAACACCCCCAGCCACGGCCCAGGCCCTCGCTCCCCCTGCAGGTCACGAGCCCGTGAGGAAGGGCCCCGCAGCCAGCACTGTGGGAGCGGGAGCACGGACTTCGACCCCAGGGAGGCCGGGCAGGCAGGGCAGCGTCTGGTCTGAGGGGCCGGGGAGACTTCACCGCGACGTGGAGGGAGGGCGCAGGGCAGGGTGGTGCGAGGCCTGGGCTCTGACAGGGGAGGCCCTTCCGGGGACCCCGAGGAGACCTGTGCTGACCATGATGGGGCCCCGGGGTGGGGGGTGCTGGGTGCTGGGGGCCATCAGGACTCCTAGCCCCTTGGGGCCCAGGAAATGGCGATCTGAGGGACTCAGGCCAGAAGACTCCTGACGCTCCCCAGACATCCCCTCCCCCCAGGTCGAGACTGGACCCTTCAGTCATCGGGTCCTAGGGGCCTACGAAGTGGCTTCAGCAACTGGCACAGGTGTCCGAGGCTGCTCTAGAACCTTCTCCCTCCCCACCCACACCCACAGCCTGCTGGGGAGGCCGGGATGGCAGGGCGACCGGAGGAGAAAGCACGTGTAATCGTTCTGGGTTACTTTCTGACCCCACCGACAAGGGGCCGACTGTGGCCTGACAGCCAGACCCCAGGGGGGCTCTGGGGGGCAGGGGAGGAAAGCCCTCTGCCTCCCAGGGGGCAGAGCAGGGAGCAGAGCCCCCGGGTGCCCGTTTCCTCTGGGGGGGAGCTGCCCAGGGGGCAGCAGCTGATGGCTTGGCGGGTGGTCATGAGTGGAAAGGACCCTGACTGGGAAACGGTGACAAGCAGGTCTGGGGACTTGTCTGTGGCTGGAGGGAGGGTGGGGACACCCCCCCCACCACGCCTCCCCCCCCCCCCCCCCCCGTCAGTGCGCCGGCCTCCTCCGAGGAAGTGCGGGGGGTGGGGGGAAGGAAGCTCTCAGCAGGAATTTTCTGTACAGGACTCCAAAAGCACAGGCAGCAAAAGCAAAAATAAACATCACATTAAAAACAACAATCAACAAAATTAAAAGGCAACTTAACTTACGGACTGGGAGAAAATATTCGCAAATCATCAATCTGATAACGGATGAATAGCTGAAACGTGTAATTGACTCATCCGACTTAAAATGAAAAAAAAAAAAAGGTCAGCTTAGAAAACGTACCGTGGACTTGAAGAGACGTTTTCCAATGAAGACGCGCAGCGGCCACCCAGCGCACGAGAGGTGCTGGGTCGGCAGGGGAGTGCGCGCCAACCCCGACCCCGCGGGGAGACACCCTCACCCCTGTTAGAGTGGCCGTCAGCAAAACGCAGCGGACAGCCGGTGCCGGGGCGAGCGTGGGGGAGGGTGACCCTCGTGCACGGGTGGCAGGCTCGGAAGCTGGTGCAGCCACCGCAGAAACCAGTGTGGTTTCCAGTATGCGTCAGCCCGGCACCAGCCCTCATTGCTACGCGTCCCTGGGTGGGGGGTCTAATTACAGCACCTGTGCCTCAGGGCTCCATGCCCAGGGACCCCCGCAACAGTGAAGGGTCCACCCCTCTGCTCTGACCCCCGGTCTCACACATTGTGCGTTAGAAACCCGCAGACACAAAGGGGGAAGCCGGGTCCTGAACGCCCGGTGCTCTTGGCCAGCGTGTGATCTACCGTCTCCCAACCCCACCTTCTCCTCTCCATGCACGGGAGCCCGTGGGGGGCCTCGAGGTTCCGGGGGCATCACCTCTGCCCCCCGCCCTCTGTGCCCACATTGGACCACGACAGACCCTGGTTTTCTCCTCAGCGGCTCCCCTCTTCCGCTGCTCACGCTCTTACTGTCCTCGCCGTCCGGCCTCTGACAGTCACTCCAAAGGTCCCCGGCCTCCTCTAAACCACGTGCTCCCCGAAGCTTCCTCTGTCCCAGGGTGGGGATGCGAGGCCCCAGAGCAGTGGACTTCTCTTGCACGGTGGAGACCTTCCCGGGCGGCCCTTCCGCTGTGACCCAAGCCATGGATCCTTTACGGCTGTGGGTGGACGAAGTTGCCTGCAAAGCTCGTCCGCGCCCGCGCCCGAACTGTCGGAGGTGCCGCACAGCTGCACGCGCGTAGCCCAGGCCGCGCCAGCCAGCCAGTTTTGGGGAGGGGGTCCCGGCGTCGGCCTTGCGCAGGCCGGGACATTACGGTGTAGAGAGAAGCTAGACCAGGCGCCCGCGCCGCCCAGCCCACACATCGCGGAGCGTGAGTCTGAACTTACGCGGAACTTGTTTCCAGGTTCCAGGCTGTTCTGCGTCCGCCCGGGGACAGAGGACGGGCGTGCGCGAGCCCACGGCCTCCAGGGCGCCTGCCGCACTGCGGGGCTTCGCGTGCGGTGGCCGCCGCCTCCCGATTCGCTGGTGCCACGAATGGGGCGCAAAGGTGCGCCCCATGGGCTAAACCGCCGGGTCGTGTGGGGCGCGGGTCGGAAACCCTCGCAGGCCCTGGAGCTCCCGGCGGGGGGCCTTTCCGAGACGCGCATCCTGTTGTGCGAGCCCCTTGCCCCCCATAGGGACGGCGCTGGTTTGGGGTCTTTGCCGAGGTGCCTGCACGCGGCAGGTTTTTTCTCCGGGGACTGATTTAACTTGCTTCGAGGGAGGCGTGTCAAACACCATGAACATGACGAATCCTTCTGAGTTGCAGATTGATCAGAAACATCTGTTCACTTACTAAAAATACCCGCGGCCTGAGCTGTTTCTTGCCGGAGTGGGATCTCGTTCATCCATGACCGGAGTTCTGTTCCTTTCTCCAGGGCTGGATCCATGATGTTGCGGAGGCTGGGATATCGCTCGGGGATCAGCTGCACATTTTTAAAAAAATCTCCACCCGAGGATACGTTTTTTATTGGCTTTAGGGAGCGAGGAAGAGAGGAGAGAAACATCTGTGTGAGAGAAACACCGATCGGTTCCCTCCCCCGAGACCCCTGAACAGGGATCAAACCTGCAACCTGGGGTAAGTGCCCTGACTGGGAATCGAACCTGTAGCCTCTTGGTGCACATAGTGATGCTCCTACCAACTTAGCCACCCGGCCAGGACGACCTGCACATCGCACAGGCCGTTCTTGGCCCTGTTCCTTGCCTCCATCCTGAGGATGTGGGGTCTTTCCTGAGAGCTGGGGGACCACTTCCGATAGGATGCAACGCAGCTTTGACCTGCCCGTCCCCCGGGGCCAGCACTGTCCACTTCCACTTCAGACTTTCAGACGACGACACGAAACCTTGTTTCCTGTCATTTTCTGGTGCATTCTACACAGACTAGCAGGACGTGCCGGTGACGCAGGCGGAACCACCGAAGGAAGAGCAGGACACGAGGAGGCCACCGCCACTTCTCAGCCCCAGAAAATGTATATGAACTTCCCCCAAGTGAGTCACGGCTGTGTCAGCTTGGGCTCAAGGCAGAGGCCTTCCCCTGCAGTGGGGGCTCTCCTAAGCAGGCCCGCGCGGGTGGGGCTCGTGTTTTTTGGGTTCACATGATTCCTAAAACCTTTCGAGAGCGATTTATCAAGTGTTGGACTGTGGCAGGTTACATCATCTTCATCAGACGACCTCGGGCGGGCCGAGGGCCGAGGGTTTCCTCGTGGCACCGTGCTGTGAGAGTCCCTGCAGACACTGTCACGCGTGCCCGAGACGGACCTGCCTCAGAGCACCAGGAATCGCAGCCTTGTCCCAGGAGGTCCGAGCAGAGAAACCGAGAACCCCCTGCTGGCCCCCAGCCCCCCCCATCGTGACGACTGAGCACCCCGTCACAGTTCCTTCCTCCTCGGAAGAGTGCCGAGCCTGGCAGACAACGCACACTTGACCTCTTGACTTCGAGTGAGACCTACACACAGTCGTGCTAGAACCTCCAGTCTGACCAGAGGTGGTTGACACAGTGACTCGTCCCCCTGTGGTGAGACAGGTGGTGAATCCTGCTGCAGCATTGTGGGGTGACCTGCCCTCCCGCCTTCTTATTGGGGGGTCACATGGGCAACGCAATGCTTCCCCAGAGGGCATGTGCTGCGTTCCCCCCGATAAGATTCCGTGCTGTGACTTTGCTTCTTCTCCTTCTCCATGTGCTCTAACCCCGGGGGCCGGGGAGGGTCGCTGGCGTCAGAGAAAATCCCCATGTGCGTCCTGACGCCGTGCGTGTGCCCCAACACCTCGTGTAGTCGCCCCGACCCGTCGCCAAAGCCATGGTTCGTCGGTGGAGCATTCACCCAAACCAGCGCCTGCGAGTCGGAGACGGGCGGCCCTGCTTCCCACTCGGCTCCTTCCCCGGGCGTCTCCCTCCGCGACGACAGCTCACCCGCTGGCGTGCTCCCCGTGGTCACTCCGGCTGCGGAGAGGGAGGAGGGCGGCGACCCTACACGCCCACACACGGCCTCTGCCACAGAGAGGCGGGCTCTGAGTCCACGGCGGAGCACGCGAGCCTCTGCCCCCGCCCCCCACCCCGTTTGAGGACGCGGTTGTCACCGGTGGGAGTGGGCCGGCGCTTCAGGCGGCCAGCGGAACGGCGGAAGAAATCGAACGGCCGACCACCCCCTTCGGCGGCTGCGCAGGGTCTCCCCGCGCCCTCACGTGCTCCATAGTTTCGGACTCAGCGACAGTGCAGGAGACAGAGCTCCCGGCCTGCAGAGCCAGCCCGCTTCCTCCGGACCGTCTGGCTCACAGGCGCTGTCCACTCTGTTCTGGGCCAACTGCGCAGGCCCAGGAACCCCCCAGAGCCACCGCGTTCTCCCCACTGCCCTCCGGTTCCCCCCTCGCTGCGAGTGTCCCTTTCCCCAGCACGCTGAAGGGCGTGCCGTCGCTGCAGAGGGGGGTGGTCCTGCTGCGGTCCTGCTGCGGTCCTGCTGCGGTCCAGGGCGCCAGGTGCCGGAGGCGGGGCCCTGCTGGGTCTGCAGCCTGAGTCGCAGGCCGAGTCTCCCAGGAAGCTCCAGGTCGGGGACCGCGCTCCGTGGGGTGTCAGTCGTCCTCACAACAACCTGGGGGCAGCCACGTGTGTCTTTCCTTCGTTCTTACGTTCGAAAGGGGAACAGATGGAGTCTCAGAGGTTAAGTGCCCTTCTGAAGGTCGCACACAGGTAGAGTGCCTGGGGTTGAAAATTCGGGCTTCGTGCTGCCAAAGCTGGGTCTCAACCGTTAGCAGCTGGATCGGGGTGACACGGGAAAGCCGTCTCCCAGCGTGTGGTCTCGGCGGTGTAAGTCAGAATGGCCTTTCCGTGCCCTTGACCCTCAGCAAGTCATGCCACGCCTTGGCCCGTGGTCTCTTTCGGTTCCTACTACTAAGATGGGCTGTACAGTTGTGACGCTGTTCACAATGACCTCTGCCAGTCCCAACCTCCCTCTGGCTTCCAGACGTCTCCTGGGAGGCAGCGGGGGCAGCAGGAAGACACGCCGCAGTAGGGAGCACGGAGTCCTTCCTCCGTTTCCCCCGGCAGGTCCAGTGCTGTCCGCACATGCACGCCGCTGGTCACCCGTGAGGCCTGCTGGCACACGCATGTGCACATCAGGCAGGAGAAGAGGCCACGGTAGAACAAACATGCTCCAGAACACACTGCGAGTGGCACTGATTGGCAGCTCAGAAACAGTGCCTCAGTGGTGTGCCCTGTCCGAGGGTGTGACGTGCTTGCTGTCTCCTCCTCCGGCTCCCAGCGGCTCGGAGCCCGGGCTCCACTCGAGTGCAGGGAGAAGCACACGCCCCTCCAAGACCAGACACTGCACAGGAGTCCGTGGGGCGCAGCATGGAGCACCCCGTGCAGGCACAGACCTCAGGGTCACAGAGAGGGGCGGAGAGGCGCTGGAGAAGCCTGGCTCTCACGAACCCCCCAGGTTCCTTAGACACCCATTAACTAATCAATGACTAGGTAGTAATCAATGATTAATTTCATGCAGGTTTTCTTAGAAAAACTTCTTCTAAGAAAGCTGACCTGGGATTTAAGTCGTTGATTTAAAAGTCAACCGCTTCTGGAGTGTTTAACTTAAAAATAACTTATTTCGAAAGACGAAGTAAGTTACCATGGCTCCCACCTTTCCCGTGTTCCATCGTAGACTGGGTAGAGGGTTACCGGGCGGACATGCACTGCGGGCGGAAGGCAGAGAGGGGACCGGGACCTCACCACCGGGCAGTCACTGGGGAGGAGCACACTTACCAGCTCGAGAGCTGACAGTCGCCTTGGCCCGCCACAAACAGTCTGAGTTTACAAGTCCAACAACACCTTGCTCCCCCACCGCCCCAAGTCGTCTCGCTGTACCGGGGACAAAGCCGACGTGCATGAAAGGGACTGTGGGGGGGAAGAAAAAACCAGGGAGACACGTTCTGTGTTGGCACAAGAATAACGGGACCCATGAAAGCGGGGAACGGAGAGGCAGCCCCACGTAGACCGGCATCTCACGGAGGTTGAAGGTGACACCGCCCCCGTGGGAAGGAAGGGAAGGCGTTGTGAGCCCGAGGTGCCGGGACCCTGGCCAGTCAGACAGGGACAGAGAGATCTCTCTGGAACCGAGCACACACAAGACAGACCCGAAGTGGACAGAAGACACGAAAGGGGAAAGGTCACGCCAGAGAGTCATTGAAAATGTAGACTTCCGACTTTGTGGCTGAAAAGAAGTTAACTTCAAAAGCACCAGCCGTAGGGTCCAAAGTTGGTGGGTCTGACGACCACAAATAGAGGATTTTTGTGCGCCCGAGATATCGTGGACTGATGCGGACTGTGGCTCATGGGGTCCACGTCATTATGGAAGAAATGAGACATTCACACGGATTACCAAATCCGGTGGAGGAAAAGGGACAGCATAGTTTTTCTCTCAAGGGGAGCAAAATCCTCAGCCCTTGCTCCAATGAGCTTTTATTGTCTCACTGGGCACATTACAAGAAGGTCCTCATTAAGTATGCACAGGTTTGCTGTAGGTGCTTACCTTTACAGAAAACAAAGGAGCCAATGCTGCTAATCACATCCCGAGGGGTATTTGCAAATGAAAAGGCAAAAGTGGTTAAACCGGTTACACTCATCCTTGGAAGGTTTAGCATGGATTTTAGGAAGTTGCTTTGCAGTAAATCTCCTCAATTCAGAGTGAGGGCGTTTTAGCAAAAAGCAAGACTCACAGCGGCCTAGGCACATTGCAGGCCTGATTCCCCACGGGAGAACCTACCCATGGGCGTGGGTCCTGTGCATCTCCGAGTGGGAGCTGGGCCCACGCCACGCAGAATGGTCTACTGCAATGGACAGAGCTGAGGGGGCGATAAGCAGGACACCTGTGATAAGGACAGCGGAATTGTAACTGGAAAAGACACCAGCATTTGGGCTGCCTGTCACTACCAAACCCAACAAGCAATGACAGCGATTGGATCTTTTATGGGCGCTTTATTCAGATGGCCAGCGATCAATCCGAGAAGATGGCGGGTTCATACCCTAACAAACCATGTTGCCTTCTCTTTCCTGGCCAGATCTCTTATAAGGGGGTGGGGGAAGACACACAAGGTGTGGTGAGGGCTTTGAGATTCAGGGAGGATTAGGTGAGCAAAGCCTTCCTGTTCTCAGCAGTTAGCTGTTCCCAAGGGGGGGGGGGGAGTGGTCACACAAAAGGCCCGGATGCCTCCGGCTTGTCCCCAGGCAGTAATCTCTAGCCAGTGCCCCAGGAGGTCGGCTGCTTTTCCCAGGAGCCAGGATGGGCCTTACCTGTAGTTTCTGAAACAAAAGCTTAACATACACATGACTTGCTAGACTTACAACTTTTTACCTTCAGCTAAAGTTTTCCAAGTCCTGAGTCCCCTGTCAGGACGACCGCCTATTGCGGGAAGTGGTTATGGGGACAGAAGGATTAGATAAACCGAGAGAAGGGCGGAACAGACCGGTGAGGACCACGGGGGGCCGTGAACTGCGATTCCGCTCCCCTCCGCCCTCCTGCCGGGAGCACGTGCGTGGCCATGCTGGGCCGGGCACCTGGTGACCCGAGGCCACCCAGGACCTGAGAGAGAGGTCCTGAGGGTGTTTTCACAAGTGGGGGCCACGCTTTGGGCATTTGGTGTGTGAAACCCAGGGAGACAATGGTCCTCCCGTTTTGAAGACAGGAGGCTGTTGGGCCAGCCTCTTTGATGTGGACACACAGGGCATCCTTGGCCCACCCCGGTTTCTCCTGGGGTGGGGGCCTGGGGGCTGGGGGCCTGGGCAGCTAGCACGGGCCGTGTGCCCAGCACTGACTGGGTGAGTAGGGCTGGGAGGCCGCACACCCCAGGGAGACACCGAGTCCTTCCTCCGAGGAACTGAGCCCAGAGGAGCGAGAGCAGGAGCAGGAGCAGCACCGGCGGTCTCCTGACGCTCGCTGTGGCCGGGCCTCACGCCGACCACTGATGACCACGCCGGGTGGGCATCTGCTTCCCCACCTGTCCCACGTGGTCAGGAAGTAACAGAGAGTCCAGCGACGGGCCTGAAGTCACGGGACCAGAGAGAGGTAACGCCAAGAGGCAAACCCAGGGACCAGCTGCGGCCCCCGGGCCTCGGACCCCCACTGCCCACCGTCAGCGCCCATGACGCTAGCAGGTGGCATGCGTGTGGGAAGCAAGCGCCACCCTCACAGCGTGGAGGGCGCGGTCCTCGGGGTGCGGCGGCTACTGAAGAGGTGTTTCTGGTGACATCCTCCGTGAGTCCGGGTGTTGCTGCTGTTGTGAGTCCGCACCTCAGGCCGGGGAGAGCTCGCTGGTGTACAACAGTCTTCCCACCCACGGACATCACACGCCGGTGTTTAGCTTCTTCTCTTGAACGCTTGCAGTTGTAAGAATTATTCTGAGATGTTTTTAAAATCTCTGTTTTAAAGGTTATGTGAAAGCACATTTCCTGCCTTTGTTGCCAAGTAACTAGAGATACAATTAATTTTACATTGATTTTTAGGGAGTAACAAGATTTCATTTTCACTTGAGTAACTGATCTGCGGATTTGTGTGTTCTACACGTAGCTGCGACCTGAAGGGGGTGGCTTCTCTCCGTCTTCATTGTTTATATTTTGGTCTGATTGCCCGGGACTTCCGGGACAATGTGGCGTGGAAGCAGGGGGAGCTGGCCCCTTCGTCTCGCTTCTGACTACACGTTTTTTTGTAGGTACTCTTCATCAGCCTGAATAATCTCCCCCTCCCCCTGGACTGCCAGCCATGAGGGTCGTTCTGGGCTGAACGGTGTCCTTCGTCCCCAACTGTGTGTGTTCCACCCTGACCCCTAGTGCACCAGAAGTGGGTGCCCGTGGAGACGGGACCTGTAAGGAGGCTGTTAGGGTGGGCTCCCACCCACTCCCTCGGGGGCCCTCAGAAGGTCAGGGGAGGAGGACATGCGCAGAAGAAAGAGCACTTGCGGACACAGGGAGAAGGCAGCCGTGTGCCAGCTCGGGGGACAGCCCCCAAAGAAGCCGACTCCGGGGCAGTTCAGGGTGGGAGTGTTTCGTTGCTGGCGTGTTTGGTGAGCCACGGATGGCGGACCTATCGGGTGCTGTGCTCTTGTGGGAAGCTTTTAAAATTGTTGTTCCTTTTATAATAACAATAATAATAATGATGATGATGATGATGATGATGCGTCTTTCCCCACCCATCGTCCTGGGCACTGTCAGCTTTCTTCCAGCTCTGCTAAAGTGACTCTCGCTCTTTTGCCTGGTGCCCCTGAAGTCAAGCCGCCCCCGGGTTAACCCCCGGAGTAACCTTTCCCTCTGGTCCTCTTTCAGGCGCCTTCGGGGTGGGGGACGGTGGGCCGGTCAGCGGGCTCCACTGTGCCTTTCACACCTGCCCCGCAGCGGGTTTGCCCCCCGCATCTTTCCCAGGTCGGAGGCCGGGGGGCCCCTTATTCCGTGCCCCTGCTGCTTCCTGACCTGGTTTCTACTTTCCAAAGTGGGTGATCTTGTCACCGGAAAGGACACCAGCGTTCGGGCTGCCTGTCACTACCAAACCCAATAAGCAGTGACAGTGATTGAATCTTTTAGGGGCGCTTTATTCAGATGGCCGGCGATCCGAGAAGACGGCGGGTTCACACCCTAACAAACCATCTTCCCCTTTCCTTCCTGGCCAGACCTTTTATAAGGGGGTGGGGGAAGACACACAAGGTGGTGAGGGCTTTGAGATTCAGGGAGGATTAGGTGAGGGAAGCTGCAGCCTTCCTGTTCTCAGCAGTTAGCTGTTCCCAAGGGGCAGAGTGGTCACACAAAAGGCCCGGATGCCTCCGACTTGTCCCCAGGCAGTAATCTCTAGCCAGTGCCCCAGGAGGTCGGCTGCTTTTCCCAGGAGCCAGGATGGGCCTTATCTGTAGTTTCTGAAACAAAAGCTTAACATACACATGACTTGCTAGACTTACAGTTTTTTACCTTAAACTAAAATTTTCCAAGGCCTGAGTCCCCTATCCATCTCTCCTATGCTGTCTCTAATTCTGTCTCCAAGGATCTCTTTTTATTCCTTTACCGCCCAGGTGGGGTGGGGGGTTGACCTTGGTACTTCCGCAGCAAAATATTCAGGGGAAACAAACACACTCTGGAGTCAGGGAAGGAAACTCCCCGCCTCAGCTACTCAATAACGTATGGCACCGGGAAAGCTACTCCATCTGTGATTTTGCCGTGGGATTTCAGCATGTTCATCCCGGGCAGGTGGACTCCTAGGACAGAGTGACGGTGCAGGTAGGACAAAGGAAGGATCCTAAAGTGGGGAGATTATCCTGGATTATCGGGGCAGGCCCTGAGTGCCATCACGACTGTCCCCAAAAGGGAGGCAGAGGAGATCGGACCACAGAAGAGGAGAAGGCAGCGTGACCACAGAGGCAGCCTGGAATGAGGTGGCCACGAGCCAAGGAATGCAGATAGCCACCAGAAGCCAGGGAAAAAAATCCCCAAAACAACGAGGGAATTCTCCCTTCGGACGACTAGAAGGAGTCAGCCCTGCCTGCACCTTGATTTTAGCTCCAGAGAGCTCAGGACCTGTGGCTGGCAGCACTGCCCAGAGAGCAGATTTGGGTCTTGAGTCACGGAGTTGCTGGGGATGTGTTACAATAGGAATCCAGCAGCACCCGCGGGGCGGCGGCAGTGTGTCTGAGACAGTCAGTGATTCCGGGGAGTCCCCGAGAGGGACTGATGGAGCGTCCTGGTACCGGGTGTTCGAGCCGTGGCTGCTTGTGAGGTCCAGTTCCCTTTTCCCGGTCTCATTACTTCTCCCTTTAAGTGGTGACTCTTCATGTGAAATGCCTTATCTGTCCTTACTATTCCGAGACCCAGCAAACCCTTTTTCGAAGAGGCGAGGGGTGGCTACCTGCATTCCTTGGCTCGTGGCCACCTCATTCCAGGCTGCCTCTGTGGTCACACTGCCTTCCCCTCTTCCGCGGTCTAATCTCCTCCGCCTCCCTTTTGGGGACAGTCGTGATGGCACTCAGGGCCTGCCCCGATAATCCAGGGTAATCTCCCCACCTTAGGATCCTTCCTTTGCCCCACCTCTTTTAGGTTGAGTGCCTCATCTTTTTAGGGTCAGTGCCCGCTCTCCCAACCTCATTCTGACTTCTCCCGTGTGCGAACCCAACTCCGTTAGCCACTTCACACGGGGCGCCCTGCTCTGGTGGGGCTCACCTTCCGGGGCACAGCGGTGCTTTGTGCGGGTTTAGGGTGCAGAGAAGGGACCTGGGATAGATCGGAGGTGGTGGCGGTGGCGTGGGGGGGGGGGGCGTGGGGGCACGATCAAAGCCCTCAAAAAAGGGCGGGGCTCGGGGAGAGTTTTGAAGTCATAAGAGTTCCTAGAGGTGCTAAGTGAGCAACAAGGCGTCTGGGGACCTGTGTCCGCAGATTTCAGTGTGTGGACACCTCCACTGTTTCTGAGAAAAGGGTCGTCCGAGGTTTAAGGACTACTCTGAGGAAAGCTGCCGTCTCCCAGGGATTACGGAATAATCTCCGTCGAGCCTCACCGTGGAGGCAGGAGTGAGGCCAGACTAGCACGCGCTGCTTCAAGGCTGGTGTGGGGGAGCAGAGGCTGTAAGCCGGTGGTGACATGAGTGTTAAAAGCGCTCAGACCCTTCGTACCAGTAATTCCATTGCTAGACACTCTCTGCAGGATAACGAGATGCGAGCAATTCTACACCCAAACACTCCCTGCGCTATTTATAATAGTTGTATCGAACGGAGGACTTGTCGACATACAATAGAGATTTGTATTGTATCTCTGTTTATACAATAGAGATTTATATCCCCATTAAACACTTACGAAGTTTCCTGGTACAGTGAATTGTACATGTCGAGCATGCGCGATACAAAACGACTCCAGATGTAGCCTCCCCAAAGTGACGACGATGTATCAGATGACCAAAATGGAAGGAGTCGATGGTGAGAGCCACTAACAGGTTGGTTTTTCTGAACAGCAGAATTTGGGAGACCAAGTTGCAAAAATGCATTTTTGTGTTTGTTTCCTACAGGTAACATTGTTACAAAAAACCTCCTCCACATCTGGGTCGCTGGTGCTCTCAATGGAATTGTAGAACATGGGCTGTCAAAAAAAAAATTTCCCCCGGCTTTCACCGAGCCAGAGCGAAGGCCCGTTCCCTCAGCCTGCGGTGTGGTGGTGCACTTGCCTCGGCAGTGTGTGCGTGCCCCCGTGTGCACCCGGGGCAGGGCCGTTCTGTTCTGTTCACCGAGAGCAAGGGCAAGCCTGCATGACCGAGACCGTGTCTTAGTCAAGACTACAGCCCGTTGCTTGGCATGTAGTGGGGTGGGTTGACTGAATGCATTCTAACCTCTCAACATTCTCTTTTTTAAAAAACACAGATGGGATTGCTGCAGCTGCTGTCTACTTTACGAGCTACGACTGCAGGTTCGTGCAGAGTGTATTATCTACTTAGACCAACATAATAGGTTGGCCTCTTTCTTCCGCACAAGGGTACTCACATTTACATTCCAGAAGATTAGTGCCTAATTGGAAAAATGTGCTCCACAGGGGGGTTTGAAGCTTCGTTAAAAAAGACAAAAAGCAAGCCCTGGCTGGTGTGGCTCAGTGGATTGAGCCTGAGAACCAAAGGGCCACTGGTTCGATTCCCAGTCAGGGCACAGGCCTGAATTGTGGGCCAGGTCCCCAGGTGGGGGTGTGTGAGAGGCAACCACACACTGATGCTTCTCTCCCTCCCCTTCTCCCTCCCTTCCCCTCTCTCTAAATAGATAAATAAAGTCTTAAAAAACACAACAAAGGACTCTTCTAAAAGGCAATATATTATTCTTTTATTACCTTACACTAATACAAGGTTTCCCTGGCACCAGTCAGAATGAACGTACAAATGGCGTGGAGGGCACTAGGGTGCAGACTTTGTAAACTTTCCTGGGACACATTCTTTCCCCTGCCTGCTTTGCACCCACTTACTCATCCCTGGAGGCAGCACGGCCCACGGTTAGCCCAACGCCCTTCTGTTCCAGACGGTCTTTCTCTGACCTTGGCTTCTACAGGAAAGGTGGAAGCCGGGGGCTCCTGGGCGGTTCTTTCCCTGCAGAAACTGACTGGCCTCTGGGGAGTCGGGCTGGACAGTGGTCAGGACCTCACTGGTCCTGCAAACCAGGGGCCAGAGAGTGTCACTTTGTCCACTCAAGCCCTTTATTTGCAATATGCTTATTCGTGAAGAGAAGGCAAACAAACAGGCAACAACACAAGGTTTCTTGTCTATTTGAGGGGTTTTTGCCAGCAAGTTTGAGAGGCTTTCACATCTGCAGTTACGTGCAGCCGATTGTGCTGTAGGTTTATGGGAGTTCGCTGCCTCCAGGATCCAGGTCAAAATCTCCTCTACATCTCAGAATGTTAAGACGAATTACAATTGGATCTATTGACAATGCATTTGAGTCTAGTTAGCTCTCACACAGGCAAACACTCATTGAAATTCTTTAGAAGTATAATTTCTTATATACACACACGCCTTATCTGTAAAGGGGATCACCAAAGTCAGGCCCTGTAGTAAGTTCCTTTGAAAACCCCCTGGCTGTAGGAATTCATTTTTTTTCACCAGGAGAGATGGGGTACCCCAAATCTCAAGGCTCCCCACCTGGAGCTCCCTGGAAGTGGACACACTCGCCCCTCCCGAGTTAGCTACATATTTACAGTGCATTCCACCGTTACGCAATAGAATTGTTTTCATGGCCCTGCCAAGCATATTGTATGGAGATTCACTCGGGATAGAAAAAAGGAAGATGCTAACTTGGGGGAAAGTAAAAATCCAACCTCTAAAACAACCTTTATACAGTTAGGTAGTCACTTCAGCAAGATTTCAGTGGAAGTTTTCCTCCGGAGACGTCACTGAGTGGAAGTCCTAATTGCTAACACGGGAGCTATCCCTCATCCTCGGCCTCTGGGGACACCTCGGCCACCTGAGCCTGACAGCGCAGGTATTCCGTATCTGGAACGTGCTTGTTGAATTGGTCGTTCACAGCCTGAATCTTGGGGAAAAAAATTGAGCCTGCAGTGTTCTTATCCAGCTCCCTTCCTCCAAGCTTAACGCAATAGTGAAATCTCAATGCCAACCAATTTGCGCGCTATTTACCAGGAAATGTGCAAGTCTCCTGGGCACCTACTTATAATAACTTTACTTATAATACTATCCAGAGGGCGTCTTGTTCTGCTGCTCATCTTCAGAGGCGAGGGGTCTGTGTTCGGCGTCATTAACTGGACAACGCAGACAGATCGCTGAGCTCGTCTCCCCAGTGTCCGAGGTCTACAATGGACTCCGCCACCCCTCCCATTGCCGCGTTGGGGAGCGAATGCTCCGGCGCGAGCTGATGCGAGGGAGCGTCGGCGCACCCCCAGGACGTTAGGCTGCGCTGCTGCTCGCCCGGGCAGCTCCCCACCGTGCAGGGCGGGGGCCTTCCCGGGCCGCCGATCCCCGGGGGCCGCCCGAGTCCCGGAGCCTGCAGGAGTCGCTGGGGAGCGAGGCTGCGAGGGTCGGCGGCCGCCGCTGCTCCCGCGCTGGGCGCTGGCTCGCTGCTGGGGTGAGAGCAGGCACTGCCGCCGTCCGCCGCGGCGCCCCGTTCTGGCCGCTGTACCCAATGAGGAAGCCATGGAAGCGCCCGGCTCCGGAGACCGCACCGCCGGCTTTCCGCCCCTCCCGCCCGCTCTTCCGCCTGCGCCGCCCCAGCTCCCGCCCCCGCGCCCCGCCCTCTCCCGGGGAAGCCGGACCCGACCACTCCCGCGCTTCCCCGCCGCCCGCCGCCGCGCGGCCTGGTTTTATAGGCGCCGCAGCCAATCAGCGCGCCGCTCTCGCGCGGCCCGCCCCCCGGCCAATCGCCGCGCCGCGGGGCCGCCGTCGGCTGCTCGGCGGCGCTCGGCTGTTTTCGTGGTGGCTGGCGCTGCAGGGGCTGCTCGCTCGCAGCCCGGGACGCCGCTTTTTTTCCGGGTTCGGGGACGTTCCGGATGCTTTAGGTGCCGGATGACTGGTCTCCGGATACCTGAGGCGTTTCTGTACATGGATTATCTGGTAGGTGTGGGGGCGCGGCGGCGAGCCGCCCGGCGGACCCGGCGCGCCCAGGGTCCCCCGGCTGGGGGGACCGTCCTCCGGCTGTGTCCCCGGGACGGGATGCCCGGGCCCCCTGGTCCCGCTCCGGCCCTGGAGCCGCGCGGGGCTCGGGCTCCGGGGGCGGGGGGCGGAGTGACAGGTGAGGCTGGCCGGGCGGGGGCGCTCCTCGCCGAGCCCTGTGCTCCCGGGGCGCGGGAGCCCTCGGCGCCCCCTTTAGCAGGACTCCAGGTACCATTAAACAGCCATATCCTGAATGGCTCGCTAAGTGCCCGGCAGCCCGCTCATTTGGCTGTTATTAGCTCTCTAAAGCGGTGACCTCGGTCGCGGGGAGGCTTTAAAAGCACATTACCCGAAAGTCGACCGGACTGCCTGCCAGCCTGCAGCCCCGGCCGGCCGGGGCTGGCAGGGGCCGGCGCGTCCCCACCTCCCCGCCCGCGGGCGCTCTCACCTGCGCGCGGGTGGGTCCCGGCCGAGCGCTTAGGCCGGGCTGGCGCCCAGAAGTTCAGGTGGGAGGAGGGTCAGCCCCGTGCTGGGACTGAACCGAGTTTAAAAATGGACGTGTGTGTGTGTGTGTGTGTGCGCGCGTTTGTGGAATTAGGCAGCACCTCGTATTGTTCCAGAAATTGGATTTGCTGCGGGCTGCGTGTTTGTGCTCTGATTGACCAGGGCTGTGTTCGGTCCGGTAGATAAAACCACCAGGGTTGTTGCCTTGTGACCCGATCTGCTCTTGCAATGCCGAGTTCGAGAGCATGGTGCGCCACATTGACCCTCTTGTCACCGGGCTGGACACATGCAGTCGCTTTTCCACGTAGACTGGCCTGGCCAAGACCTGCCAGTGCCTTCTAGGAAATGCATTCACGGCCGTACTGAGCGAGACCGTGTTGCTCCACGACCGAGAAACGCGGGCCGAGGGGGGACTTGAACTGTTGTTACTTTGTGCACTCTTTGGGCGTGCTGCAGTGGAGCGAGGCAGACCGATGTTTCCTCCCGAAGCTTCAAGGTTTGAGCAGCTGTGGCCAAGCCGGCGGGCAACGGAGCAGAGGGAAAGGCTCCGAGTTCAAGTTCTGTTTTGCTGTTTGTTTGTGGATGTCAGTCACTTCCTCTATCTTTGTGATAAAGGGGCTTTGTCTACTTCTGGAGCCGGTTAGGGGATTATCCGTGTTTTAAAAGGCAAAGTGCCAGCCATGTGGGTTAAGAGAGTTGCCAAATATTTTTCAAATACTATTTTTTAAAAATTAAATAACTGATTATTTTGTAGCTCGTCTTTTAAAATACAGTACTATAGGTTTTCTTGCAGTCGGCCAAATTAAAGTC
Source organism: Phyllostomus discolor (assembly GCF_004126475.2). Classification (NCBI taxonomy): domain Eukaryota; kingdom Metazoa; phylum Chordata; class Mammalia; order Chiroptera; family Phyllostomidae; genus Phyllostomus; species Phyllostomus discolor. The sequence continues at coordinate 1,801,157 of NC_040905.2, forward strand.
ACTTTGTGGAGGATAATTACCAAATAGGAAAGGATGGCATTACCCATACTAGTGAAAGCTAATTTCTGATCCTCAAGTAGTTCCTAAAAAGGAAGTCATGTAGTTATGATCGTTTTGTTACAGTATTTTCTTTATTTACTGGGTGACTTAAATGCACAAACTGCATTCCAAACTGTCTTTGAGGTGCCAAACCCACCAAAGCATCTGGCGAGACAAGAAATGGAAAACTCGTGTTAATCGCAGGTTAATTTCTGGGTGGAGGGCCTGAGGATGGGGGGGGGGGATGTCTGTGGGGCTCCAGGTTACCTGCAGGGCAGGTTAGTGTCCTTACTAATTTGCTAGCAGTTTCCTGTGGGAATCAGTAGGCCCCAAGGTTGACTGGCCTTTTTGTTTTACCTGCCCCACCCCCCAGCCCATTGCATTGTTATTTAAAAAATCACTACTTTGCCATTTTATGCTTTTTAAACAATTCACAAAGGCAGTGAAATGGTTGCATTGAAAATCACTGGCTAATCATTTGGGGTGAGAAAAAATATTACAGGAAATAACTCCGTTTTTATGAGTGTGCTAAGTATCTCCTATGAAGAGATTTGAGAAAATCCTTGACCATTAAGTCAGTTTTCACTGAAACTGGACTGAGGGGGAAAAAACTCTTGTGGTGGTCTTTCGTGTTTAATTTTCGCTCTTGAGCTGTCGGAGAGAATGATAGCCACCTACTCCTTTCTTCCCGCCTTTCACCTGGACTCAGTTTCATGGACAAAATTTTTTTTAAATTTTTCTCTCTCTCTACATATATATATTTTAAATTTTATTTATTTTTAGAGAGGAGCATGGAAGGAGAAAGGAAAAACATCAATGTGTGGCTGCCTCTCAAGCGCCCCCTACTGGGGACATGGCCCACAGCCCAGGCGTGTGCCCTGACTGGGAATCCAACCAGCGACCCTTTGGCTCACAAGTCAGCCCTCAATCCACTGAGCCACACCAGCCAGGGCTTGTGGACAAAATCTCGTTATCAAAAACCAGTTGCTGAAAAAGGAAGATCAACTTTGTTGACTATACCTGGGATCTTATTTTTTAAGTAAGTCAATTCCCAAGTTCTTTTACTTACTTTCCAGGGGGGAAAAATGCTCCTTTCATTCCAAGTCCGAGCCTTCGGATTTTGCAGAGATTTCGGATGAGGGTAAGCGCCCTGTCTGTGCCCCACGCCTGTGCCGTGGCCCAGTCACAGCGATCAGGGTGGTCACAGCGTGTGCCGTCTTTTCTCATCTTGCTCTCCGAAGGTCTGACTCTTGGGCTGGGGCTGCGGGAGCTGGAGGGGGAGCTGCGTGTGCGTGGGGGCCCTGCCCATGGTGTGCTGGACTGGATGTCATCACTTAACCGTTTTTATTTGGAGGAGAATGGAAGGGAAGGGAAATGAGAGGAAGACAGAGGTGCTATTTTTAACGGCTTTTAATAGGATGGCAGCTAGTAAAACATGCCGGCAGCCTCTGATTTGAGAAGTTGCTTTTGATTTCTTAAAAGAAATGCTCTCCTTTAGAGGTGGCAGATAAGGTGAGGGACAGGGGTAGGGCCTTAATCCTTAAGACAGGGTCTTTAGTGATTCCAGTTGAAGGAAGTAATGGTAATTTGCTAACCCTAAATACTGTGTATCGCCCAGTGCCCGCTACTTATGTGTCGAACTGAGTGAATGAGATTTAGACCCTTCTCACCTGCCTCTAGCTGAGACGAGATAAAATCTGTTTGGATTAGGTGTTTTGTTCTGGGGAATGCAGAATGTATCTTTTACCCTTCACTTGAAGGCTATCAAGATACACAGTTTGTTTAGCCTGGGCGGCAAGGGGAGTATGAGAACCTCAGTTTTCCAGTTGATGAGGAAACGGGCCCAGGAGGCCACACACCTGCTTCCCATGTCCAAGATGGGCTTCAAGGCCGTGTCTGCACCTGGCCAGCCTGTGGGCGAAGACCGTGGCGCTGTTCCCGCAGGTCGTAGCAGCACCAGAGCTCTTCTCTCCAGGTAAATAGAGCTAGCGAGCCCAAGCGCAGAGCGTTTCGAGTCAGGTGGGGGAACATGATCAGGTTACCCCGAAGGAGAAAAACACATCCATCCGTTTTTCCTCGGAGGCTGGATGAGATCAAGGTCTAGATTCCTTTTTGCTTTAAGGTTTTGTTTTTTTTTTTTTTTTTTTTTGTTCCCTGGCCTGGATCCCACCCGTTCCCTTCCTCTGCCTATAACGATGAAACGATACAACGAAGAGGATGTAAGTGCACCGGGATCACGTTGCCGATAGTGTCCTTATCTCCTGTGGAGCGACCGTTCCTGCTCAGTGGCAACTGTTGGGCCACCTTTTAAACCAGTCTTAGCCGATGGAAAGATTTGGGGGGTGGTAATCAGTAAGCAGGAAGTCACGGGACTCTTGAGGATTGTTGGAGACCTATGAAAAGAATGCCACATTCTGATCTTTCTCATTGCTCCGTTCAGCAAATATTTATGGAACCCTGCTTTGTGCAGGGCGCTGGCAGTCAGGAGGGCTGCACCCCCAGCGGGGTGCCCTTGGCCATGGGAGAGCCGGGCACGCTGTCCCGCCGGGGCCTGGGTCGGGGACAGGTCAGCGGGGAGGAAGTCCGGTGGCTTCCTGCTGGGGTTGTCTCTTATTTCACGCGTTCCTTTGTCTTACCGTGAACTAAAATGGGAAGTTAGACTTGAACACGTGGCAGCTAACTGCGTGATGGATCGTGGATGCTGGTGGTCCGTGGCTGGCCACTGCCTTTGTATGTCGTGCTTGGGAGTCAATAAGGCTGGGGTTCTCGATGTCTCCCTGGTGTGGAGGGGCGCAGCCGGCCTGCTTTCCCGGGCAGAGGCGGCACCTGCCCTTGTAAAGCCCTGTGTGTCAGTGGGAAGTTCAAGCGGCAGAAGCCAGTTCAAAGCCGGCACCGTTTGCAGGATGAAAACCAGGTCACCGGCCCAGCAGCGGAGGACAGACCTCGTGACGGTGCCGCAGAGGAGCAGAGTGCGTGGGCGCCCCGGTCGGCTGGGAACCGGCCGTGGGGAAGGAGGCGTGAAGGCACCCGTGCGGTTGTATCCGCTGTGCGGTGACCTGACAAGTGCGTGCTGTGCTTCACTCCCAACGACTGTGGACGCGACTAGCTGTGTGATCTGGCTGTGGTCAAACAGATCATAAAGTAACAGTGTAGGCCAAACTTTTTTTTTTTTATTTTTTTATTTTTAATGGCAACTGGGTGAGCCAGAGTCACATAAAGGTTCTTTTATTAATAGATAGCGAGACAGAAACAATGCGAGCACAGGAAACAGGTCTGCCACCCGTGGAGGTCGCGCAGCAGACCGGCTTGGGGGCAGCCACCGCGCTGGGCAGGAAGGAGCGTGGAGCCCGGGGGTGGCCTGGCTCTCCGGCCTGGGCTCCGCAGTCCTGAGTGCGGTCCGAGGGGAGGGCCCAGGGGACAGGATTCCGGTCCTCTGGGAGCCGCATCCTGGGCGGTGCCTGAGCCGGGCTCGAGCGCTGGTGTGCTGCTGGGGGCTGCCGAGCCCGTGGGTTAGGGGCGTAAAATGCGTTGACATCTAACCGAGGCTCCGAGAGGTGGAGCATGTCCCCGGGTTCCCACGGCGGGCAGTGGGCAAGCGGCGGAGCTGGGACTGGGGCCGCCGGGCCCTGCCTCTTGGCTTCCTCCCGGCTGGTCGGTAAAGCCGGCGGAAGCGGGGAGATGTGCACGGCGTGTTTCGTGTCAACACTCTGCTGCTCCTCAGGTCCAGGGTCAGACCCCAGGGGCCCCCCAGCCCACGGCTGGGGCTCCCACGGCTCAGGGACTCGGTCCCGCGCAGGAGAAGGCCGGGCAGAGGAACTGGGCTGTGCCCCGAGCCTCCCCCGTGTCCTGACTGGTCACCAGATGGCCTTGAGCGTCTGGCGCTTCATCAAGTGACCTCAGACGGGTTTCCAGGCAACCTGGTCGGTTGGCCTCCGGCGTCACCTCAGGGACACGGGCCGGCCTCCCCCGGGCGCCGGTTCTCCCTGGAGATGTCACCCAGACTTGGGATCTGTCTGTCGGCTCCTTTGCCTGGTGCTGCCCGGGACGCAGGGCCGTCCCCAGCAGACACCAGGCCCCCAGTAGCCTTTTGCCTGTGGGTGTCAGTTTGGCCCAGTGCCCCGAGGGCGTGGATGGTGCAGGGCTGTATCTGAGGTTGGGTGGGAAGAAGGGGTGATTTCGGGGGGGGGGGGGTAGCTGCGCTGTTGGTGACCAGAAAGCCGCACCATTCCCCAATTCTGTCACCAACTGCGTTAACGGTGGGCGTTCATTTTGGCACCGGCAGCCCCCTGGAGTTCTGCTGGGGCCCCTGCCCTGCATCTCCCGGTGCCTCTGGTTTGGGGTTCCAGTGCACCCTCACTTCTGAGTGTCTGCAAAGTACCTGGGCACATTCCCCCTCAGCAGGGCCGGGGCCGGGGGCTGCGCTTGGCTGAATGCTCTGCAACCATTTTCAGTTTGCGGTGGGCCCCGCACAGGAAGCAGCCAGTCCTGACTTCCAGCGCTGGAGGCGAGACCCGGGGCCAGCCCTCGAGTAGCCGGGGCAGCGGCCACCCACCGCGTCTGTACCTGGCAGTGGGGTGGGGCCCCGGCCACGTGGCTGTCATCTGTCACCAGAGTCGTGTCTGCGCCTGGTGAGCCGGGGACTGTGTGGCAGGGGTGTTTTCCTTGTATCACCTGATGTGCCCTGGTGGTTCGGTTGGCCCGGTGCTGCGGGCGTGGTTTGGAAAGAGGGACCCTGGGGCTCTGTGGGGAGAGGGCTGGTGGCCGGGGTCACATGACCAGTGGAGTGCCCCGGCCAGGGTTTGAGCCCAGCTCAGTGGACCCCGAGCCCACCCGTGTGAGCATTACCCAGGTTGGGCTGACCAGGCGGCGAGGGAGAGGGGCCGCAGGAACCCTAGACGCAGCGCTGGACCTGGAGGGGCCCTGATCGCTGCCTTTGCTCTCACCTGGTCCCCGCCCTCTCCTGCACTCTCCTGCAGGAACCTGATGTTCTGCTCCTTGGCCCACAGCCAGACACACCCACAGGGATTTGATAGCAACCAGCCAACCGCTGGAAAGTTGGGTGGACGGGGCAGTCTCTTCCCTCGGGTGCCTTTGTACTGGCTGTGCTCGGACGGCTCTGCTCTCTGGACGGCTTCTCTCGGGGGCGAGGACTTGTATGTCCTGGTGCGTGTGCCTGTGCCTCCTGAGGGGGGTCCTCGGGGCTCCTTTCTCGAGAGGAGCGCTGCCCCTCTGGCCACCGCAGGACCAGTGACCGAGGCCTGTCCCGCATGGGTCCACATGCAGACTTGGGGGCTCCAGCAATGCATCTGTTGTGAAGTGTGATTTCCAATGCATACAAGTCTTCCCAATCCTCGTGTTAAAGGTAGAAAATAATAAAACACACTTCTGCCCTGGCTGACGTAGCTCAGTGGATTGAGTGTGGGCTGCAAACCAAAGCATCGCAGGTTCAATTCCCAGACAGGGCACATGCCTGAGTTGCAGGCTACGGGCCCCAGCAACTGCACATGGATGTTTCTCTCTCTCTCTCTCTCTCTCTCTCTCTCTCTCTCTCTCTCTCTCCCCATCTCTCTCCCCCTCTCTCTCTCTCCCCCTCCCTTTCCTCTCTAAAAATAAATAAATAAAATCTTTAAAAAAACCCACACTTCCATGTACTTACCCCCTGATTGAACAGTAGTTAACTGTTTCTCATTTTAAGGTCACAGCTTTGATATTATTTAAATAAAAAAAAGAAAGCTAAGGCTCCCACTGCAGCCCGGAGCTCCCCCGCACTGCATCCCTCCGCCCTCCTCGGGGCTGACGACTGTCCCGAGCCTAGTGGGTATCGTCTGGCGCCGGCTCTGCATCCTTAGTACACTTGCACGTGTGGGTAAGCGACGTATAGTGTTGTTCTGGGTGTGTTAACAGTTCCACAGAAAGTGTAACATCCCACCCTCATCTTCTTGACACTTGTTTATTTCTCTGATGTTCTCGAGATTAACTAATGTTGTTGCATGTATCCGTAAATATTTGTTTTACTTTTCTGGTGTGGCTATTACCATTCCTTGTTTTTATGTGTAGAGATCTTGTCTAGATTTTGTGAGGCGTTCACAGGAGAGAATAAATGTTGGTTTTAAAAAATGTTGATTAATTTTAGAGAGAGAGTGTTGGGAACCACCCTGCCTGGTTTCAGAAGCTGTAACCACCCCCCCGCCCCCCACTTCCCCGCCCTCAATGGCTAAGGCTAAGTGAAGGACCTTTGGACCATAAGCCACTAAGGAGACAAAGCTTATCTCCCTGGCAGAGGCGCTGCCTCTGCCCCTTTTACTTCACCCTGCCTGGCCCCCAGTGCTTGACCAGTTAGCCAATGACAGGGAAGATTCCTCAGGGGAGGGACGATCTAAGACAGGCATGATCATGGGGAACCCTCAGGGAAGGACTTGAGGGGCTATAGCAAAAGGGGGTGATGGACCCTCGCCCCTCAGCTTTGACGTAGCCTGAGTCCTCATTCTGTCTGCAAGAAGTCTCCTAATCTCTTGGCTGCCTTACTTCCCCTGCCTGACTCAAGCCTGAAACAATGCTGGTGGTGGGTGCAGCTCTGTGCTGGAAAGGGCGGGTTCCCTAGGGCAATCAGGCCTAAGAAAGAATATGTAAAATCCTGTGAAACCTGCTTTGCTAAGAATGCTCTCAATGAAATGATAAGGGCCCAGGCAGGACATGAGTTTGTTTCCCAAAGTTTTGTTGCCCCTTAGCTAACAGACCCCGACTCAGAATAAGCCTTTGTAGTTCTTTGTATGTTATCTATTGTTTGATCCTTACTGTCTGACAATGATTGATGAGCTTTACTTGTATTCCTGTGCAAATTGAAAGCCAGTAAAAGCCCATTGAGGAAAAGGCTCTTGGTCCTTCTCCTTTGAGGGATCAGCCACCTTTCCTCCCTAAGCAGATCAAGTCTTGGTAGACTTATTCTCATTCGTGGTGGCTGGGGTGGTGGCGGTGGGTGGGTGGGGGACTCTGTGGGCGGAGCCCCCCACAAGAGAGGAAGAGAGAGAGGGAGGGAGAGAGAGAGAAACTTGGGTTTGTTGTTCCACTTACTCAGTTGCTTCTTCCATGTGCCCTGAGCCGGATTGGAACCTGTGACCTCGGTGCATCGGGACGATCCTCTGACCAGCTGAGCTCCTGGGCCTGGCCGTGTGTGTTTTATTTCGCACACATTGTTTAGTAAAATTTTACTGTATGCGGTTTAGTCTTATGGCTCGTCAATAAGCCATAAGCCGTCGACTGTTTATAACAGTCATTTTGCAGCCACATTAACACATACATACATGTAGATGCACATACATGTTCTTGCCTATGTAAGGGCTAGGGTTATTTTGGTAACAGGTGTATTATCAATATCATTAAAGGAAAAGCTTAGTGAAGGAAATTTGGACAGTATAGCAAAGCACCCTGGGGGGGGGATATGCATCTGTCATCTAGCAACCCACAGGGAACCTTTAACATATTTTAACCCAGTATCAAAATGAAGATACTGTTTTATAACCTGTTTATGCCTGTGAACATTTAAATTTCAACCGTTTCCCTGCTGCAACATTTGTTTTCTGCATTATGCTGGTCACCTGTGCTTTTCGTCACGGATCACCTTGTCGTTGAATGTTTCACGTCCGCCCCAGCCCGGGCTGTTGCCAATAACACTGCCCCGCACATCCCCAGCGGGCTCTGCGGGGGTCTCAGGGGCGTGTCCCATGAGGAGCCACAGTCCCATGATACCCTCACGAGTCCCCCCACAAGGGGTGCCGGTGCCGAGTCAGTGTGGAGCCTGGGTCAAGTAAATATAAACAACTTTTTTTTTCAGATTTTATTTATTTATTTTTAGAGAGGGAAGAGAGAGAGAGGGAAGAGAGAGAGCGAGAGAGAGAAACATCAATGTGCGGTTGCTGGGGGCCGAGGCCCGCAACCCAGGCATGTGCCCTGACTGGGAATTGAACCTGCGATGCCTGGTTCGCAGCCTGCGCTCAATCCGCTGAGCTATGCCAGCCAGGGCAAGGTAAACAACTTTTAAAAAACGTGCATAGCTTCTCCTCTGCAGGTGCACACGGCGCGTCTCCAGGCGGAAGAGGGTCACTTGCCTCTTTGCTCCGGGAGGAAGGGGCACCTGTGCTCCCTGATCAGGCGCTAGCGGGAGGTGTGTAGGGTCAAAAGGCAGCTGCGTTTTAAAGCCCTTGGTATCCATGACGCAAGTTAATAGTGGTGGTGCCCTCAGAACAGCGCCCGGGCGTTATCAGTGGCCGTTCCAGGCACCGTTATGTAACAGCCAAGTTGGTGATCATGACCATTAATATTTGCTGTGCGCTCACTCTGTGCCAGGCAGTGCTTCATCCGCATCCAGTCCCCTCCACCTCCCGGCGAGAGGCGCAGGAGCGGCTGCGGCTCCTCCTGGCCGATGGGGGAGCACACCGGGTCCGGAGGCGCCGAGCGAGCCGTCCCCCGCCGCAGGGGCGGCGGGCAGGCTCTGGAGCCGTCCGCAGTCTCCATCTGCTCGGGTCGTCGTAGTGACTGTGGCAAAGAAGAAAAGGAACTTGGGCTTCTGGGCATCCCACGGCTGTGTCTGTGACCTAGGACGTCCCCTGAAGCTCAGTCCCCAGAAAAGGGGACAGTTCCGGGGAGTGTTGCAAAGCAGGTGTCCATTTAGTTGAGACTGAAACCGTTTGAGGTATGTGTCCAGCTTGTGTGGATGTTAGAAGGTATGGTCTGTTCTGAAATGGCAGTGGGTGGTCGCTTCTCTCGCTCTCAAAACGTCAGGACCTGGCAGACTAAAGGCCGACAGCACCGAGTCGTCGGTCCTCGAGGCTGTGTGTGTGTGTGTGTGTGTGTGTATGTGTGTGCGCACGAATGTGGGTGTGGATTCACAGTGTACTGACTCCGGAAACCCCGAATGCTGGGAACCCGGTTCAGGACAAACCGCCCCAAGCCACCCATGGTTCTCCCTCTCAGAATCCGGAGGGAGCTTCAGGGCCTCTGAGACAGCGTCAGCGTCAGTAACAATGTAACGGACTGTCAGTGCTTCGACACAAAGTAACACGCTGTTGTGTCCGCACTGATGGTGTGAGGGGTGGGAGGACTCCAGACTCAATATAAGGACACCACCAGCAGCAGCAGGAGGCCGACTGGAAAGTCAGTCTCTCTCTCTCCCTTAATTTCCTTTTCTCTCTCATCAGTTACACTTTGGTTTTTTCCCCCCTCTCCAAAAGTGGCAATGTTTGTGAAGTAATTTGACTAAACCTGTAGGACCACATTCTTTCTATACATTTTAAGAGCTGATGGGCATTGAACGGTCGTCCTTGACCTTGAGGGGGAAAAGCATGTTTTGTGGTCTCTTCTGCAGTTCTCCAATATTGGGACTTCTAGTCTGAAACAGAACATTAAAGTTAATTTTTATTGTTACTTTAATTTTTGTTTCCTCTTTTCTCCCTGATCTGATTCAGAGATTTTTTTTTTAAGATTTTATTTATTTATTTCAGAGAGGGAAGAGAGGGAGAAAGAGAGAGAGAGAGAGAAACATCAATGTGCGGTTGCTGGGGGTCGTGGCCTGTAACCCAGGCATGTGCCCTGACTGGGAATCGAACCTGCGACACTTTGGTTCACAGCCCCCGCTCAATCCACTGAGCTACGCCAGCCAGGGCAGAGATTTTTTTTTTTATTGATTCATTGATTTTAGAGAGAGAGAAAGAGAGAGAGAATGATCTGTTGTTCCACTTATCTGTGCATTTGCTGGTTGATTCTTGCATGTGCCCTGACCAGGGATTGAACCCTCAGCCTTGGCGTATGTGGACAGAGCTCTAGACAGCTGAGCTACCTGGCCGGGGCCAAAGGTTTTTTTTTTTTTTTTAAGGTGGCATTTATGACTAGTAAGTGATCTGGGAATCTTGCTTCCGAAAACACGTTAACACGGGGTTTCTGAGGGCTGCACGCGACAGGGCCGCCCTGTGTGTGGCGTGGAAACATGAGGTGTTATAGAAAGCTAAAGTGCACCCACCCATCACTGTTATCTAAATTAAATTTCTATTCACCCACGTAAACGATCGTCTTTTCAAAAACCGAGCTCTAGTGTACACCCAGTGAAATGCACAAATCGTCAAGGTCCAGCGTGATGAGTTTACACGACCCTGGACCTTGGGTGACCTCTCCACCCTGCACCCCGTGACCTCCTCCCGCCCCAGGTGGAGGCGCGAAGCATTCCCAGCTCCCCAGAAGGCTCTCCTGCGTCCCTTTCTCCAGGCACCACTGGCGCAGGTGACTTTGCCTGACGTGGAACTTCCGGTGCAGGGCACCTCAGTCACGTGTTCCTGGGGGCGTCGTCTCTCTCCCGGACGGTGCTGTGCGGGGCCGCGGCGAGTTCTTTTCCGGCTGCAGGGCCCTGCCGCACGGAGGCACCGCTGCTCGCCTTCCCGCCCCATCACTGGGGCCTGAAGGTCTTTTCCGGTGTTGAGAGTTTTGACATAGAGCTGCCGCTGACACTTTGTGCGTGTTCTTGCTGGGAACCCCCCCCCCCCCCCCCCCCCCGTCCCTATCGGGCGGGGCGGAACTTCAGGCTCGTGGGGCACTTTGTGGGTTTGGCCTGAGTGGACGCTGCCAGACATGTCCCCACAGTGTTCGCACCCATGGGACGTCGCTGGCCTGCCGGGGGGGGGGCGGGGTCTGGGTGGGAGACCTGCTCCACACCAGGGCTTTTCGGGGTGGTGGGGCTCGTTTCCGGCCGTTCTAGTGGGGGCGACCCCAGAAACTTCAGGTTGCCCAGGGCTGCTTCCAGACACCCAGACAGGAGGACAGTGTGACGCAGGAGGGTTATAAGGCAGGTTTTTTCTTTTGACTGGGGGACGTTACTTGGCCGTGTTCTGAAACTCCTGCACGGTCCGGTCGTGTAATTTGTCTGAGAACTCCGGCGTGCTCCGAGGCTCCTCGGGAGGAGGCAGGCGGCTCGGTGGTTCCCGGCTCGGCCCCCGGTTCCGTGGGGGAGCTCAGGCGGCCCGTCAGTGTCTCCGGCCTCGTCCCCTCGTCTGTCGGAACGACGGTGTTCCTTAGATCGACTACAGTTTCTTTTACGTCAGGACCTTCCTCGATCATCGTGTTCCTTCCAGGAGTGGCTGTCTTTCCGTTCTGTCTTCTGATCCTGCGACATAAACGATCCTCAGGTCGTCTTTGCATCCTTTCTCTTCCACTCACCCCGCCTGGGTTCTGCACGGGCCTTTACTGTTCTGGGGGTGCCTGGGGCCCTCGGGGTGCACGGCTGAGCCGCACGCCGGCCTGCGCTCGGGGATGCGCGCCCTCCAGCGGCAGAGGGGACGCGGTTGCACACTGGAGTGGCCTGTCCTGTCGAGAGGGAAGGGACGGCGGCAGGTAGCAGACGACGGAGGGGCTCACCCTTGGGGGCCAAGGAGAGCGTCCTGGAGGAGTCCTCTTCAGTCTGTGACTCTGAAGTTGGGTCGCCTTGGCCCAGGGCCAGGCAGGGTCAGGGCTGGGCAGAAGGAGCAGCCTGCTCGGACACCCGGGTGGGAGGGTCCCCAGGATGTGGGGGGGCTCCGCGGCCTCAGTGTGGGGGGAGGTGGGTCAGGAGCATGCCAGCTGCGAGGCCTCCGCCCTGGAGAGGGTGATGCCGCAGGCACCACTGAGTTCACCGGGAGCGACACGGTCGCCTCTGGTCAGGGCTGGTGCTCGGTGGGGGTGCGGGGATGGGGGCTGGAAAGGGCAGCCAGGCTGCAGCCAGCAGACCAGGCAGGAAGGTGCTGTCTGGGTCCGGAGTGAAATAAACGGTGGTGCTCAGGGCCGGGCAGGGGCAGAGGGAGGCGGCGATGGGGGCAGAGTTAGCATTCCTTAGGAGCAACCACAGGTACCTCCTACCAGATCGTGGGCTGTGGGAGGTGAGAACAGAGGAGACTGCAGGGCTGGTTTTCAGGCTGGGGGTTGGAGCGTTGTTCTGATTACTGAGCAACAGTCCACCTTGGGACAGCACTTGGCCCTGGCTGGCGTGGCCCTTGGTCGGTGCTTTGTCCCGCAGGGTGGAAGGTCGCCAGGCCAGTTCCCAGTCAGGGCACGCGCCTTGGCTGCAGGCTCAGTCTCCCGAGGGGGGGGGGGGGGGGGTGCCAGGGAGAGGCACCCGAGTGATGGTTCTCGCTCTCTCTGTCTGTCTCCCTTCCCCTCCTCCTCTCTAAACAAACAAACAAGTTAAAAAACAGTGCCTTAACACAAGAACAATGTATCTTGCTCATGCATCTGGAGGTGATTGAGTTCGGCTAGGCTACTCTTGCTCAGGGTCCCCCGAGGAGTCACAGTCAGATGCTGGCTGGAGTCAGCTGGTGGCTTTTTCACATGCTGGCCGGGCCCTGGGCCGGGGGCCAGGGAATGCGGACACCCGGGCCACTCTCCTCACGCGGCCTTTCCGCACCACGGCCCTGCGTCCGGGCCTTGGGGTCACGGGGAGCAGGTGCCGGGCGACGCTGGCAGGTTGCTGGTCTTTGTCACCCGGCCTCAGCATCACACCTGCGTCCCGTTCGCCTGCCCTGAAGGCATGCCCAGGGCCAAGGGCGGGACGCCAACGACGCTTCTCCATGGGAGAGGTCGGAGGTACGTTGAAACTGCTGCCGGCACCCGGGGGCCGGTGGGGTCGTGCACGGCGGTGGGACCCCCGGGCAGAACGGCATGGCGGGGGGGGCGGGAGATGAGCTTTATTACGGTGGTCCCAAGTGGGCGCTGCCTGTACCGAATCCAGGCGAGCTTTCGCGTGGGCGGGTAGGCGTGCAGCGGCGACTCCTGCGTGTGGAGTTCGGGACAGGACGTGACGGTCATGGCCATGGCCGGGTGTGTGTGGTGCTGTTGGTGCCACGTGCCCTCCTCGCCTCGCCCATCGCTGTTGCCCTTTCAGGGAGCAGAGGCCCGAGCTCCGAGAATCGAGTGTCTGCCCGGGGCGGGATGGGGCCGGGATTTGGGGGCCGGGATTTGAGCCCTGGTCTGGCCGATGTCCGACCTCTCGTTCTCACCCGCGTGGGTGACCAGTGACGGTGGCCTTGAGTGGGCTCCCCGAGGAGGCCCGGCTCCCTGCTTGGTGCCGGCCCCGGTTGGGCCTGTGGCTGCTGTGGCGCCGGCAGGGGATGGAGACCTGAGGGGCGGCCTGGCGGGCAGACAAGCCGGGGGTGGGGGGGCACTCTCGGAGGGAGGAGGTGAGCAGTGGGGGCCGGCATGGCCCAGAGCTCATGCAAGGGGATGGAACGGGACCCCCCCCGGGTTAGGTCCGTGGGGACCGTGGCTGGGCTCTGTCAGAGAGAGGTGAGGAGGTGCTGCCCCTGCGGTCAGTGTGCGGAAGTCCCCGTGAAGGAGTTGGGGGTGGTGCTGGGGGTGGGGGGGGTCTCCTTTCCACACGGGACTGAGCTGGAGGCGTGAGCTGCTGGCAGAGGGGAGTGTGACACCGCCTTACTGATGTGACCGGGGTAGGGGTGGGGGTAGGGTGGGCTGAGTGGGACTGAGGGGCAGCAGAGGGTAGCGGGGACCCGAGTGTCGCTCGCTGTGCTCTGCCGGAGTGGGAGACACGGCCGGGCAGTGAGTCAGGCCTGGGCCGCTCAGCACCTGGTTTTCCTCCCAGACTCGGTAGCTGCGTGGGGGCGGGCATCCAGAGCTGCCCGGCACAGGTCTGGGGTGAGTCAGAGCCCGGGGGTCGGGGTCCAGGACCCTGGGGCACGGGCTGGAAGGTGGCTGGGGCAGGAAGGACGGAAGGCAGGAAGGTGAGCGGTCAGTCTGCGAGGGGCCAGTGGCAGGGGAGGCCGAGTGGTGGGTGTCGTCTGGACAGAGGCGGCGCTGTGGGTGGGCGGGCAGTGGGGGACTCATGGAGCATGCAAACCGCTTGTCTGAGGGAGGCTCGGTGGCTGCGGTCCCCTGTGGACACCACCCTCGTGGGTGGGGAAGACACCAGGCCCAGGGCGGGACCCTGTGCCTCAGTTTCCTCGTAGGCAAATGGCCGTAACAATAGCACCTACGTTGCAGAACTGAGCGAACTGTGTAAGCATCTAAAGAGAACCCAGGCCGCCAGCTGGAGTCGGTAAGGCAGACTGCTGGGCCTGAGGACCTGGGACAGGAAACGGGACACAGGTGTTCACTGTGCCTGGATGGGACTCCGAGTGTAAACAGGGGCTCGGGGCACCGTTGTCCCCGAAGACTCCGCTCTGCTCTCCTCGTTTTCCCAGGACCAGCCTTTCACCACTGCCCCCTCGCCCCCCAGCTCCTGGCCCGTGCAGAGGCGGCGGGCCGGCTGGAGACTGAGCTGCTCCTTGGAGTTTCCCGTGGGGTGACTGGTGGTTCTGGCGCAGCGCCTGGTGGTCTGCGTCTCCCTGAGGCCGCCTCTGCCCAGAGCTGTCCTGAGGTCCGGCAAGCTCCCCCGGGCCCCGCTCCGGGCTGTGTGGCGGGGTGGGGTCCTCAGCGGCTCTGCTGTTGACACCCAGCGGCTCGGAGGTCAGGCTTGTGCTTGGGAGAACGTGCCCCCGCGTGTGATGGATGGGCCGCCTCTCCTCCCCTGCCTCCCACCCGCCTGCCGGTGCCTCGCAGACAGCGTGGGGCGGGACGGAGCCCGCGATGATTTACGGGGTGAGGCTGCTGCTCTTTGTCAGCTCCGGTGTTTCCGGCACGCGGCCAGCGCTTTTTCTAAGCCGCCGGGCTGGAGGTGGAAACCCTCTGGTGATTGCTGGGCCTCTCTTTTCTCCCTGCTGCACGTGGAGATGCCGTATGCGCCTCTCTATTTCTCCCCGGTCGTGTTTCTCCGGGTGCGCCATCCCTTTCCCCGTGATTTGTGGGCTTTTGGAGACTGAGGACTTAGGCAGGATTACTCGGTCCTTTCCTGGGTTTCCTTTACATTTCCGGGCCCTTGTCAGGGGGCCCCACCGACGCGACCTCGGCTGCGGTTGGGGTCACGTCTGGAGCCTGAAGCGGAGCTGCCCTGCGTTTCTCCGGACTGCGGCTGCCGTGGCGCCGAGGCCCGGCGTGCAGGAAATGGGTCCCTGCCCCGGCGAGCTGGGCTCTGCCTCACATGTGCCTGCGTCTGCTGGGGGCGTTTCTGGGAGGGCCCGCAGGTGAATGATCTCCATGTCTCGCCCTCTGCATGCTTCACGTTTATCACGAGTAACGAACGATGTGAGCGTAACGTTCACTCCGAGTGGTGGCAGAAAACAGGCGGAGTCAGCACGTTCTCTTTTGAGTCCATGTCGGGAGTTAGATGTTCAGTTGATGATCTTTTAAGTCTCTTTAAATCAGGTATTTGATGATCAATGCATAGGAGAACACGAGGGCTGTGTCATGAGACAAGTTGCCTAAAAAGTTGGAATGACGAAGAGCTGTGTAAGAAGCGATGCGTATTTTAATTCTTGGTGAAAAAGTTGCCTCGGATAAACCAACATTAAAAGTGCCTGACTGCCCCTGGCTGGCGTAGCTCAGTGGATTGAGCGCGGGCTGCGAACCAAAGTGTCGCAGGTTGATTCCCAGTCGGGGCACATGCCTGGGTTGCAGGCCACGGCCCCCAGCAACCACACATTGATGTTTCTCTCTCTCTCTCTCTCCCTCCCTTCCCTCTCTAAAAATAAATAAATAAAATCTTTTAAAAAAAATCCCTGACTATGAAGAAGTGATGGGGAGGGAGGATCCAGGTGTAACAGGCTCATGACGGTGGATTCCCGCGCTTGCGCACACACACACACACACGGCTGAAAGCAGTTCTTCTGTTTCCCAAACTCGAGCTTAAGGGTTCGCCTCTGAGGCAAAGGTCATTCACCCCACCGCTTTATGTTACTGCGGAGAGTTAAAACAGCAACAGCAGTAACAACAAACTAGTATTCATTCTTCTAAGAGCATCTGTGGGGACCGTGTTCCCGGGTATTCAGATTTCACGAGGACTTGTGGTTTACTAAGCAACATTTTAATCCGTGTTTATTGCTTGAAATGAGACATAGTGACTTCAGGTCCTTGGTTTTAATTCAGAGGCAGAAGCCCGTGTGCACATACCTTCCTAGCTACCATAAGAAGAGAATCTGTGAGCTTTTAAAATATTCCACGGCCCTGGCTGGCATAGCTCAGTGGATTGAGCGTGGGCTGCGAACCAAAGCATCACAGGTTCGGTTCCCAGTCAGGGCACATGCCTGGGTTGCAGGCCACGGCCCCCAGCAACTGCACATTGATGTTTCTCTCTCTCTCTCTCTCTCTTTCCCTCCCTTTCCTCTCTAAAAATAAATAAATAAAATTAAAAAAATACATCCCATGGAGGATCAATGTCAGAATCATTTTGGGAGAAGAAAAGCTCCCCTCCCCCCCTTCGTCCTACCTCCCGTCTGCATCCAGCAGAGACGCTTACCGAGCGCTCGTGTCTGGCAGGCACTGGGGCATCGTCGGTGGGACGGAGGTAATGCTCTGTCTGCTGAGGCCAGGGAGCCTGAGACGTTGAGTGCCTACTGCTCTTTGCTGTGGGAAAGCTCCAGATGATGGATGGGCTGGGGGTGGGGGCGGGGGGCACCCAGTCTGCATGGGCCGGCTGGAGATCGTTTCAGCCTTTGCAGGGCACACAGTTGCAGTCCCGACGGCTCAGCCCCGCCCGGGCAGCAGGAAAGCAGCCACAGATAACGTGTCACGAGATGGAGGTGGCTGTGTTCCAATAAAGTTTTATTTGCAGCAACAGGCACTGGGCCAGCTTCCATCGGCCAGAGTGCTGTTGGGAGCACCTCTGCTCACAGGCAGCACCGCCCCAGGCCCCGCTCCCCACCACATTCTGTTCTTCCCTGTGATCTTTCTCCGTAGCTCTCGTCATCATCCCACTCCATCTCTCTGTGGCTTCTGCCTGCCACCCCGCCGCGTGCCAGCTCCTGGGAGCAGGGTGTGGGCTTGCACGCCTCCAGCGGGGGCGCTGGTGCTCCGTGTATTTAATGCCGGGGATTCATGCCAAGTACACCGGGACCTTCCACGGGGCCATGGAAAATCCTCCAGCCTTTCAAAAGGACTGTGGCTCTGAGCCACCCCGGGGCGGCGGGATACCGGGACCTCCATGCCTGGGAGTTGCAATGCCAGGGCTCAGAGTCACAACGGTCATGGGGATGGAACATTCTTTTGCTTGCAGTTAACGAGAAAGGCCTCTTAAAAAAAGAGCTCTCCCACCTTGTACAGCAGAACGAACACGCTGCAGGCCCCCCAGGATCCCTGTGCTCCTAGAAACCCCTCCCGCTCCCTACAGATCAGACCGTGCGGGCTTCTGCCGCACACGCACCTCTCCCTGCGTGCCGAGAGGGGAATCCTCGTGTCCGGAAGAGGGCTCACGTCTAGGGCGGTCAGCCAGAGGGTCGCCGGGGCGCGTCAGCGTGTCCTTTGAGCAGGGCGAGCCCCTGCATTCAGCATGGGGGGTTCCCGTCAGTCCTCAGCAGTCGGGGTGGTTGCCAAACCGGGAAACGCTTGCGAACCCGCTTGCCTCCACTTGACTCCACTCCCATGAATGTGGGTCTCGGGTCCAGACGGTCTGGTTTCCAGTCCTGGTTCTGTCCCGGAGGAGCCGCTGTCTGTTCCCCCACGTGTGAATCGGGGATAGCAGCACCCCCGTAAACTGGCCCACGTCAGACTTCCATTTAACTGTCTAAGGGCCCCCTCGGCCCCCTTCAGGCTGGGTCACTCAGCGTTGGTGTTGTTTGGGAAGCAGCAGCTTCGACAAGATACGTGTTTATGTTTATTTTTTTTCTTAGATGGGTGAGTCCCCAAGTAATTAGAGCTCCAAGATGCTTCTGCCCACTGTGGGTGGACTTGAGATTTTATTTATTTATTTCTAGAGAGAGGAGGAGGCAGGGAGAAAGAGAGGGAGGGAAGCATCGATGTGCGAGAGATACGTCTGTTGGTGCCTCTCACATGTCCCCTATCCGGGACCTTTTATTTTGCAGCATCTCGTTGAAGATTTTTTCCCCCTTTATTTTCATGCTTACCTTTGAAATTTCTTAGGGAAAACAACAATAAACTGTAAGTCATCCAGATCCGCAAACCAGGTATGTGCCCTGACTGGGAATCAACCAGTGACCTTTTGGGTCACAGGCCGGCACTCGGTCCACTGAGCCACCCCTGCCAGGGCTGTGGGTAGACTCTAAACTCATGCTCTACAGTTGCTGCCAGAGCTCCTGCCATCGCCTCGGCATTGCAGGCAGCAGGATGGAGAGAGGGTGGAAGAACTTTTCTCCCTCCTGGTAGGCTTTTAAGACTTCGATGTGTCGTATGTGCCAGAACTTGGTCACGTTGTCATGCCTGCCTGCAGAGGAAGCTGGAGTGATTTCTTTCCTGAGAGAAAAAGAATTCTCTGCAGGGGCATTCGGCCATTGTTCACACACCTGTGTCTCCGCTTCTCCTGAGCGTGCCAGCAGGGATATTCCTGTCCTCGGCTGTGCACGGCTTTTCTTTCCCGAATGGCTTCTCCTGAGCCGTGCTTTTGGCTCCTCCGTACGTCTGGGTTGCTCTGACTCTTCATGGCTGTGAAGTCACTTAACGGCGAAGCTTTTAACCGTCAGTATTTTTCCGCTCAGATTTTGGAGAGCGAGAATCCCTTGTTGTGCCCACGGGGCACCCCCCCTCCCCCCGTGGTTGCTGGGCATCTCAGCGTGGCCGGCCTGCCGGCTGGGTCAGCCCTGCCCGTCCTGATGCGGCCTCTCCGCCCGTGGCCGATGGGCCCCATCCTGGACACGTGGAGCCTCCTTTGTCAGGAGCTGGAGACGAATCTCCGGGTGGGAGGGATGCTTTGTGCATGAGTGGGCGGGTTAGGTGGTGGCAGATCGTGGGTCAGCGAGTCTCAGTGCCGGGTGGGAGACCGACAAGCGACCGGAGGAGGACAGGAGGGGCCGAGGCCTCTGGTGGGAGCCCCCGATGCTCACTGCCGTCGCTTTCATCTGGAACCTTCTTTTCTTCTGCTGTTCCCTCCCTTCACCTAGCTTACTCGCAATCTTTTATTTGTTTTTTAAGGATTTTACTTATTTATTTTTAGACAGAGCGGAATGGAGGGAAAAAGAGAGGGAGAGAAACATCAGTGTGTGGTTGTCTCTTGCAATCCCCCTACTGGGGACCTGGCCTGCAACCCAGCATGTGCCCTGACTGGGAATCGAACCGGTGGCCCTTTGGTTCTCAGGCTGGTGCTCAATCCACTGAGCCGCACCCGCCAGGGCTAACTCGTAATCTTTTAAGATTGTTCAGGAGGTTCCCTCTCTTGCAAGTCTTCCCCTCTGACCCCCCTCGGGAGGGGTCGGGGGTCTGGCTCCGCGTCCCCAAAGCCCTCTGTGCGCACGTCCCGCCCTGCTGAGCACAGAGCCGTGGCCGTGGCTGTGGCCGTGGCCGCCGCAGGTCTGTGACGTCACTGCTGTCTCCGGAGCTGCAGGTGGCCAGGCCAGGGCTGGGTCTGTCTTTGCCTGCCCGACAGTCACCTAGCAATGCCTGTCACGTTTCAGGGGGCTCTGCACGGTTTTTTCTTTTCCTTTTCCTTTTCCTTTTCCTTTTTCTGTATTGAATTTTTATCCCCAGTGCCTGATGAAAAGCGAAGGAATAAAACCTCCCAGGCACTAACTGGCAGAAGGCTTCTAGTGACTACAGATTAGACACATCTTCCCTGTCGCCTTGTAAGTTAGAAGGGGGTTCCTCCCCCTCTCCACACTGTTGAATCAGACTTTTCCGAACGAGAACTGTTCTTACCTTCAGCCCGAGGCAAAGTCTCTTTGTGTGTGTGTGTGTGTGTTACGAGTGACTTTGAGTGCCGCTTGGCAGAAGATTGGCTAGCATTTTGCTGAGAGACATCTGTACATCTCGCTGTGATGATTTAGGCTTGCGTTTGGTTGTGTCTGGTAGAAGGCTTTCTTAGACTGTATAGTAAGTAACATTTATTTCGTAGCGTCTTGTTGAAGATTTTTTCTCGTTTGTTTTCATGGGTACCTCTGAAGTTTCTCAGAGGAAACAATGAACTGTAAGCAGTCACATAAACTTCCTACTGAGTGTTCCCTTCCCTTTTGGGGGGATTGTGCATGGTTTCCTATTGTCAATAGACTTGAACCAGCCCACGGACGGAGCTGCCCGGCCCCAGGGTCAGAAGTGCTCCCCAGCGTTGAATCGGCAGCCACCTGTTTGGACAAGAGCATCAGTGAATGTCCGGAACCCTTTGAAAGCTTACGTTTTGCGTTTGATGTTTGCATCGCTGTGGCTTTATTCTGAGTGTCCGTGCACATAGCCTTTGGCTTCTGCTGTGTTCCTTCCCGGTTGTCCTAGTCGCGCAGAATTCCGTGTGGTGGGTCTCGGGAGAGGCAGAGCCTCTTGCCGCGTCGGTCTGGTACAACTTCCCGGCCTTCGGGGGTGGGGGGGATCGTCCTGGAAGCCGTTGGCCGCTGGGGGTCCTGGGCGCCCGCGCCTCTGCCCCCTTGGTGCAGGGATACAGCCTCGCCGCCGAGACCTGAGGCAGAAACCTGATGGAGGAGTGAGCCCTTGGCCACAGCGGACCGAGGTGGCCGTGCTGGGCTGTGTCCGGTAGGCTTGTCTGGATCCACACCAGGTCAGTCCGCTCACAGCCGCACTCCGGTGAAAAGAAATGAATCAGTACGCACGTCCGGTATGCGCGGTTTTGTGAGTGGACTCGAGTTTCCGGGGTCGGAGCTGGGTTTGGGGGAGAGAAGCTGTGCACTGGAAAGTGAGCGCTGTGACGGGTACTCTGAGACACACGCAGGACGATTTCATTTCTGCGAAGTTCAAAGCCAGCGAACCTCAGCCACACGACACTGTGCTGTGGGGAGGGGAGCTGCAGGACAGGCAGGTGTGGTGGCCCCCGGGCGGCGGTGCTCAGAGCGGGGTGACCTGCCCTCCAGGCGAAGGAGGGGGCTGTCTGGCGAGCTTGGAGCCGGCCCTGGGCGTCCCACCTGCGGGTGGGTGGTGGAATGCGGCTTTTATCTCGGGCCGACGCCAGCCGGACTGCTGCACGCCCATCCGTGCTCCGGGGAAGCAAGCGCTCGGGGATCCTCCGGCCTGGCGCTGGGGCTGAGAGGCTCCTCTGGGGGCGCTGGGGTGTGGGGGTGGGGGCAGCAGCCCTTCCAAGTCTCAGTAGCTGCTGCCACCCCCCTGGATGGTGGGCACGGTGCGTCTGCTGCCCCTCTGCGTGCTTGCGTGATGTGCTCTCGGTGCGTCCGCAGAGGGGGTCCCCTTTCCCCGTGTGAGTCTGTCAGTCCACCCCAACGCCCTGCGCCCGTTCCTTGATTTCAGAATACGGGGTCCTCTGTGCGGAGGACAGTAAAGGGCTTCTCCCGTCCTCAGACCCAGTGGCGACGGGCCTCGGCCCCTCCCCTCTGAAGGCCGGGGCGGGGGGCGGGGGGGTGGGGCGCACGGGGTGTTCCCATCCCAGACCGAGTGCTTTTCCAGGGCCGGATGAAAAGGACCGACAGTGGCGTGGTTTCTCCCTCGCCGCACACAGAGGAGGGTGAATGTGTGCGCACGCACAAGAAGCGTAAGGAAGTCGCTAACACGAATGAAGCGAAGCCAGGGTTCTCAGTGAGTGGGATGCACACCAGCTGTAGACTCTCCCAGGGCGGGGACCCCACTGCGTTTGCCTTTGGGGCCCCGGTGCCCTCGCAGCCTCTTGCACTCGGCGAGCGCCCAGTAGGTGTGTTCAGGGGCAGGAGATTACAGTGAACTCAGTTCCCGGCTTTGCCGTCACCGGAATTCAAGAAGCCGCCCGTGCACTCTGTTCCTCCCGCCACTGTTTGTTTTAGCGGCCGGTCGCAGCCGAGTCTCTCCCGTGGATTCGTCCCAGATGCTGGGTTTTGTGTCTGACCTTTGCCACCTCAGGACCGAGCTGGCGATGGTGTCTGTCTGCGGCTAGATGAGCAGGCGACCTGGGGGCCGGCGGGGACGTGTATTGTGTCGTGGGGGCAGGGGGCACTCTGAGAATGTTGTCTTCCGGTCATCCAGGACGCAGAGGCTGGGCTGGACCAGGTGTGCCAGGGCTGAGCTGCGGGGGGAGGGGTGTCCATGCGGGGTGAAGGGAGGGGCGGCAGGAGGAGGGGGAGAGGGCCCTCAGCCCACGTGTGGCTCCCGTGCAGGGAGGCCTGGGGGTGTGGGGCAGTGGCTCGGGGAAGAAGAGGCTCGGAGGAAGTCTCTCCCTGCTGCGCAGCCTCCTGGGGCAGGAAGGGCCTGGCCCCAAGACCTCGGAGCCGGCGCTGGCTGCCAGCCACTCGGGCTGCGAGGACCGGAAGCCCCGCGGGGAGCTGTCGCTCAAATCACTGTGCTCGTCCCCGCGCAGAGCCGAGCGAGAGGCCTCGGACCCCGGGGGCCCTGACGGCCGGAACCCCAGCATCCTGGGCTGCTCGCTGGTGTGGGGGGCCGCGGACCAGCCCGCAGCCGGGGCCCGCCCGGGTGTTCGGTCCCACTGGACCGAAGGAAGCAGCTCTGAGCTCTGGCCGTGGGCTGCCGGTTCTAAGGCATCGTCTCTGAAAGGGGAGTGCGGTGGATCGGACTGTGTCTTGCCCCTCTGCCCTTTCCTGAAATCTCACGGGTTGAGGCTGCCACTCTCGGTGGGGGAGTCTGGGTCCTGGAGCGTTGGGACCTGGTCCGCTGTAGGTACAGCCACGGGGTGGGGGCGGGTTCAGCCTTTCACAGAATCACAGAAGGTTTGCTCTCCCTGCTCCTGGAGGCCACGTGGAGGAGGCCACATGGAGGAGGACAGGTGGAGGAGGACAGGTGGAGGAGGCCACGCGGAGGAGGAGGCAGGGCCAGGACTCGGGCCCCCACCAGAAGCCCACGGAGCCGGCACCCTGCCCTGGGACCTTCCGCCTGTGGACCTGGGAGGGAGAGGTTGTACCCGCCGTTCTGTGGTGTTCTGTGCGGCGTCCGGGGGGGACTCGCGCTTGGAGGGGAAAACCTCGTGAATTGCAAATAAAGAACATAGGCCTGAAACATTTTTCTTATCACCTGTTGAAAATAAATGCTGCATTCTAAGTAAAACAAAAAGTAGAGGCGGGAATTGACGGAGTCGTACCTGGGTGGCCAGGATGAGAAACTGTGTTCGGTGGCCCACGGACTTCTGTTTCCGGGTGTCTCTGACGTTGTTGCCATGTAGCAGGCGACCCGGCCCGGGAAAACCAAGGAGAGGAAAGCGCGGTTCTTACATATCAGGAATCCACACTCTGAAAGGAGCAAGTCAGAAACGAAAGGATGCATCCTCATCTATACATACACACATACGGGGGGCCAAAGCCGGGTCACCGTTGTGAGCACACGAAACCCAGAGTTTGTCATCGTGTGTTAACTATTGTGTTGCTTCCCACATGGACAACTGTAAGCCTGCTCCCCGCCCCCCCACCCCCGTATATATGTGACTGAGACGCCGAAGACACCTGGGCTCAAAATAAGTGCGTGTGTGCAGGTGAGTGCACACTGAGCTTTGGGTGTGCGACAGCCTAATAGGAATCAACCCCCAGGGACAGGGGGGGCCCCCTGTGCGTGCCACCCCGGAGTCCCCCTGCCGTCTGCAGTGGGCAGAGCTCCCTTGGGACGGCGGAAGGAAAAGGTGCTGTCTCCTGAGACGTTGCTGGGCAGGCGGAGGCGCAGCCGCCCTGCTTACTGGGCAGGGGCCAAGGTGCAGGTGGAAACGCGTCCCTGTCCTCAGTGACGGACTCTCAGCAGCCACCAGACGCTGGAACACGCGGGGTGGGAGGCAGGGGACACCGGGGAGGTGATCCATCCTCCCTGTGCGGTGGGGGCTGGCGTGTGCTCTCCCCGGTGCCGTGCCACGATGCCTCACAAAGACGCGATTTAGTGTCTGAGACAAAAGCGGTCCTGTTACTCGGGGTCTAGACCGTTTCGGGTATTCGGCCGCGCTCCTGCGTCCCGGTCAGGAGGAAGGAGGGGAAGCGAGTTCAGCCAAGAGTTGGCGTGACCATCGTGGGCTGGGCTGTGCTCTTACGAAATCCTGGCGTTGGAAACAGGCTGGACTCCACAAAGGGGCTGTGAGATGACCCTTCTGCGGTCAGGGGTGGGCTGCCCCTGGGTTCGAGGGTGCGCCGGGGCAGGGGGAGTCGGGACTTCCCTTCGGAACGGCAGGCCCGGGGTCCTCGGGCTGAGCTGGGAACCGGAGTGTCAGGGGCTAGAAGTGTGGTGGTGGGCCCCCGGTGGTGGTGGGCCCCCAGTGGTGGTGCGCCCCCGGTGTGGGGGCCCTGGCAGAGTCTGGGAGCAGGAGTCTGAGCCTCGAGGCACCTTCCCGTCACGTCTGAGCCTGTTCGATCCCCCCGAAGTAGAAGCTCAGGGGCCCGGGACGGATGAAGCCCCGGCCAGGTCACCTCGCCCCCCAAGGACGGCACCCTTGGGAGCACGTGACCCCCACGGCCTTGTGCTTCTCCCCGTGCCCAGCACCCATGCGCACTGATGCTCAGTCTGGCGGCGGGCGTGAGACCCGCCCTGAGTGGCGCCTGCGGAACAGCACGCGTGGTGAGGGACGGGGGTTCCTAGTGAGAGCTTGAACAGCTCTTTAACTTTTTCTCCTTTGACTTCGCAGCAAGTGTCAGACGCTGTGTTACTGGGGGAGACGACCTTCATCCCTGAGAGCGATGGCAGTTTGTGGAAAGAGCAGGGGGCAGTGACCACCCTTCATCCGGCTGTAACTGGTGCGGGAGCTGCCCCCTGTGCCGACCGCTCCCCACAACCCCACCCCCCCCAGCTCAGGGTCAGCTTCTGTGCCCTTTGTGCAGGGGCGGGGAGAGCTGCGTCTGCTGTCACAGTGGAGTGGAAGAACGGTCGTGTGTTATTGGTAATGCTATTGATAACACTGTGCGTCAGTAAAACTGCTTACTTCTGTGGACCTCGTTAGGTCTGAACCACTCCCCCGCAAACTTTGTGTCCTTTTTTTTTTTTTTTTTAATTTTTTTAAAGGTGTTCTTGCCAGCACTTGGCATTGTCAGTATTTTCTTTTTCTTTTTTTAAATATTTTATTTATTTATTTTTAGAGAGGGAAGGGAGGGAGAGAGAGAGAGAAACATCAATGTGCAGTTGCTGGGGGCCATGGCCTGCAACCCAGGCATGTGCCCTGACTGGGAATCAAACCTGCGATGCTTTGGTTTGCAGCCCGAGCTCAACAAACTTTGTGTTCTTATGAGATTCGGGGCTGATAGGATGCTGCCTCTTGCTGCTGGCAGACGTGCCCACACGGTCAGTGGTTTAGAGCGGTGTGAGTGGTTGCCTTGGCATTCTGGGGGGCAGGAGGCTGAGGTGGGCTTCCCTGGCCAACGAGGTGTGGCGGGGCTGGGTCCCTGCCGGGGCTCTGGGGGAGGATCCAGCCCAGGCCTTTGGGGCTTCCAATGGCTGCCGTCCCCTTGGCTCAGGGTCCCCTTCCAGCCATGAGGGCACTCCAAGGTTATCTCTCTGTGTCCGCCCTCAGTTCTCCCATCCCCTCCTCAGATGCACCTGACCCTCCAGCCTCTCTTTATACGGATGGCTGTGGTCACACTGGCCCTGCCTGGGCCACCCAGGCCGACCATCCCACTCAGGACCCTTTCTCGCACCTGCCAGGGAAGGCACGCACAGATCTCGGGAGCAGGGCGTGCACCCCTGGTGGAGGGGGAAGGGACGTGATAGGCTCACCCACCACTGGCACCGAAGAGGGGGGTACAGAGGACTCAGACGGTCTGTCCGTCCTGGGGGGACAGTCAGGCAGACAAGCCCCCGGTGCTGGGTTCAGGGGTCATCGTTGTGTCCGACCCCAAGGTCAGGTGCTTGCCAGCTGCCGGGCAGGCCGGCGCGTGGGCTCTGCGAGCACTGGCTGCCGCAGCAAACCGAAGGGTGGGTTCAGCGCCCGGCCGCACCGGGAGGACAGCGCCGACCGGGCCTGTGGGTCCTGTGCCCCGGGGAGACGCCAGCCCGCAGGTTTGTGGAGAACTCTGTGGAATGCCGAGCCGTCTGTCGTCATGCCGGAGAAATGAGAAGCTCTCGGCCGAAGGGCTTCAGGGGAGCGGAGGTGCGGCTGTCGAGGGGGGGTGGGGGGCGTGTCCCTGAAGATCAAACAAGTTTCCGTCTCAGATAGGAACCTGCCCGGCCGCCAGTCGGGAGTCCGGCCGCAGCCCCACCAGACAGACCTCAGGGCTCCGCTCCTTCTGGCCGCCCTTCCACCGCCAGGGCGGCTCTGCGCCTGGGCACTGTGTGAGTCCGTGGGAAAGAGGAAGCGGAGGCCGGGCCGCTGCTCTCTGGGCACGACCGGCCGGGCACACACACACCCCTTCCCTCACCTCCGAGCGCCGGACCTGAGTCACAGGCTCCGCTCCTGCCGAGGAGGCCCGGACATGGGGGCTCTGGTAAGGAGCTTGTACAAGAGGGGAGGGGTGGACGGGCCCGGGGGGCCCACCAGCTGTCTCCTCGGGGGCCTCGCTCTCCTTGGGGGGGGGGCTTGCTCTCCTCGGAGGAACTCAAGTCGCGGGGCTGCGTCGTGAGCCTGGAGGAAGGTGTGGACAGCCAGTGTGGCTTGGAGCCGTGGGCGGTGCGCACCGTGGATGGCGCGCAGTGTGGCCGCCGGAGTGACTTTGTGTTTGTGAAGCAAGTGTGGGTTCTGTCGGCCACTGAGACTTCATGGCCAAGGTTGGATACAGTTTTTTATCCGTGCACGCCAGCACCCCTGTGTTCTTGTCCACGGACACACGCACACGTGTGGTGGGGGCTGCCCTGACGGCTGTGCGTGGGGGTTACACGCTTCGTCATCCAGGCAGGGAGAGTGCACGCTGGCTTCCCCTCCTTGCTGACCAGAGCGAGGTCCTGCAGGAGAGGGGGGCTGCCTGGCGATGGCCGCCGCGGAGGGCCCTGGCGGGGTACTGGGGGCGTTGGGTGAGCTGCCGAGAGCCGCAGGCACGCCCGCTGCCGTTCCTTTCTGCAGGAGGAGGTTTGCGCCATGGGGTGCGTGGACACGGGCAGAGCCGCCTTTCCTTTCCTTTTTGAACTGTCTCCTGAGAGGGGAGCTCAGCCCCGAGCCAGATGGAGCCTGTGTGGGGCCTGTTGGCTTCCGGCGTTGTTGTATCCTGGGGCAGGCAGGGCGGGCCCTCTCCCCCCGGGTGAGGGGTGAGGGGTGAGGGGTGAGGGGTGAGGGCCGGTCTGCCGCAGACCTTGGTGCCCACCGCCCACGAGGGGCCCTGGCCGGCCGTGAGTGGGAGCCACCCCGAACCCGAGCGTGGCCTGGGTTTCCTTTCCTGGTGACGGGTACCACGGCCCGTGCCCAGACCTGGGCTCCGCCCGCAGCCGCCCTGCCTCCTCCTCACCTCACCCGTCCCCAGGTGCACTGCCTCCCTGCCCTGCCGTCCTAGCGTCTGTCCTCACCACTGCTGTGACGGGGGCTGCAGCGGGAGCCTCCCTCCCCTCCGGTCGGGTCTGCCCTCTCCGAGGTCTCACCCCCTCCGCCATGTCACCCGTGCAGCCGGCAGCCGGCCAACCCTCTCCCCGCCTCCCGTCTGAGTTCAAGGGGAAGCCTGAATCCTCAACGTAGAGTGTGGGGCGCCGACCGCGGGCTGCCCCCCGCCCCCTCGCTGTGTGTTCGGGGTGCACGGAGCTGTCTGTGGCCCCTTCCTGCGCTGAGTTTCCCTCCCCGTGGGTGGTGTGGGCGGGTCTGGCACGCTGGAGCGGCAGCTGCCCCTCTCCCTGGAAGCCTTCCCCAGCCCCCGACTCCCTTCCGAGCTGCCCCCAGGCGGTCCCCAGCGCCTGGGTCTCAATGTGTTCCTGTTGCCTGTTGCTGTTTCTCCAACTGGACCTCGGGGCATGACCCTTCACCCCAGGTCCCCATTCTCCCTCCTTAGCGTCAGAAGGCTCTGTGTCCTTGTCATTGCCGCCACCGCTGACTTCCCCTGAGGACTTCCTCAGTGTGCCGACGCCTCTGTGGAGGAATTCATCAGAATCTCTCTGGCCTCGCGGGCCGGTGCTGTTCGCATCCTCACTTTGCAGCACGGGCACGGCACAGTCACTGTCTGTACCCCCCCCCCCCCCCCGCCGGGGGTGGGGGCTGCATTCGGGCTAGACTTGGAGGGGATTTATACCAAGCTCTACACCCTGAGCTGCCACGCTTGGCCACCTCCCGGACCGTCGATGTTCAACGTGCCTTTGCTGACTTTAATCTGGAGGAGTTTCTCCACAGCTTTGCCTTCTGTTCAGGGACGGTTTTGAAAAGGCCGGGCAGCTGTTTCTGCCTCTCAGCCCGGACCTGTGTCATTTCTCCTTCCCGACCAGGGGCTGCAGAGCACCCGTGGCTGGAATTTTAGGTGGGTGACGTGGGGTCCTCGGTGCACCTTGTCAGGGATGCAGGGTGCTGCTTTATCTTCCCACTGGTGATGGGTGGATGTCTTTTAATTCCTGACTCGCCTAAACCTGAGGCTCCCATGCTCTGGCTGTCCCCCAGATCCACAGACTGCCCTCTGTACGGCCCGAGGGTTCCCGTATGGACCCCCCACCCCGTGTATGTGTTTGCATGACACTTTCGTAGCACGTTTTGGGGTGCGGCCCTTTTGAGGTCCGTGTGGCTTGCTGGAGTTTTGGGGGTGGTGTCTCTTAGACATGCGTGGTTTTGAACTAGATGGAACCCTGGGGGGGTCTCTCCCATCCTCTGGATCCCGGTGTGGGTGAACAATGCGCTCCCTCCCAGGCTGTCTTTGCTCGGGCCTTGGTGCAGTTGGGGTTCATGCCGAGGGTCTGGCTCTGACGGGTCCCCTCTGTCTCCCGGGCCGGGGGTGGCTCCGCCCGCCGCGCCGGCTGCCCGCACGTTCACGGCTCGGCGGTGTGGACTGGCGGCTGTGCCCGTCCGGCCCCCAGGGGAGAGGGAGCTGTGATGTACATTTCCTGCGAGCTCGGCTTCATAGGAAATGCAGCGTTCTCCTCTGCTGACGGGGCCTGTCCTGATTTTCCTTTTTTTTTTTTTAAAAAAAAAGGCCAAAGAGAGGCCGCGGGAAGTTGGCCGGCGGCTCCCCGGGGGCCGATCTTCACAAGGGGCCTTTGTGGACCCGGTCTCTGGTCGTCCTCAGCCGCAGCTGGGCGGCGAGGCCCGGGGCCGGATGGGACACGTTCAGAGGCAGTTAGCTCGGGAACGCAGAATCGCTTTGATTTCCCTGTTTCAGTGGCACGGTGGCCCCCGACAGGAGTGCGTCTGGTTGATGGAAATTTCCACCCGGGAAACTTTCATGTCGTCTCTCTTCCCGGACGCTGGAGTCGGTTTGCCGACCGGCGTCTGGTCCGCGGGACACGTCCGTGTCTCTCGGTAGAAAGAGCGACTGGCTGGGCCAGAGCTACTCCAGAGCGCAGCCGCTGTGCGGGCTGTGATTGACTCACGCTCACAGCTGGGGGACGAAGTCGTGTTTCGGATTTACGCCGAGCCCACAGATTCACACTATGTGTCTAGAGGAAGGTGGAACCGGCCCCGGTGAAGGTTTGGTCTTTGCCTTGCAGAGCTCGAGTTTAATGGAGCACTCGCTTAACATGCCAGCCCGAGTGGCCGGGGGCGAGGGACCCTGCGCCCGTGCCCCCCTGCAGCACAGGCCGGCGCCCCCGCCTTCCTTCGGGCTCGGCCAGGGCCCTGGTGACACGCGGCTGCCCAAGGCCGACCGTGCACTGACCGGGTGCACAGCTTTTGGGGGTGAAGAGGGCAGGGCCTCCCCAGGGTTCCAGGTGGCCCGGTGGCCCAGGCAGGTGCCCTTGACAGTCTCACAGATGAGCTCTTCCTCTGCTTGGACGGGGGTGGCTGGTTCGGGTCCCAGCTCCGGCGTCAGCACTGCCCCGTGGCAGGTGCTGGGCGAGTCCTGTCGGGGCGGCCTCATGAGTGAGTGACTGAGCAGGGCTGCGGTCAGTGTGCGGGCACGGGAAGCACATGCCCCTGGGAAACGTGGAGACCCTTCCGGAGGCGCATGGGCGCGGCTGTGGCTGGAAGGAGGCCCCTCTTCCGTCCAGCCCCCTGGCACAGCTGGCCCCCTTCCAGGGAGAGCAGGCGCTCCTGCTGCCCACGGAACCTCCTCGTGCTGCGTGGGCCTCGGGACCAAAGCCTCTGGGGCCCAAAACATGGAGAAGTCAAAACGTGGCGTCGGTGTTCAGAAAGTGGGTGGCCCTCCTGCGACCAGATTAGTCACTTTTGTTCTTGGCTTTCGACAAAACTGAGGGCGGGTACACTCAAGGAGTCCTCTGGTCGTTAACAGTAACATCGATGACCTGCAGTAGTGCTGCCCCCAGAAGACCTGGCCCAGAGCGGGTCCGCCTGGGGCCACGTGGAGTGTGTGGGCTCTGGACGTGGGCAGGAAAGAGCTCACCACACGAGTCCAGGTGGCTGTGAGGGTGCACTTGTTAGAGCCGGGGACAGTGATGCAGGGAAGGGCTCAGCGTAGAAGCAGCAACAGGAGAGCCCAGGCGGGGCTGCCGTGGCTGGCTGGGGTGTCAGAGAAAAGGGGGCCTTGGGGCAGGTCCGGGGGTTGAGCCCGGGACGAGCTGCCACTGCCCACTGCTCCCTTGGTCGCAGGCCTCGTGGGGCCTCAGAGCTGAGGAGGTGTAGCCTGTTGGGGGGGGGGAGTGGGGGACGGGGTGGCGCAGCCCTGCTCTTGTCTGGAGTTCGTGGGGGAGGGCTCGGGGGTCGGTGCTTTCAGCAGGACGGTCAGCAGTTTTTCCCGTGGGCTTTGCTGATTGGCTGGCCCCAGGGCAGGGGCTCCTCATTGGCCAGGAGGCTGGTCCTGGGGTCGCCCGCCTGGTTTGGCTGCTTTTCTGGGCCTGGAGCCACCCTACAGCGGAGGCCTGGATGTCACCTCCAGGGAGGTGACCTCCTGCGTCCGGCTGTACGTTGCGTGGCCAGTCCGTTCGGCCACCTGGCTCAGTTTCCCTGCTCCACTGTCCCGGCCCGTCTCCGGTTCTGTGCCCGGTTTATGGGCAGGGAAGCAGATACCGTGCCCAGTGCAGTGCGCGACTTCCCATCATGAGAGCATATTAGGGTTAAAATTCTAGCGGGGACCTGGAAAAGACACGTGCCTTCAAGAAGGAAACAGTAGAAACAAAAGGATGTAAGACTGAAGAAGAGCTTTTTCTTTTCTTTTTCTTCTTTTGAAGATGAGTAATGTTTTTCAAATTCTACGTCATTGGTGAGCTTTTAGTCGCGTAAGAGAGGAACAGTGTTCCTTATGGACGTGGGTTGCACAAGCAGTCAGCATTTAATAAACATGACTTGGAAGCCGGTGGCCGGGAGGGACGAGTGAGCTCTTGGCCTGAGACGGGGCACGCAAAAGGACCAGTAGTGTAGGGGGCAAGGGGCGATGACCTTGGCAGTGGGGAGAGATGACCTTGGCTTCGGACCTGTGAGTCGGAGGTGCCATGTGGGAGGCCTGCGGAAGCGGGGGGGGGGGGGGTTCGGTCCGCCGCCTGACCCGAAGGCGGCCCCCAGCGGGGACTCGCCGGGCGGACGGGAGGGCGTGATCCTGGCGGTCTGCCCTTCGGCCCACTCGTTCGTCAGGGGCCTTGCTCCCTCCTGTTTCCTGTTTCCTTCCTCCCTGGGCCGCTGGGGACAGACAATGGCCGGGAAGCACGGGACATACATCTTCCTCGGTATTGTACGTCCCAAGACCAAAATACTGCCTGTCCCCTCAGTTCTTATCTTTTCACACAGTGACCCCCTTTCTCTCCAGCTGTGGGGTGGGGAGTCTTTCGGCAGCGTGGCCTCACTGCGTGTTCCTGCTCTCGGATCCTGTTTCATCTGTGTGCAGTGGGGGTGACCTGTCGGTCACGGGGCATTCACACCACACCCCTTCCACTCCGTCCGCTCCAGAGAGGGTCACACAGCCAGCGCTTATGGCTGGGCTGTCACAAAACCACTGAAAATATGAGGAATTTTTTTTTTAATTTTGTTTTTAATAAATGCATAACGCACTTCAGCCTACAATTAATACTAAACAACAACAACAGCAACAAACCAGCCACAGAGCACCGTGCTGTGGGCCCTGACCCCTCCGCCTGACCGTGGTGCCTGCCTCAGTGGTCAGCAGCGGTGTGGGAACCGTGCTCTGCCGTCCCCCGCCGTGTGCCCCCCCCTCATCCACGCCGGGGTGGCCTGCTGGGGAGATAAGCCCGCAGGCCCGCTGCCCAGTGGCCCCACCGACGCCCATCGGTCCCAGGAGCTGCTGTTCGTCACCGGTGCCGGGCAAAGGGAGTTCAAGTGCCGTTTCCCTTCACCGAGTTTCATCATCCGACTTCCTGCCTCAACTGTTCGGTGGAAAGGAACACAGACGGAGCGTTTTGGGGGTGGGGGCAGGTGAGCGAACGTAGGAATTAGATAAAACTTTTAAGCAGCTTGGAACTGGCAGAATGTTCATGTTAACGAGTCCCCACGGAGCGCACAAGGGAAGGCTCTCGGCTCCGCTTGGCGGCAGGAGGGACCGGCATCCTTTGTCGTTGTTTCATTGTTTCACTGATTGGAGGTGGGAGGAAGGAGCTGTTCGCCGTCACAGGCAGGAAGAACCAAACCCCGTAAACTCTCAAGACCTTTCGTAGGCCGACGAAATGTGGTGAACACAGCTCCCGCCTCCGGCCTGGTCACAGGTCACAGGTCACCTCTGCCTCTGCAGGAACAGCCAGGGACTGGGAACAGGACAGGCTGACACCAGCCAGCCCCCCAGTTGAGAGAGAGAGAGAGTGTGAGTGTATGTGAGTGTGAGTGTGTGGAGGGGGCGTGGAGTGGGGCCTGCCTGTTCGGGTGGGCGAGCGCCCCGTGGGCCACCCCTGCCCCTCTGTCCCGAGTGTCCATGCCTGGTGGGTGCTGGTGGCTCCGAAGAGCCCCAGGTGTGCTGTGAGGCCCCCTCTGCACCACCGCCCGTCGCTTGGAGACCCCTGTGTCCCGGACCCAGAGCCGAGGGACGGCAGACCTTGGCGGGCGCGGGGGCTGGTCTCCACGGCACCGCATGCAGTCCCGCCGCTCTCCTTCGGGCTGGTCTGCGGGGTTGTCCGTGTGTCAGGAGGCGTGTGTCCTGTGGACTCCCCACGGCCTCTGGATTCGGGGGCGGCCAGCTCCACCGCAGAGCGCCCACCCCACCTCGGCCCTGGGGGCTCCCGGGGGCACCCGCACCTACGGTTCTGACCTTCCTCAGTGGCTCTGGCTGGACTCGGTGGGGGAGGCCTGGCTTTCCCTCCCAGGCCCCCGTCCCTCCACCCCACCACGGAGCCGGGTGCCGTTTCATCCTCCAGAGGGTCTTGAGCTGCCCCGGGGGCTTTGGCAGAGGACAGAGGTCAAGTGCCTCGTGAGGCTGGAACTGTTCTTTCCGGAGCTCTTCTTTCTGGGGCAGAGGGCGAAATGTGTTTTCACGCACGGTCGGCTCGTCTCCGGGGCTCCCAGGGCAGAGGAGGTGCACGTGGGGTTCAGCTCTGCGAGGCTGAGTAACTGTTGCAGAGGGAGGGTTTCTTTCTGCCCTCCATGGCCCTTCCGGCTGGCCTCCTCGTCGGGGTGGCCTGAGGCAGACAAGTGGGAGAGAAGCAGATTGTCGGGCTGAACCACAGGTCTGCCTGCTGTTTACACGGGGCCCCTGAGGACCTCCCCAGCGTGGGGCGGGCGAGCCGTCCCCTTAAATGCCGCCTTCAGCTGACGCGGACAGATGTTCTGGGTGGAGGGTCAGCCACAGGAAGCGACCGGGGAAAGTGCAGGAAGCGGGGTGGGGGGGTGTGATGGCATGGTGGGAGGCCTGGGGACGGAGACCCCGCACGGGTGGAGGCCGCCCTTACAGATGCCGTGTCCCCCACCGCAAAGGTGCCTTCCTCCCGGGCTGCTGCGCCTTAACGTTAACCAGCCTGGAATAATCAGCACCCCGAAGAGACATATGTTGGGGTGGCAGACTGCTGCCCTTCATTCTTTTCCCAACACCCCACTCTTCTCTTTAAGAGTAAGCTGTTTCAGGTCCTCATCTGAACCATGGGGCTAGCTAGAAGTCTGAATAACAGGGGAGAGAATGAAATCGTGTGTCCCTCCGGGAGCGCCCACCCGGCAGGGCGGGGCGGCTTCCGGCTCAGTGTGAGCCCGGCCGCCGGGTCCCCCGGGGTGGGACGGCCCCGGGGCCTCAGCCACTGTGTGCGGACGGCCTCTAGCCTCCACTTACGTGTGTTTTGCAAACACAAGGTGGTATTGTTATGGCAGCAGATAATGTAAGTCAATCCCCCGGTGTTTATATGCGGCTCCGAAAAGAAACCCAGCGAGAGGCGCACCCAGCAATTGTGGTCGGCAAACAGGCACCTGCCCCTGTTGTGCCGGGGGCGCTGTCCCTGTGTGGGCCCGGCCCGGCCCCGTCCGCGGCTGCGTCCGCTCCCAGGACACCGGCAGCCTCTCCCCGGACAAGCCACTGGGTCCTTGGGCTATGTCTTACCTGGCACCTGTGCGTTTCTGGTTAATTATTATACTAAACATTAAACGGCCCATCTGCTTATTTTCCGTTGAACCTGGCTCCCCGCGGTCGCCGGCCCTGACTTACACTGCCGCTCACGGGGAGAGTGTCTAAGCGTGATTGTGTTTCCGAACAGGAGTTTCCGCTGGAGGGGAGGGGGGCCGTTTTCTCCTTTCAGCTCGGGGCGCAGGCCAGGTGCCGGCCGGCCTGCAGTGGCGGCTGAGCCCCTCTGAGCCCCTCTGAGCCACCTGCCGGGGTTGGGGTTTGGGGTGGGACGGCCATCGTGGGGGTGTGGGCAGGGTGAGTGATAGTTCGTTTCCAGTTTAAATGCCCACGATTGTGTCCTTAAGCTGAGCTCCTACCTGTGAAATCACTGAGTCCTAGGTGTGGACCACCCTAGGATTATTTTCCTCCCCAGCGTAGAGCAAAGCTGTGTCATCGTCCGCACCTTCGTCTTCCTGGTCCCTGCCTGCGGGTGTGACAGTGGGACAGTGAGGAAACCGCTAGGAACGAAAATGGGTTCTTTGCAACTCGGTGTTGCAGGAGGCTCTGTGGATGCCCTGGGCCGCTGGGGAGACGAACAGGTGGGTCCCAGCGCACGCTGGCCGGGGGCACTGCCAGAGGCCAAGGTGACAGCCTGGGGCCGACCTACTCAGGGCGGTCTCCCCGAGAAGGCAGGGGCGCTCTGGAAAAGGCGTCAGTGCCGAGAGAGACAGGAGGCACGTGGAAAAGAGGAAAAACCCCATCCAAGAAGGAGGGCTGAGGACGGGATGGGCTGGCTGGGGGCTGAGCAGGGCTGGTGGGGCCAGGGCACAGTGCACATCACTCATTCACGGGGGGTCAGGGGTCAGGGGTCAGAGCCCCTGCTGCTGGCACGAGACGGGCACAGTCCTCCCCGGCACCGCTGCAGACACGCTGCACACGCCATGCCTCTGAAACCGGGGGAGCCAGCGCTCGGGCTGCCGGTCACCCACCAGACCCAAGAGGCAGAGACGGGGAATGAATCTGCGGGCGCTTTGGTCAGATGCGGGCGCCCTGAGAAGGCGGCGGGTTCGCACCCTAGCAGACCGCCTTCCATTCCACTCCAAACCGGGCTTTTTTTTATAAGGAAAAGTGTAGGCAAGGGGTTTGGAATTCAGGGAATCCTACATCAAAAGCTGCAGCATTCTTGCACCCACTGACCTGGGTTCTCTATCAGGGCCCTGGGCAGTGGGCGTCTCCCCCTGGAGCACAGCGGCTCAGATTCTCAGATTCCGTCTCCAAGGCCGGCAGTGCCCCAGGCACAGGGGTGGGACTGCCTGTGGTCTCTTGTGGTCTCCTGGAGTCCGGGTGGTCACACCTTCCGTTCCTGGAACAACAGCTTTTACCTGCATTGATCCCTCAGCGTCTTAGCTATTACCTCAAACTAAAGCTTTCCAACATTTGAGTGCCCCCCCACTTTCTCCAGTGAGGCGTGACAGTGACCGCCTTCCTGTAGACAGGGGGTCTCATCCCACCTCCTGACGTTGCCCACCGCAGCCAGAGAGGGCCTGGGGGCTGTGCTGGAGCAAACGACGCATGTGAACTCTAGGGTCTCGGGGTTCGCAGGCTGGGAGCACAGCGGGGCAAAAACCCAGAGAGGTGTCCGGAGTAAAAGGAAAAGCTGAAAGTTCTTGTACTGTGTAAAGCACGTTCTTGAGAATCGTCAGTCCTGCGTTCGCAGCTGGAGACTCGTCGGTCCGGCACCATCATCGGCCGGACGGTAG
Source organism: Phyllostomus discolor (assembly GCF_004126475.2). Lineage (NCBI taxonomy): Eukaryota > Metazoa > Chordata > Mammalia > Chiroptera > Phyllostomidae > Phyllostomus > Phyllostomus discolor. The sequence continues at coordinate 1,837,326 of NC_040905.2, forward strand.
GTGGTCCACGGGGTGGGTGGCAGGCGGTCCGGTCACCTCTGGTGGCCTGGACATTGCGTGTCAGATGGAGTACACGTGAGTCCTTCGGGGGGAGGGGTAGCCACGGGGCTATCTGGGGGTCCGGATGTATAACCAGGCCTTGGCCAGAAAGTGCAAGAGAGTTTAAGTTCCCAGGTTGCTTAGGACACAAACAGTGTCCTCGTGCCTGGGCGTTCACAGTGTGAGTGATTTCAGAGCCTGGTTACAGGGCCCTGTCCCATACACGCCCCAGGGGTTCGGAGCGAGCGAGCCAGCCCGAGAGGTGCCTCAGTGCTACTCAGGCTCCTCGGAGCTCCAGGCAGGTCTAGCTTCAGGCTCGGGAGAAACTCCTGCCCCTCCCGCAACCCACCTCGCAGAACTTGAATCGGGGATCTCGCTTGTGATTGGAGATGACCAGAGACAACCTGTTTTGGCTTACCTGTCAGGCAGGACAGACTTCTGTTTACTAAACCCGCTCTTCTTACTGCCCTGCCGTGGCCCTTTGCAGCCCTCAAGGGGCGCGAGCTCACCCCCAGCCCAGGACGTCTCCTGCGCCCAGTCCCCTTCGGTCTCTGACCCCTCCTGCACGTGGGGTCCCGGACTCTCCCATGTACTCAGGTTCCCTTCCTGGGCAGGTGCTCAGTTAGCACAATTCCCGAGCTAATCGGTCCCGCGTCTGTCTGAGTGTCAGACCAGCCAGGAGAGCCCCCAGGGAAGAGGGAGGGTGGTTCCTCCCACACAATTCCGTATCTTCACTCCTTCCTCAGTATTATAATTTAAAGCCAAACTAAATCATTGCCACCGAAGATGAAAGAGTGTCATGTTGACCGAGGGTTCGGGGGCCAACCCCACCCAGTTGAACATCTGCCCGTAACTTCTGGCTCTCCGCAAACTTAGCCACCGAGAGCGGACTGCTGGCCAGAAGGCTTGCCAGGAACAGGCGCGGTGAACACAGTTGCATAAGCAGAGAAGGTGCTGCCGGACCGGGACGGCAGTGCGCTCAGTGAGACAAGCCACTCGGAGGAAGACAAACACCCTGTGATTTATTTCACTTTGTGTGGACTCTAACGAACGAGATAAACACACACAATAGAAACAGACCCACAGAGAACGGACTGACAGCTGTCGGGGGGAGGCCGGAGGGGGCCTGGGGGAACCAGGTGGAGGGGTTGAGCGGAACTAAAGGAAACGAAACAGAGGCACAGACCGGGGTACGGTGATTACCAGAGGGAGGGGTGGTGGGGGTGGGTAGGAGGCGGTCAAGGGGGGAAATGGTGACCGGGGGAGACGTGACTTTGGGTGGCGGACACACGATACAGTGTACAGAGGATGTGTCACAGAAACCTGTATAATCTCGTTAACCAATGTCACCCCAATAAGTTCAGTGACAATTTAAGAAACATCATAAGGAAGACAAAACACTTCTCTCTGGTGGGCTTATTGGGGAGAAGACCTCCGTGTGAATGAACCTGTGTTGTTCAAGGGTCGGCTGACCTAGTGAATTGATTTCCCCCATACGTTTGTGGGGTGATGTGCATGTTTTAAACTCTTCACATTCCTCTTTGTTTCTGGAACACTCCTTCTCAACGTCTGTTGGAAGATGAGCTGGGCGTATTAAAAATGTTAAGAGTTTATTTGAGCAAAAACCGATTCCGATCAGGCAGTGCCCAGCAGGGGGCAGACATGAGCGGGTGGGGGGGTGGGGGGTCAGGCTTTTCTGGAGGAGAGGTGGCCACTCACTCAGCACGGGAATTACTTGACTGGCTGAAGGTTAAGCGGTCGCACGTTGGGGGAAGTTCTTTTATCTCAGAAATAGACTGATCTCACTGGTTGTTTAGCCTTCTATGATTACAGTGTGCCCTACGTTTAAACACATCGATCCTTTGTCTCAGGTATAATTAACGGTACTTGCTCTATTCGTGTTTTCTCTTGCGGCTTGGCAAAGACCCCGCGTGAGTCGAGCTGAGTGAGCTGCGATGTTCACGCGGTGGTCCTGGGTTGGCCGACACCGTGTTGCTGTGTTTCTCCTGCCCGATGGCTCTCCCAGCGTTGGTCTTCACCGTCGTTCAGATCAGCGTTATCAGGTGGGTCGTGCCAGCTGTCCTGTCAGCGTGCGTTAAAAGAAAACTGACCAGAATCGGTGAATTTGTGTGCAGCCAGTTTAATGTCGAAGACGGGAGGAAATACGAAGCATTTTCAGTGTGCTGTGCTACGTTATTTCAAGAATGGTAAAAACGCAACTGAAACGTGAAAAGAGATTTGTGCGGTGTGGGGAGAGGGGGCTGGGACGGACTGAGTGTGTCAGAAGTGGTTTGCGAGGTTTCCTGGCGCTGTTGACATGCTGGCCAAACAGTCCCCTGCGTGGGGCTGTCTCAGGCACCGGAAGGTGTTGAGTGGCAGCCCCGGCCTCCGCCCACTGGAAGCCAGTAGTGGGAGAGAGCCGACATGCTCAAAATATCCAAATCAATAAAATTATTGGTGAATGAAAAACACGTCTTTTATGTTATGGAAAAAACGAAACAGACCTTTTGGCCAACCCAACACTTTGTTTTCATCAGGTCTTCAGCCTTCCTAACCACCCCTGCTCCCTGCCCCCCCACCCTCGCCCCGGGGGACTGGGGTTGGTTACGGGTGATCACAGGCGACCCTGTGTGCTTCTGTGTGGTTGCGTGAGCACCACGCCCGGGGACCCGTGGGCGTGGTGTGACTGGTGTCATGGGTGTCCTGACGGACCCCTGGGGCCCCCCAGACCTCCCGGCGCGGTCCCCGTGGGGCCCGTCGTGTGTCAGCGCCCGCCTGCACTGGGAGGAATTCCTCTTTCTCACTCATTCGTCAACACCTGCGTGGGCCCGCTCGTCGCGTACACAACATCACACGCGCTGGGGCACCCTTACGTAACACCTGTGGACGCGGTCACCCCCCGCGTCGGTGGTGGGCGGCGGTGACTGGTGATTGGAATTTGGGGTTGCTTTAAACAAGGCTGGTGGCTCCCCTCGTCCCCAGAGTCGGACGCACCCGGTTCTCCGGGCATTGGGGGTCTTCAGTGCTCCCCTGGTGGGGGCAGCGCACCTGATGGTCCCCTGATCCCCTTACCAAAGAGGCGTGACTGCGGCTCTGAACCAGCGAACCCCGGGGACGCCTGAGGGGTCCCGGCCATCCAGGGCTGCCCTGCCCCTCCGGTGCTGCCCTGCCCCTCCGGTGCTGCCGTGGAGACGCGTGTTTGAGCCCCCCGGGACTGACCCGGGGATGTGACAGCGTTTTCCCTGTAAAGCCCGTCTTCCCTAGTTTGCGTGTGTCTGTGCAGAAGCATCCTCGGCAAAGAACTGGGGTACGCACTTGAAAACAGAGGTCTGTCGGAAGCCTCCAGGTGTGTATCTTTTCTGCTGCAGCTCGGAGCCTGCACGAGAGTGTTTTCAGCTCCCGTGGAACTTCTGAAGGGTGTGTTTTTATCCTGAAAAGCGCGAGGCACTCATTAAAGCCTGACCTCACTGTTTTCCTTTCCTCTTGTCCAAACTGGGAGGGGCCGGCGTGAGTCACTTCCCAGGCTGCCGTGCAGATGGGCCGTGCTGTGCCGCGTTTCCCCCGGCTGGGTCGCGCCGCCGTGCCTAATGATTAGTGAGGGGAAAAGGGGATTTGATTTAATGATAGCGTGTAACTGTGGTGCTTGATTTACTGTATCACCGATACAATAAAGCTAAACTACCTTTGTCCTGTTCTGTAACTGGCTTCGCTCCAGGAACTGTGTCCCAGCCAGGCAGGCTGAAACAGTGGCCCCGTGACCTGCCGTGTGTCCACCTGTCACTCTGGAGCTGCCCGGCGCCGGCCGGTCCTGGCACCAGGTGCCTGGCCAAGGCCCCCGCCCCTGTGCAGCCAGCTCGGCTCCCACCCCACGACCGAGCTCTGCTCTGTCTCCTGCGTCCCTCTGCCACCCCAGCCAGCGCCCCATCGGCCGCCTTCCCTGTGGCCACGTCCCTGTGTGTCTCACCTTGCCACTGCCGCCGTTTCCCCCGGGCCCCCAGGGTTGCGGGCCCTTTTCTGCGTGGTGACCGTCAGGTCTCAGCGGCTCCGGGCCCTTGCCCGTCCCTCTGACTGGGGCGGAATCACACGTCCCCTTCTCTCACTCTGGTCACACCTGTCCCTCACCTTTGCGAAGCCTCAGAAATCTGGTCTTGTCCCTGTTGTCCTTGTAGGAGCCCCACCCACGCCGGCCACTTTTACTGCCCCCATCAGCTCGGACCCCCAGGCCCGTCTGCAGGTGTGTTCTCCCCGCACCTGTCCCCAGTCCCGCCTCCGGCAGCCTGCCAAGTGCCACTCGCGGAGAGTGCCACTGTCACCCGGGTCAGGCTTTGAGGCTGGGTGATGACCCACAAGCCCTCCTGGGCCCCCTCCCTCCCCAGCCATCCTCTGCCCCCTTACACAGTCAGGCCCCACCCACCGCAGCGGTTAGAGACCCTTTCTCACTGTCTGTGGTCTTCAGCCGCGTCCCTGCCTGGGAAGAGGCCTCGGGCACCCCTCACTGAGAAACGTGGGGTAGGAACCTTCCTTTCCCTCCTTCCACTGTTCCTGTGTGGCTGCCTGTCCCTCCCCTCCCCTTCCCTGCGCCCGTCCAGGGCCTCCCGGCCAACCAGGCCCCCCTGCTCCCTCGTGAACCATTTCTCCGTCATTTGCCTCCTGCAGTCTCTTCCCCCCACCCCCGACTCCAGGCTCTTCCATCCTGAAAACACCCCCCGGCCCTGCTTCCCTGCCGCTGCCAGCCTCACGCTTCCTTCTCGACGGACAGACTTCCCGGAACCAGAGCGGGCGGCCAGATCTGCCTCCACTTCCTTCAGCGACGGGGTCACGGCCTTCCCGCCCCCACGCACCTGGGAGATGCCCGCTCCTCCAGCCCCGCCCTCCGTGGCAGCTGCTGCCACCTCTGTCCATCACTTCGGCGTCCACCAGACAACTCTCCTGATGTCCCTTCTGCTCCCTGGACCACCCTTCCCCATCTCCTCCGGGGGCCCCTGTCCTCCCACTCGTTTTGTGAGTGTGACCAGTGTCCCCTGCTTGCCCCTTTCTCCTGCGTATCCTCCCCGGGGGCGCGGGGGGGGTGGGGATTCATCCATTCCCATGAACCGTTTCCTTTGGACAGTCACCACGCTGCACGCCAGCACCAGCACTGAGCTCAGAGACGAGCGACCGAGACGCACTGCCTCTGGGGAGTTGGGCAGGTGTCTAGGGAGCCCCGTGTGCGCCAGGCAGGGTTTCAACGAGTCACGTGGAACCCTGGGCCCCTGGAGCTTCCTGTCCCGTGGGGGAAACCCGCCCTCAGGTAGCAGACAGACCAGCCAGTACAGGACCATCCGATGGCGGCAGGAGCTGTGGTGGTCACAGAGCGGAGAGAGAGGCACGCACTGGGTGGGGACCCGGGAAATGCCCTCCATGGAGGGGGAGGAGGAGAAGGGTGGGGGAGAGAGGCACAGTGGCAGAGGTGGCGGGCGAGGCCATCCTGCCTCAGCTGCCCCCTCCAGACCACGCGGAAGACCGCCCGCCTGCTCTTCAGGGCTGCCGGGAGGGTTCGGAGAGCTGGTGCAACCCGGGCAACGGGTCGCACCCCATAGCTGCACCCCATCCTAAGTTCTTCTCCACCCCCCACCCCGTACCTGTGTGTCACACCTCTCAGTCTCAGTGGGTTGGTGAGCACCTTGTAGCAAGACTTTAAGAATGTCTAAGAAGTGAGTCCCAGCTGGTGTGGCTCCGTGGACTGAGCACTGGCCTGTGAACCAAAGGGTCACCGGTTCAATTCCCAGTCAGGGCACATGCCTGGGTTCTGGGCCAGGACCCCACTAGGGGGCACTTTAGAGGCAACTACACGTGGATGTTTCTCTCCCTCTCTTTCTCTGTCCCTCCCCGCCTCTCTAAAAATAAGTAAATAAAACCTTAAAAAAAAAAGTCTAAGAAATGAGAGTCATTATAGGAATTGACTTTAAGGTAGAATTGTAGAATTTGTTGCTTTTTTGATGCTTTCTAAAAGGACTATTTCAGCAATTTTGAAATAAAACATTTAAATATCTTTCTGGACATAGAATCAGTGATCTTAATGTCTAACCCACAGGCGGCAAACACAAGGCCCCCGGCCCGAACCCGGCCCTCCACCTGGTTTTGTCCGGCCGGCACCTTGCTTCTACCCTGGAGGCAGCACCGAGCTCTTGATGAAGATGAGTGTGACACCCTGGTGTAGCACACCCAGAACGTGCCCGGGGGATTGGTGTGCGGGACACACGTGACGTGCACATTGACCTTCCTCCCGGAATGGGGGCCCGGCCAGCAGACCCGGCACGCAGGCTTTCTGAGCAGCCTCCGTGTGCTCCCCTGCAAGGCTCCCCCCACCCGTCGCCTGGAGCGGAGGCGCGTCGTGGAAGCCTGTTTTAGTGCTTAAACCTGCCTGGGCCCACGCGCTGCCCCCCCCAGATCTGGGAGGAACTACTTGTAGCTTAGCTGGTTTTGCTTGACCGGGGAGGGCCGTCGTCGGGACGTCGCACTGGTCGTCATCCCGAGTGTCCTGAGAAAAACAGCCACAGAACCGGGGTCGGAGTGTGAATGCGGGAGGGAGGGTCGTCCGTCCCCCTGGAGGGCGCAGCTGGCACGCTGCTACGGGCACTCGGAACCGCCTCCCCGACCGGGGTCTCTTCCGTGCTCGACGCAGGCGTGAAGGAGGGGTGGTCGGCGCCGCGGCTCTTCAGCGCCGCGAGTCCGGGCGCGTGGGACCGGAGCGCGCCGGGCTTCTCGTGATGTGGCGTGTCGCCGGCTGGCAGGGCAGCGAGGCGGACTGTCCCGGAGTGGCCGCGCGTGTCCTCCCGCGTGTCTTTGTTAACTGGTCGCCGGCGGGCATGGCTTGAACACTGGGTATGGGTAACCGTTGCATTCGGGGGAGGGCAGCGTCTGTCGCATGTTCAGACGAGTGGGTTGGCGCGTCTGGGGAAGGAGGCGTGCATGGTGCTGGGGAAACACCGCGGGAGCAGACCGGCGGCCGCGAGAAGCGGGGGCAGCGGGCGTTTTCTCATCACGAGGGTTCCTGACCCCTGAACTCTTGGTTCCGCCGTAAGTGCGGTTGTCGTTCGGGGGTCAGTCCCGGCCCTTGCGTGGGGTGTTCTGCGTGGCGGAGCTACCCCACGTTTTCTGGGGTGAAGGAGAAATGGTTTCTGGGAGCCACAGGTGCGCAAACACACCATTTCAGGATCTGGCAATAAATGCTGAGATGGCGCTGTGGGCGGATGGGGGCGCGCAGTGCTGGGGTGCTCTGGGGGGAGAGGGCCTGAGGCTGGGGGCAGCTGCGGGGAGAGGTGCTGATGGGTCGGGGTGCTGGTGGAAACGGGGTCGGGGGAGCCCCGTGAGAGCCACGGAACGTGGGCCCCTCCAAGGGGGCGTCGGCCGGGACGGCCCACTTCCCAGGCCCGGAATCTCCTCCTCCGCCCTGCAGAGCCCACCGCCAGCAGCGTGCAGGCCTCGGCCGTGGCCGCCCCTCCACCCTGTTCCGCTGCCTTCGGTTCCACCCCCCTCCAGGTCTGGTCTCTGATTCGAGTTCTTGGTGTTCGTGGCCGCCTGGCCCGGCCTGACAAGGGGTGGCCCGTTGGTGTTGGGCAGACACGCTGTGGGGACACGACAACGAGGCGGCCACGGAGGCGTTCGCTTCTCCGCCTCGCTGAGTCCGTTTTTCAGACGGCGCTCAGGAATTTATGGCTCATCAAAAAAACTATAAAAGCACCATTAATGTTTCCCACGGCCTGCCTTTGTTTCTCAACACGTCCCGTTTTTCCGCTCTCCTCCCCGCCTTTGTGCTCCGGAGTTCCCAAACCGGTCTCCGCGGAGGAAGCGTGACGCGGAGGGTGGTGTGTTGTTTGGGAGCGGCCGGGCCGGCGGACCCGCGTTCCCAGGGTGTGAATTGCAGGATGCGGTGCTGGGCCCTCCCTCCCGGCAGACCCCGCTGCGGGGTTATTCTGGGAAGGCTTCTCCAGCGCGGGCGGCGGAACACCATCGGCTGACCTTTGTCCAAGGGCTAAACAGGAAACAGATATAAATAACCATTCAAACTTAATTCAGGACTAGCTACTTTCTCACACATACTTCACAATGTGTTTTGTTTTTAATAAAGTAATTTTTAAGTGGGTTTATTTATTTATTTAAGATGTTATTTATTTATATTTAGAGAGGGAAGGGAGGGAGAAAAAGAGAGAGAGAGAGAGAAACATCAATGTGCGGTTGCTGGGGGCTGTGGCCTGCAACCCAGGCATGTGCCCTGACTGGGAATCGAACCTGCGACACTTTGGTTCCCAGCCCGCGCTCAGTCCACTGAGCTACGCCAGCCAGGGCTACAATGTGTTTTTTAAAAATAAATTTCCTCCTTGAAAAACCTTTTCACTCCTTTATTCCAAATTCCCTGTTGATAGGACACTCTGTTCACCCCGATGCCTGTCCGGGTCCACCCTCCCTCCAGCAGGTCCCTTAACCAGGGAAAGAAGGAACATTTGACACGGGACAGCATCTAGAATACGAAGGAAAGTTTGAGAACGTGGGAATGCAACGCTGACTTTTACCCGAGTTGGTGGCCCTCTGGACGCGGCCACGTGTGCTTACGTGGCTGTCCAGCATGGGCGGGGAACCGGGAAGCCTCGGCAAGTCGAGTGCAGCGGGTTTTCCGTGGCCTTTCCCAGCTTTTCTTCACGATGCCCCCTGAGCCTCAGCGGACGGTTTTTCCTTAATCACCGCCCCCCCCCCCCCCCCACGCTGTAATCTCACGAGACGCTGCGTCTGTTTTTTAAGCTCTGTGCTTTCTACGTAAACGGAGTGAGGTTGGCCCCTCCCCCACCAAGAACCTCTCCACTCCCTGGGGGGCTAAATTACACCATTGAAAACTCCTGGTTTCAAAGGCCACAGAAAACACGTTTAAACACTTAGCTGTTCGATTGTATCTAAACCAGGTGTAAGTTGCTTGGATACGTTTGCCAGGAAGGCTTTCTTTCCTGGGGGCGTCCTTCCCTCGGGCTCACGGGGTTTCCCCGAACCTCGCGGAAGGGCCGGAGTGAGGGGCCCGCGCTCTCACTCCGATGGCGCCTGTGCTCAGGGGGCTGCGGTGGTCCTACGCGGGTCTACTCGGCGGTCGCTCCAGGGTCCGTCTGCGGCTTCCCAGCCCTTGCCCGGCCTGTGGCCGGCAGACTCGACGCACCAGGCACTGGGCGAGGCTCGAGGGCGCAGCGTGTGTGAGGCGCGCTCTCCGACCCCAGCGACCTCCTCACCTTGCTGGGCAGCGTGCACGCAGACGGGGGAGAATGGAGGGCGGAGCTCGAGTGTCGTGACGTGTCCGCGGCAGCGGGCGCCCCGACGGCAGAGGGGGCGCGGGAGAGGAGACCGCACGGGAGTGAGTGCGGCCGCTCAGCGCCAGGCGGGCGTCCGGGCCGCGTGGTCCACGGAGGCGCGCTCTCCGCAGGAGGAAAGTGGGGGCTGGGAGGCCGCTCAGTGGGGGGTGATGCCGGGGAGCCCCGGAACCTGCCCGGAGAGGGCGGGACAGGCGAGCCGTGTGCGGGGGTGGGGGCGCCGGCAGCTGGGCTGCGGAGGGAGGGAGGGTTGCGCAGGGCGGGGGCGCAGGAGCTGGGGCCGAGAAAACCCCCCGGGCCAGGCCGACCATGAGTCTCTGTGTGATGGCCTCCGTTACCCACGAAGTGTAATTTCCCATGTTACCTGTCTCCTCCCACGGAGGCGTGTTAGCCACTCAGAGGGCCCTTGAAATCTCTTCTCAGGTTTCCAGTTGGCTTCAGTGAGCCAAGATGTCCGTGGACCCTCTGAGCCCAAGGAATCCCGCAGACGAACTTGAACTTTAGGCCGCCACTCCGTGGGGAGCCTGTTATTTTAGGAAGATGCTTACGGCCGTGGTTTACACGGGCGTGCAACAGGGCACGAGTGGGGAGAGGGCGGCAGCCAGGGACCCTCTGAGGAGACGGTGGCTGGCTGTGGGGGTGAGTGCCTCATTGGGTGACGGCGGCAGCGTGGGTGAAGGGCGGTGGCCCGAGCGTGGCCGCGTGGCGGGGGCGGAGCACCGGCTGGGTTCCCGGAACACGCGGGAGGCAGAAGTGGCACCTTGTCGTCTCGGGAGGGGTTTGAGGATGGAGCATTTTATTTACTCACGGAGGCGCCGGTGCTCTGCGGGAAGAGGGCCGGGAAGGTGTTTGTTCGTCCGAGTTCTGCCGGGCTGAGAGAGGCAGCGGAGGCGCGGCCGCGCCTATGCGCACTTTCCGGAGAATTCTCCTCCGTCACGTCTCCGGAGAGCCAGCGGCTGCTGGTCCTTCATCTGGAATCGCTTCTTTCTCTTGCACTGTGCGCCACGCGCTTGAAGACTTCTTCCGGAGCTCGTCGGAGAGAGGCTGCGGGGAGGGCTGGGACGCCGCCTGGAAGTTCCCGTTACAGAAGGAGGGTGGGAGGGAGGGTTGAGGTTCTCGAAACTCGGCCCCAAGGTCGACTCCCCCCAGGCCGACGGGCTCCTCGGCTCCCGACCTGGATCCTCCCGTTCCACGCAGATACTCTCTCTGTCTGGGGTCCTGAGTAGGTTGGGGTCTTTATACGGTTCAGGGAGCGTGCGCACGGAAAATGAGCGTTGAGATTAGTGATAGACAGCGTTCACTGAAATTACGTTTTTCACTTAGAAACTTAAAAATTTTAAAAATACTGAGAGCTAGCCCTGGCTGGCGTAGCTCAGTGGAGTGAGCTCCGGCTGCGAACCAAAGTGTCGCAGGTTTGATTCCCAGTCAGGGCACATGCCTGGGTTGCAGGCCACGGCCCCCAGCAGCCGCACATTGATGTTTCTCTCTCTCTCTCTCTATCTCCCTCCCTTCCCTCTCTAAAAATAAATAAATAAAATCTTTAAAAAAAATACCGAGACCTCTGGCAGCGCTGTAATTTTTAGTTAATGTGGATGGTGGACATTTTCATGCTATTTCCACGGCTGCCTTTTCTTTGTTGGAATGATGTGCAGACGGAGGGAAATGGTTAATGGGGGGAAATGTCAGGCGGGTGGGGCCGATGGCGGCCTCCCGAGCCGGCGGCCACCTGAGCCGGCGTCCAGGGCCCAGCAGGAAGGTTTCACTATCAAACCAAATTTCTGATGGAAAAGCCCATCACTCGCTCTTTGTAACAGGAAGCTGTGGTATTGCTGCTCGTCTAGATTATGTCTTAGCCTGACCTTTATTGTGTTTGATTTCGTGATCGGCTCTCTTTCTTTTGAACTTCTGGGTGTAGGCAGGAGAGAATTCTTTCCCACGTTTTAGGGAGCGGTCTCAAAACACATTCATTTTGTTCAATAGTTCTGTTTCAGGCTTCCTACGAAATGTGAAAGACCCTTTTTTCCTGTGTGGTTGTGAGCCAGTTGAGTTTGGGAGGGGGAGTGCCTTGCACTAATTATTTTTGACCCAAAAATCTTCATAGAAATTCCTGCAACCGCTCCTGCCGCGGGTCCATGGCATCTTTAGTGTGTGTCACCCACAGGCGGGTCGCGTCCCCAGGCTGCCCGAGAAGCACTGGCCGCCGGACACGGGGCTCTCCCTGCCAAGTCCTTTGTGAAGTGCTGCATACTCTGCAGGCGGCTCCTGGCGAGGATGGCCTGTGGGGGCTGTGACGGGAGGGCCCGTCTGCAGTGCCCACGGGGACTTGCCGGCCCTTCCGCTCTCCCGCCCGCTCACCAGGCCCGGAGAGGGAAGGCGGGCAGAGGGCTCCGTGCCCAGCGTCTCACACACCTGCCTCTGACCATTGCTCGAGTCCCGGCCCACCTTGCCAGCCTGTCCGTGGGCCCCTGTGTGTCAAAGCTTGGCGGCACGCTCGCTGGCCTCACGTGTGTTCTGCTCAGCCCATGTTCTGCTCACCGTTTCTGCACACGGAGTTCCAGCTGCGTGGCTGCTTTTGCAAGTGGGAGAGGGGAGGGCTGGTGAGGTTGGGTCCCCACTCGTGAGGGACCGCTGCTCCCCGGGGTCGGGACCCCGTCGGGTCCACCATCACCTGGCGCCAGTCACCATTTCTTCCTGTCCCCACCGCCTCGTCTGCCTCTGCAGGTGTTTAGAGTTGGGAGCTTCCTCCAGTCCTCAGGAGACCTGCAGTTGTGTCCCTCCTCCCACGGCCTCTAGGGGGCGCTCTACCCGCTTCTACACGTTGGAGACGTGTCTGCCTGTGGTCATAGTGGCCGCCCCTGCTGATCCCAGAGCCTGGAGCGCGGTAGAGGCTCCGTGAATGCTCGGAACCCACCACGGGGGCCCTGCCAGCTGCCCGCCCCCGTGGCCTGCATGCCCTCTGTGCTGCCGTGTGGAAGGAGTGGGACGAGACCGGAGCAACCCCGTGGGCCCGGCTGCTGCGGCCCCATGGAACCTCGCTGCACGGAAGCAGGCGCGGGGTGCACGTGTGCTCTGGCGTGGGTGTCCCGTGTCCCGAGGAAACCCTGGCACCTCCCTCGCTCCTGGCCACCACACTCGTGCGTTCCCGCTCACGCTGCAACTCTGTGCGGACTTGCAGGGCCCCCCAGTTGTATGAGCCACAGCGGCCGCCCCGGCCGGCAGGGGTTTCTGTGCAGCTCCGCCTCTGCTGCCCAGGAGCACTGGAAGGGGTGGGTGGTTTCAGCTCCTTGTCCCGAGTGTGTCACCACCGTGTTTACACAAACAGCAGGCCTTGGGGTTTCCTGGATTGTGAGTGGCCGCAGCGGTCCGAGTGCATCTGTAGCCGCGTGTTTCAGAGACTCGGCGATGCACGTCTTCTCAGAAGACGGAACCAGGACAACCGGGGGACCGCGGCAGCTCTGTGGAGAGGACTGCTCACTCACGTCGTCTCGACGGCCCGCCTCGGGCTCTTTCCACGTCTTTCTGCCCCTGCCCCCGAGCAGACCGCCGTGCTCTGCTGCGAACCCTGGGAGACTCGCTCGTAAAGCAGGACAACGGCTGAAAGTGTCTCTGTGGCCGCGTGTGCAAGGGGAAGCTTTTCACAGCACCGGGGGCCCGCGCGTCTCTGAGTGCCTGAGGTCTCGTACCTCTTCGCAGGGGTGTCCAACCTGGGGGCGTCTCTGGGCCGTGCCGGGAGGAGGAGAGTTGTCTTGGGCTGCACCTTAAACATGCTGTGACACGCAATCACAAAAGATCTCATCGTGTTTTAAGTGAATTTACGATGTTGTGTCAGGACGCGTTCACAGCCGCCCTGGGCTGCATGCGGGCCGCAGGTTGGACACCCCAGTAGCAGTGTGCACCCAGAGCTTCGTTTGTGTGGTCAATGTATCGGAAAACTAAGGGAAAATAGTTGTTGTCCCCTGGGGGGGCGGTCACAGTCCGTGTCACTGGAAAACCCGAAGGGAGTGAGTGTATTGGGGTCTCTGGTTGCCGCCCCAAACTGCCACCTGGCCTGCGATGGGCCAGGCCTGCCTCTGTGCCCGCCTGCGGGGCTGGGGGGGGGCCATCCCGCGGTAAAGGCGGCGAGCACATCCATGGCCTCACGTAATTGTATTTTTTGTTTTTGGTGAGAACATTGAAGATTTACCCTCCCAGCGACTTCCCAGCACCCGATGCCGTGTCATGACCGTGTTCTTGAGAGGCGAGGTGTGCCGGCACCGCGAGACCCGCAGAGACACGGTCTGCCTCAGCCCGAGCGGCCGGGCCAGGTGGTGACAGCGGCAGGACTGAGAGTGTGTCACGGGGCGGCCGTGGGCAGCGTGTGACAAGGACACCACCCCTTATTCTGAGACTTCCCTTCTTAACTGAGCCACGCACTCAGACGCCTCCCCCTGCAGCCACGTCAGCGGTAACCGGGAGTGTGGAGCGGTGGTGCCTCACGCCTCTTTGCACGTGTCGTCCTGGAGAAGGAGGCAGAGGACCACGTCTCCCCGCATGTGCGCAGGAAGCTGGGCCGTGGCGGGGTTCTTCTGGCCGGCGGTGCGCGCTGAGCGGTGTCAGCCTCCGGAGACCGAACCAGCGATGACCGTTCCCGCTTTGTGCACCCGCGTCCGTGTCTCTAACTGTGTAGACTGACAGCTGCTGATGTGGGCAAACAACGCGTCATTTAAACAGGCGACGTTGCAGAGCTGATGGACCGTGAACTCCTAAGAATTTAAGAGGGAGGTTTTTCGCCTCAGTGTGTAGAAATGTGGCCTCAGGTTCCTGTTTGTGATTAGCTATCAACGCAGTCTGAACTGGATTTGGTGTCACGTTTTCTTAGTTCTTTTTAAAACACGCCGTCAAAAGTTGAAGGTGATGGTTTTCCTCTGCTGACGCCTGACCTGGGTTTTCTGGGATGAGCCGGGATGCCCTGGAAATCCACCTGAATCTCTTGTGGTCTGTGAGCTTCCACGTCCGTCCACTAGAGGGCGCACTTTACTCTCTTTTGACACAACACCGAAGTTAAGCCGGTAATTTTGTTTGGTTCCATTAACAACGGGCATAAAGCGACTTCCCTGAAATTCTGAAACGTGGACACTTGGAGATGGCCGTCTGCAAGCCTGGCTCACTCATATGACTGTTAATGGTCATATTGGTCAGCTCATAGAGCTGACTATTAATAGTCAGCTCTTTGACTATTAAAATCGTGGCCCTGACCGTGAACGCTGAGGGGGGCACCGGGCTCTGTGGGGTAGGGGGACGTGGAAAGTTCCATGACAAGTTAGGACCTGCTGGGACACCCTCGGGGTCACACGGGGGGGGGCCCGATGGTGCTCGGGCTCTTTGGTCCCAGGACCCCGTTGTGCTCACCATTATTACGGCCGCCGAGAGCTTTTGGTGTATGTGGATGGTAGCTGTCAGTGTGTAATAGGCTAGCATTGGGACAGAGACACTTCGAAATATTTATTTTCTGCTGATTCGTGTAGAACGATAGTATTCTATTACTTGTTAAGATGAATGATGGTTTTTTTTTTTTTCAATGAAAAAATAGCGACATGTTCCAGAACAGAAGAGTGAGAAGAGTCGCACTGTCTGACATTTTCGCAGACCTCCGTAATGCCAGGCTGAGTGTGGACGCCAGGTTCTCACACCGGCGTCTGTGGCGCTGGGTCGCCGTGGGTGAGGCCTGTAAGGAAAACTCCGCCCCGTGCGGGCGTGGCGTTGGAAGAGGGAGGGTGCTGTGATGGCCTTTTCTAACAATTGCGAGTGCCCAGCCATCCTGCACCCACTCCCTGTGGTCTTAGAGGGTCGTCTTGGCGTGGAGCCTGAGACCCTGGCAGTGAACTCACACTGGTCTGTGGTGTCAAGTCCATGGTCGGCCTTGGGCTTTGGAAGGGTCTGGTAACCATGCACGATTTTACAATGTTATGTATAAGGTAACACATAATGTATGTACTAATGTGTTATGTATTGGTCTTGTACCTGGCTTGTCAAGTTCACAGTCAATATAAGAAAAACCACATTTGTTAATGTCACTGACGTCACCAGAAAAGGGTTTCAGTATTGAGAACCTGGCAGGTCCACAGGTGCAGATACAGGCTCTCCGACGATGTAGTTCTCATTTGAAAGCTGACGTTTTGTCAGGGGCCACAGATACGGAGCGGTTTCCTTGAACGGACAGGCTCAGTTCACCTGCCCCGGGGACTTGTCTGGGAAGTGCACCAGTCCGCGTGACTGGGGTTTGTCTGTTTCCGAGACGCCGTGTCCCGTGACAGCCGGGGCCAGTCGGCGCTGCGTGGCCTGCCCGGGGCAGTCTGCATGCTCCGGCGTCCAGGCCGAAGCTGTGTGTGTTTCCCGCGGCACCGCACGGTGACAGGAAGGAGAGCGACAATAGAGGTGACACGCAGCAATGAAGGTCCATGCAGAATAATGAGGCGTGCGCTGATGCAGGGAACAGGCATGGCGAGGGAGCCTTTCAGAGGCCGAGGAGGACTGGCAAGCGTGGTGAAGTCCGCCCCGGCCCCTGCTCCGTCAGCGCTGGTCTGGAGTGCGGACCCTGCTGCCGCCGCCGCTGCCGCAGGTGGGGTCTGCCGCCTCTGCGCCCGCCGTGCTCTGGGGGCCCCCAACCTCGCTCCCTGGGCTCACGGCATCGGCGCCCAGTGTCTCCGAGTGGTTCTGAGGACAAGGACCCCTGGTAGTGCTGTGAGGAAAATTGTCTGACCTGGCCAACCCTCTGGAGGGGTCTCGGGGGCCCTAGGGGTCCGGGGGCGTGGGGAACAGCTGCTGTGCCAAAGGGCGGGACTGGGTGTCGCTGAGCCCCCGCCAACAAGGACCGGGCGTGAGGAAGGGGGCGCAGGACCGGAACAGGGAACGCAGGGCAGATGTGGGGGGTGGTTAGGTTTCGAGAGACCAGGAGGAAGTCAGGGTGTCCCCCCCCCGCCCCCCCCCCCCATCCCTCAGGGGGCTCGCGCTCAGTGAGGGAGGGCATCCCGTGGGCTGCTTTTGGTGGGGATGTGCGGTTGAGAGTCCCGATGACCCAGGCATCCGTGCCGGGCTGCGGAGAGCTGGGCAGGCTTTTCAGGTTTTGTTTGTGACGCCAACCGTCTGTATGTGTTCGGGTCCTCTGAGTGAGGCTCCGTAGAAGGTGTGTGGCATGGCGGTACTGACTCGGTGGTTCCGACCAGGCTTTTCTGAATCTCCAGCTGGCGCCCTTGGCACGTTTCAGAGGGCGGTGCTTGGACAAGGCCCGGGAACTCGCATTGGTGAGAACGACTCCGGGGCCCTGTCCGGTGGCCCCGAGATTCGACCCATCTGTCCTGCTGTGGACGGCCTGCACGTCAGCCCCTCTGTCCCCCACCCCAGGAGCTGTGTCCCGCGGCAGGAGGAGGGCCTGAGTGCCGGACGCTTCCTGCGTGTGCTGGGGGGCGGGGGTGGCGGTGGGGTGGGCGGGGGCGGTCCATTTCCGAATACCCGTTTCCCGAGGATCAGTGAAACAGACTGAGGGGTGCCCCTTCCCGCCGGCGGTTCTGTTGGGGTTGGGGAGAAGGAATGGGGGTACAGAGGACTAAGGGGGCTCCTCCCGATGCCATGTGGGCGTGGCCAGGCCTCTCCTGCCAGTTCCGCGTGGACTTGGCTGCTCCGGAAGGAGGCTCCTTCTGTTAGACCCTCGTGGGTGGGGCCCGGGCCCGCTCAGGGAAAACCCGTCTCAGACTCCAGGGTCACCTGGCTGGAGGCAGCCTTGACCTCCACCGCCGGGCGTCACCTTCCCCCAGCTCCCCCGCCGCACTGTGGCCTCAGTGCAAGTTGCCGGGATGCTCCGGGCGGCGCGGAGGTTTTGCGCTGGTGCGTCTGGGACAGGGTCAGAGCCGGAGCCAGCAGCCCGGGTCACCATGTCCTTGGATAGACACACGGCCCCCGACCAGCGGCCTGGGGCCCTCACTGCGTGGAGGCAGCGGTGGGGGGGTCTGCACGGCCCCGTGCCCGGCCGCCCCTCCAGCTGTGACTTAGCCACGTGGGGTGATCACCGCAGGTGCACCTGGCACCAGCCACGCCAAGGCACGCAGCGCGGGCCACCAGGCCAGCGATCTTGGGCCGAGGTCTCTCAAACTCTTTCTTAGTCGTTTTTTCCCTTTTTAAAAAATTAAATTTCACTCCACTTATGCCAGATAGTCATATTTCTCAGATAAAAGGAGTTTTGATTTGTGACTTTTATTCCATCATCGCTCTGAATTCGTTGTCTGAGGTTCCGTGGCCTGGACTGTCCTCCAGGGTGTCCTCCCAGCTCCCGGCCACCAGGGGGCAGGCGCGTTCAGTCAAATCCTGAGATGCCACCATCTCTGGGTGCCCATTGCAGCTGGTGGGGAGCAAATTGTGAGTGAGGTCGCCACCCTACGCTCCGCCCGCCTCCCGCCTTCACCCTCTCCCTTCCCCGGGACCCTTCCTCCACCCTGTGAGCCCCTGACTCTCCTGGAGCCCCGTCCTCAGCAGGACCTCGCACCCTGGTACCCCCACCCCTATCCCCAGCTCCACTCTCCAGCACCCAGCCCTGTGGCCCAGGGCCGCCGCCTGGCCCCGCACCCGAGTCAGGAGGACCGCTTTCTTAGTGTCAGAGACGCCACATCTCAGGGTCCCTGCCTCTGCGGACGCTGGTGGTGGCCCGCTCTGGGCACCTGGGCTACCGGACAGTTCCTGTGGAAGGCATGAGTCCAGGAGCCCCCGTCTCCTCCCCCGGGGGCCCTGGCCTGGCCCCGCGGTTTTCCTCCTGGGGCCCTTCTGCCCCTCTTTGCAGCTGGACTCACCAGTGATGTGCCCCCCTCAGAAGTGGCACCAGCCGGGACTTGAGGCGAAGATGGGGTGGTGGGGGGGGGCTTCTTCCACCTTGACTGGTGCCCTTGGCCCCTCCCTCTGTGCCTGGCCGGGTGCAAAGTGCCCTGAGGCTCTTCCTCTGGGGAGGGCAGATGGAGAAGGGGGGTGACCAGGAAAGGGGGGGTGCGGGTCTCTGCCCCCCACCCCACTCTGTCCCCTGCCCCCCAGCAGTGGGAGCGAGCACTCGCTGTTACAGGTGCCAGCTTCCCCTGCTGGCGGCGAGACAGCCGTGGCTCGGACATGTCACTGCCCCGCGGGGCCTGCGTTCGCCGAGACCAGGAGCACTTGGGCGCCGGCGTGACGTTTCAGAAGAAACCCCGTCCTGTCCGAATGGGGAGCGTCAGTGATTGGGGTGCGGGTACCTTCTCGGGTTGTGTTTTGTTTTTTTTATGGGGCAAGCCCTGGCCGAATCATTTCCTCAGCTGAACGTCAGCCTCCAGGGCTCGGGGGGCTTTTCTCGGCCGGCCGTGGTGCGCGCTCTCCTCCTGAGTCTCGGAGGTGGCCGCAGTGGCGCGGTCGCTCCGCAGGAAGTGCCGAGGAGTGGACGTCATCTCGCTGTCCCTTTAAGATGACACCTCTGCCCAAAGATGCGTCCTTGGCCCAGGAGCCGAGCTGCGCCTCTTAGAAACGCGGGTGTCGCTGGGGTCCGAGAGCAGCTGCTCCGTCAGCCTTTGGTGGGGGGGGGGGCTCCCTGCCCCATGTGGCTCCCCGTCGCTCCCCACCCTCCCGTCTTTAGAATTTGCTTTTAGGGTTCATTTTGTGTGTGCTTCTTTGTCACGAGAGGGGTATTTTTGAAGTCCCTTGAATTTCTCCTGCCTTTTTGTTCAGAATTGTCCCATGCGTCTCAACGAGGGTGTGTGCGAGAGAGACTTACATAACAGTTGCTTCTCCGGGCCCCGTGGGGTTTTTCTCGTTGTCCTGGTGGGAGCTCCATGGAGAGCGTGTTTCCTCCCAGTAAACGTGGTTTGTTTGCATCGCATCCTTCGCGTGAAATTCATGCTTAAGAAGAGTGGGTTGTTCTGGACATACTTCCTCTTAAACCAGCGGCCTTCTTACTACCCCTCATTTGAAGAGGTGTGTGTGTGTGTAAAAGTGTATATGTGTGTGTGTGTGTGCACATGGGGCGTGTGTGTGCACACATCTCGCTTCTCGCTTGTGAGATTGTCCAGTCGTCAGATGTGAAAGGAGGGAGGAGGGAAGGAGCAGGCGGAGGAGGGCAGACCCTGCAGCGGGAGGACCCAGGAGCGCTCCCCTGACGAGTGGGAGTGGGAGTGAGGTCGTGTTTCATTTAAAATGACAAATTAGCACCCCCTCCCCCCGTCCCCCCCCCAGACGTGCCAGGTGGGTTCCCCTTTGCACTGGGCCTCAGACCCCGTTTACCAGGAGGTCTTCCCAGGGAGGCTCCCCCCACCGCCACCACCACCTTGTAGACCCCCCCAGAGTGAAGTTGTCATAAAGTCGTTTCGTCTCCGTCTCCGTAACACCTGACTTCTGAGGAAAGCACCATGACTCCTACAGTGCCTACGTTAGGCCTTACCTTTACTGAGAACGTTCTTAAAACAAGAACATTTAAAGCGAACACAAAACTCTCACGTGGGCCCAAACCGATACGAAATGAAGGTTTCTGGCAGAGGGAGCTTCTTTCCTTACGTGGGTGGGGCCCCTGGGGAGGAAAGTAGACTTTCGGCAGGAAGAGAACGTCAGGTGTGGGGGAAGTGGGTGGGGGGTGCTCTGTGCTGCCCCAAGTTCTGGAATTTTATTCGGAATCAAAGAAAGAAAAGGAAGGTGCGTGCTAACTCCACCCCCAGGACCTCTCCGCCTTCAGGCTGGGCTGCAGCTGCCGTGCGGCTCCCGGCGGGATGGGAGGGTGTTCCGGGCAGTCCACGGTCTGTTAGTTAGCTCCCCAAGCTAAACAAGGGTCAATAAATTATATGATAGGCATTGTTTTTTATCATTATTTTTCATGGGTTGATTTTAAAGAGAGAGGAGTGGGGGAGGGAGAGAAAGAGAAATAAATACCAGTTTGTTGTCATGCTTACGTTTGCACTCATTGGTTGGTGCTTGGTTGTGTCCCGACCAGGGATCGAACCCACTACTTCAGAGTGTCGGGATGGTGCTCTAACCCACTGAGCTACGCCGGCTTCCCGTGACTCTGTGTCTCATCCGTGGCTCCAGGCCGTTGCCGACTTCAGACAGGAGTCAAGTGGGCTTCTTCCTCTTTTGTGTCCTTGCAGAGCGAAGCCTGTTTAATCAAACTGCACACAGACAAGTAGCAGAGTGGAACTCTCGGGCTGTCCCCAAACTTTCCTTTGCACCTCGAAATATGGGAGGGGGTGAGGATGGTGCTTGTGGCATTAAAAATTCAGGCAAGAAGTGAGTCCCCAACTGAAGGCCACTAATACTTGAGTTGCATGCTGGCACCGTTCAGGGTAATGGAACGCATCACACGGAAACTGCAGGGGAAGCCAGCGGACCCCCGCTTAGCAGACCGCCCTTGGGCGAGCCGAGGGCTCTGCCTCGCTGTTGGACTGTCTCCCGGGGGGTGGCCTCCCTCTCTCTCCTTCCATCCCGAGCAGAAGCCAACAAAGTGGAGGAGACGGGAAGAAAGAGAAACCACGTTCAGATGCCGGGTCGGTTTCTAAGCCAATTTTGACCTTTCTAAGTAAACGATTTTCCACATCTGCCGACCACAAATGTCCACATATGGTAACAGGTAACTGGCTTCAGTGCCGTGTAATCTGCGAGACATAAATAACCAGGCATTGTAATTATGTGGCTGTAACTGTACGGTTGAAGTAGTTACATAGTTATTAGTACCCCATAAAATTAGGCGATTCTGTTTTTCTGTCCTGATTGTCTGCCGTGGGAATTTATTCTTTCCATACTTTCAAAGATCATTAATAATCTTGGTACCCTCCAACATTCAGTGAGGGCACTGCAAAAAAAAAAAAAAAAGAAAGAGAGGGAGGGAAGGAGGGAGAGAATGAGGGAGGAAGGGAGGGAGGGAGGGAAAGGTGGTTAGTTCTCCAAGACACCTGGCTAGTCACCCTCCTCCTGGAAAGATCAGTATCGAAGGTGGAAGGACTCATTTTGTGTGAAGTTCTCGATTTTGCTCGCTGGTCACCTGGGGCTTTGAGGAATGGCCATAACTTTTGTCATGCAGTTTCTGGAAATTCTTAAAAATCACACTTTGAAAGATGAATGGTCGCTGTTCTTTTTCTTCTTCCCTTTGCTTTTCTTCCCCCTCCTCCTCTTCTCCTCCCCTTTGGTGACGTGCCGTTTTGGTCCCCAGATCACTGGGGTGACACAGGCGGTCCTGGTTTAAAAACAAAACCCAGGCTTACAGAAAGCCCCCGAACAGTGTGTATTTAGTTAATAAGTAATTGAATAAGTGAGCTCCCCTCCTCTGTCTTGGGTGGTTGCTTCTCGGTTCCTGCTCGCAGCTTCAAACCCGGGGAGGTGTGAGGCCCTGCTGGTTCCGCTGGTGTGGTCCGCAGCGCACCCCAGGGTCCCTACCAAAGACCCGCATTGAAGCTGAGGTTTGACGAGTTTCAGTCTGGTTTTTTTTTTTTCCTTCTGCTCTGATCCTCTCTGTGTAGCCTCTTTGCAAGACAGCCCTGAGCTGGCAGACGGGACGCAACTCTGTTCCTGACACAGAGAAGCATTCAACCACACTCCCGTGTGTTCTGAATAATGCCTCCTCTGAGCCCGAGACAGCAATAAAGTATGCATGGTCAACCTTATTTTAATAGCGCAGGGGAGCTGCTTTTAATTAATAAGTGGATCTCTGTGTGTCTGGGGTTTTCAGTTTATTCTGCGGTTCTTTGCCGTTCTGCAATTATGTGGCCTGAAAGGGCCGTGTTGGTGGAGACTAAACCCTTTAAAAAATCTGTCATTTACATACATTGTGTCTGTAATCTGTGTTTTCAGATTACTGCCTTTAAAACGGGGAGGGCGGGGGGAGGCAGGAGTTTTTCTCTGAAATATTAAAATCTGCAGCCCGCAATTGCGTATATTTTAGCAGTCAGCAATGGAACGGGCCTCCCCCTCACGGATCGAAGACGCGCGGTCCCAGCATCCTCCTGGGATGTGTGTTCCCCCTGGACCTCTGTGTTTCCATGGCGAAGACGTGGGCGGAACTTTTGTAGGGCGTCTGGGTCTCGGGTGTCAGGAGAGGTGTTCACAGGCTCCTCCCCCCCACTCGAGGCTTGGGCAGCTGCGGGGCTCTGACGCGGTTCAGGCAAATCTGGGGCTTCTGCGCGCCCTGGGCTGCCGCCCCGAGGGCCCGAAGCGGTACCGGGAGCCCAGAGCCCGGTGTCCACTCTGGGCCGTTCCTGCGCATGGGCGAGGGAGGCCGCCTGCGGGGGTGTGGGGGGCGTGGGGGGGGGGGGGCGCGCAGAGGCCAGGCCTGGCCCGGCGCAGCGCGGGCGCTCCGCAGACCCGCCGGCACCCTCGCCTTGGCTGGGAACCAGTTACCAGCTGGGTCGCTATATGCTAAAATAAAAAAAAAAATCACCCCTGTTGGCGTGTGGAAAGGAAAGAGAGGACACACCACAGGCCGGGTGAGGCCGGGGGTCCACTGTCCCCATGGCTGCCCCTCAGTCCCGGACAGGGTCTCTGGAGGCCCCGGGTGGCCCGGGTGGGGACAGCCAGCGGCACTGCGCCGCCGCGGCCAGTAGATGGCAGTACTGTTCCACTGCAACCTTTCCAAACGCCTTCCGCCCGCCGCGGCCTGACATCCCTGCCGCGTCTAATTGTGAAAATGCTTGATTAGCTCCATTAAGCAATGTTTGGGTGATTTTTTTCCCCGTTTTAAATTTACGGAATTAGAGCCACAGCCTTAAAAGAAAGCCATTACTGGTAGACAACATTATTACCCGTTGTAGGTTCATGAGCCCCGTCTGGGGAATGGCATGCAGATTTTTAATCATATTTGCAGAAACAGCTTATTTAAATGTATAAGACCGGTTAACCAGAGTAATTATATTTTTTCACTTATTTGTCTCGACGTTTCCTCCTCCATGCTGTCTAGGGTAGCAGCTGATACCATTATGGCCAGTCCCGAGCTGTGCACTTGGGGGTTCGTGATTTCTTTTCATTCCTGTGGGTCTAGACGTGTGTGTTGCCGACGAAACGCTTTGTAATCTTGCTGGGGCGTGTGGTGCGTCCTGACCGACTCCGGAGACCGAAACCGCTGATACCTTTTCCAGTGCTTATCGGCTCGGGGGCTCAGGGGATAAGGCCGTCTCGGGGGAGGGGCGGCCCCTTTCCCCTGCAGGGGGGGGGGGGGGGGGGGGGGGGGGTTTCTGCAGTTACCCCGTGGACGCACGGAGACACGGGCCGTGCTCTGAGTGTCTCGGGCTGCAGGCTGGGTTGTAATAATTAACTCTGTCTAGGTTGCATATAAAGCCACCACCACCCTTCAGGGGGAAAGCCGACCCAGTCAATTGTCAGTTAATACATTTCCCGAACTTTTCTTATTTTAAGATAATTTGAGGGAAGATTTCTTATAGAATCAGAGGGTAAAATTAATAACTGCATGAAAAAAAGAAACAAAAGCATTATGTTGCTCATATTCTACTTGAGAAGAAAAATACATTTTCTTCTGTGAAATACTTCGGGAGCAGTCCTGCTTTCAAAGGGAGCCGAATTTTGAGAAAACGATGACTTAACTGTTTACCTTTCATTTCCTCATTTTGAAACTGAATTTGTATCTGGAATTGTAAAATGGTTGAATATAGAGCGGCTCTTGCTTTTTTTTATTTTAAAACTTCGAGGCATTTTAAACACTGGACTGTTACATTTTACCCTCTGTTACCTTTAAAGAGTGGGCGGGCAGAGCCGAGAGGGAGACAGCACCGTGAGCTGCTGGGGCACATTTCTGTCCCGGTTCTCGTCCTCGGCTCAGCTGGTGTGGCCGCGCCGGCTGGCCATCACAACTGCCACTTCGACCAGAAATTGCTGACATCAGCCGCAGCCGGTGGTGCTGAAGCGCCCGGTGGCGGCGTGGAATTCCTGGCAGGTTTTGTTCAGATCTTTTTAACCCCATGACGTGATGAAAACACTTTAAAGACCCACTGATGCTGTGCACATACACAGCGGGCACAGATGTGCATGCATGTCCATACAGAGACATGCGCACGCACACGGGTGGTGTCGAGACACGTGGTTGTGCTCCTGCAAGATGAAGCGTGGCGGTGGGAATTGTCGTGAGCCCCACGCAGCGGGGGGCCCTCACGTGTCCCGTGTCTGGGCACACAGGGATGACTGTGGTCATGGCAAACTCATGAGCTGGTTTTACGATGCTCTCCCCACAGATGCCAGCCGTGGAGCACATAAATCAGAGTTTCTTGTCGTGGGGAGTCCAGGGCGGAGGGGAGCACGGCTGGGGAAGAGCCTCCCGGCCCCCCAGAGCTGGGTCAGGGCTGCGGAGGGTGAACACAGCGGCTGCAAGAGGAGCTTCACGTTTTGGGGGAGTTACTTGCTGACAAAATTCACGGTTGGAGGGAATCCATTCACTTCTTCCCCGTTCCCTGCTGCGGGAGGGCCCTGGAGGGCCCGGGAGCCTCCGCGTCTGACTCGGGCCGGGGACCCTCAAGCCGTGTGTCTCCCCAGCCAGCTGCGGGGTGAGGGTGGCCGGCGAAATTGGCTTTGTTTCCATTTTATGCGCAGCCAGGCCCGCTCTTATGTTTGTAATATTTAAAGGAGTTCAATAGGAGGCCCTGGATTCTTTGATCCGATGCCACAGCGCTGTTTAATGAGAAAGGTTTTTAATATCGTGCGCCGTGTCCTGCGTCTCTGCCAGCCCGGCCCGTGCAGCGCGGGCGGCGTCGGCGTCGGCGTCGGACCCGCACCTCGGGGCCCCTCTTTCCTTTCTGGTCACGGCCCCCGGGGCCCCCACCCCTCCCCCGCCGAAACAGGTAATTACAAAGGTCCTCAGATCAGTTTTCGTGGAGGGGCTCCCCGACGGGGGGACCATGACCCAGTGGGACGTGGGCCTTTCCCAATACAATGGGTGGCCTCCGGGGCCTCAGGAAGCCCGAGCTCATTAACCATGCGGTGCCTCTCCCCCTCCCCCTCCGCCCACTTAGCTCGCCTCGCTCCGGGCCTGGGGTTTCTCCGCCGAAGACTTAGGAAAATTGCTTCTCGTCCTCAGATTGAATTTTTGATGTGTATGACTCCGTGATAGCATTAGCATGCGCTTTGATCCGCGCGTGAATGGCGCTGGGTCGGCGCTTAGTGCCGCATCCAGATGGTCTTCCAGGGAACAAACAGTTGTGTTTTAGGGTTTCTCAATAGACTGTCTAGACTGGCCGCGCAGCAGACAGATACAGCCACCCATCAAATTAGCGTTTGTCAGATTTATGGGGAGGGTTCACCAAAGCCTTCCTGTCTCTGACACCGAGATTTACGCCTCCCCAGCTACTCTGTCTCCCGCAGAACATAGCTTGTGATGGCTCGGATTTAAAAAAAAAAAAAAAAGAAAAAAAAAGTTTGAGGCAGGGAAGTCTCGCTGAATGTGAGCCGCTTCTGAATGGGGAGGACAACATAAAAGGAATTAAACCGGGCGGCTCCGGGGCTGTATTGATCCGGGGGAGGCCCCGGGCGGCCCTGAGGGGCGACCCGAGGGGTGCCCTCTCCGGGCCGGCGTCGC
This sequence comes from Phyllostomus discolor, assembly GCF_004126475.2. Taxonomy (NCBI): domain Eukaryota; kingdom Metazoa; phylum Chordata; class Mammalia; order Chiroptera; family Phyllostomidae; genus Phyllostomus; species Phyllostomus discolor. Next base: position 1,863,231 of record NC_040905.2, read on the forward strand.
CCCTTTGCCCCGGTGGGAAAGGAAAACACGGGTGTGGGGCCCGTGCCCGCGCTGCCCTTTCATGTCGCCCCCTGCGGTCACGCGACCCGCCGGCCGGCGCGGGGGACTCACCTCTGACGGGCAGCGTGTCCCTCCTCGGTGGCTGTGTCTTCCCGGGGCCGCCGCCGCGGCCGCCTTTGATGGTGCCTCCTGCCACCGCGGGTCACGGCCACCTGGCCGGTCCCGCGCTGCCGCCGCCGCCGCCGGGCCCTGTGCGGGGAGGGGGAGATGTGAGACGTGAGGGCTCCGGGCAAATAAGTAAATAAATAAATACCACCCCCCATCCTCCCCCCGCCCCCGCGTTCTGCATCCCCCGCGCCAGGGAGCCGGAAGGCTGGGCGTGCGCACGCACTGCGCGCCCTGGGCGGGGCAGGGTGGGCTCCACGTGCGCCCTCCCGCCTCCGTGGGCTGAGCAAGGGGCCCTGCGCCCACTTCCGGCCCACCCCCTCCAGGACGCGCTGGGGCCGTGGGAAAACGTGCTTTCCTGCGGAGCGTGGGCGTGGGTTGCACGGGCTGGGAGGCCAAGTCGGTGCGGAGGGGCCGTGGAGACCGCAGGTCGTAGGGACCGGGCTCTGGGGCGGAGGGCCGCAGCCTTTCCCAAAGGCGGTTTTCCCATCTGTCCAAGGGCGGGCATTTGGGGAGCCCTGCCGCCCCCTTGGAATGACGTCAGCACTGAGAGTGGCCGCCCGGCCCCTTAGGGGGCAGAACCCTCACTCGTGGGCATCGCCTCTCTGCCAGGCCGTCAGGGGTGTCCCTGAGCGAGGCATTCTCTAGGACATCGCAGGGGGATGTGAGGCTTCCCGAGGCTCCCGGGCCCTGCCCCGCCTGCCCGCCCCCCTTCTGGCTCTGACCCTGGCAACCCTCACCGGTGGCCTCTCCTTTAGGGCCCCCGGGGGAAAGGCCCCTTGCTCGCATCTGTGCGTGTCCCGATTCCGTGATCGGGGCATTGCACCAGCTGCACCAGAAATGGTGTGACTTGCGCTCAACTGAATTAAGTGCCAACAAATTGCACTCTCTCCAACATGATAAAGTGATGGTTTTCCCTTTTTGCCCTTTTTAAAGTTTTTTAAAAATGAAATGCACTAAATTAAAATAATTTTTCTGCCTTAATTTCTTTGATTGTTAGGACAGTTTCTTAATTTGGGGTGTCCTTTTTAAAATGAATTCCAACCAATTGAGGAAATAGAATTTAATGAACTCTGTGATAGGGATATAAAACTAGGTTTCCCAGAAAACTACTGGGACATATTTGCTAAACACTTTCCCTCCAAAACCGCCTTACCCTCTCCCCTCCCTTCCCATATCCAGTTCTTTTCTTTCTTCTTTCTCCCTGTGTAGCTCGAGTTGCTAAGAGTCGTTCGTTTGGATTCCTGGTAACAAAGCGACTTTTACTCTGTTTCGATTAGTTTCTAATCCATTGTTAAAAGGGCGAGCGGGCTCCCTTCTCCTCCGCCGTGCGGGTTTGCGTCTGGGGGGTGCGGGGAAGCCCCCTCAGTTAGTGAGCCGGGTTTTAAAACAGTTACCGTTTTGGCTTGAGAACTATTTCGTGTTTGTTGTAAGAAACAGTATAATTTTTACAAGACACATTTATAGTGTTTTAAAAAACTTAACTACCCTCCTCACACGTGCAATCTCCTAGACATCGGAAGGGTTGTGTGGAGGGCCAGGCTTTCGGCACGGAGGGAGAAGCTGCTGGAATACAACCCTTTCTTTCTCTTCCCTGGTTTAAGACTTCACTCCGGGAACCCTCCATGTGTGTCAGTCGGGCTTAGCAAGTTTCAGAATGAGACTCCGACGGTATATTCGATGCTGTGGCATTTCCTGGATGAGACAACGTATTTCAAGGAACTGTAGGGAGTCCCAGCTTGGGAATGTCAGGCCTCAGAGGGCATGCCATGGAGCAACCGCGTTTTTCCAGTTGGGGAAACTGAGGCATGGCTAGGCTGGGTGCTTCTGCTCGGGTCCCAGAGCTGGGCCGCCGGGACCACCACCTGGTTTGTCATTCCCGGGCTTCCAGTCAGATTCCCGTGTCCAGGGGGCGGGAGGCAGAGCCCCTCTTCTGCGGTTGTTGTCCCCTCAGACATGCTTCATCGCTCTCGGTCTCCGTCTGACTACGTTGAGAGCTAGTAAGAAAGCACACGTTGTTTTCTTTGGGCTGATTACACCAACAGAGGAAATACAAACAATGAAGTCCAATACAACGCTCTTAACTGTGAACCAGATAACCACGGTCCCTTCTCGCTCAGAGATCGCTGGTTCAATTTGAAGGGGCAATGCACCCCGGGCCTGGCAGCGGATCACAGTCTGTCCAAGATGCCACGACGCTTGTGCTGTGCCCGAGTGGTGTGGTGCCCGGCTTGTGGTGCCTGGTCCTGCCCTCAGGCTGGCATACTGGGAGGGGCCAGAGAGAGTCTGTCTCCTGTGCTTCGGGGAAAACTTCTGCTTTCTTGTGAGAAGGGATGGATGTGGTCGACTCAGCCTTTCTCCCCCCCCCCCCCCCGCCCCCTGCCATCCTTCTTCCTCTCACCTAAACATGGATGTGACATCGGGAGCTGCTGCAGCCTTCTTGCTACCTTGATGGGGGGTGGGGAGGCCAGCTTCTTCTTTTTTTTTTTTTAAGATTTTATTTATTTATTTATTTATTAATTTTTTAGAGAGGGAAGGGAGGGAGATAGAGAGAGAGGGAGAGAGAGAAACATCAATGTGCGGTTGCTGGGGGTTATAGCCTGCAACCCAGGAATGTATCCTGGCTGGGAATCGAACCTGGGACACTTTGGTTCCCAGCCCATGCTCAATCCACTGAGCTATGCCAGCCAGGGCTGCCAGCTTCTTTTTAAGTAAGTCTTTTTGGCTTAAACCAGGGGTTGGCATTTTGATGAAGCCAGTGATTGGCAAATTACAACCTGTGGGCCGCTGCCTCTTCTTGTAAATAAAGTGGTATTGGAGCAAAGCTACACCATCCAAATGCATCGTTGCACATTGCCTGGTAACGTCACGTATGTTTCGTGCTGCAGCAACCTTGTTGAGTAGCCGTGGCAGAGACTGTGTGGCCCACGAGCCTAACTGTGTACTCTCAGGCCCTTTGTGTTTGCTGACCCCTGGCTGGAAGCACCATGACATAGGTTTCTGTTACTTGCAGCCAAACACATTCCTAATGGGGTCGGCCAATAGCCAAGATGCGCAAACAAGTTTGGGGACGTAGCATTTCCACCTGCTCAAAGGACCCTTGTCTGGCTCAGCATCCGAGTGAGCAGATCCCTCCTTTGGGCTTGGTCCACTAAACTTGACTTCCTTCCTAAGCTTTCTCATTGTCTTTGTCTTTTATTTTCTTTTAAAAGTAGGACGGAGTATAACATGTTTCGTTTGAGGGCCACCTAAAGCTCAGGCTGACTCTCTGGTGTTGCAACATGGTAACAGTCTGGGGACTGCTCTCCGGAGCACAGAGGAGCAAAGTGCCCCAGCTCTCAGTCTGCAAGTTGGTCTGTGGATGGATCCTGAAGTGTTAACTGATACAACAGCCCCCCACGACCCCTACCCTGCAACTTGGGATCCCATGGGACCAACAGAAAACACTGGCAGTAACGCTCACACTGTGACCTGCCACTCTGAGCACACCAGACAGAGGACCTGGTGGGGGAAGATGCCCTGGAAACCCGTGTCTGGGTCAGCAACAGCTCTGATTGGGCAGCCTGTCTTGTGTGCGGCAAAGAGGATCTTGGTTTGATTTGTGCGGCACGTGACTACCAAGATACACAAAAAGGTGTCTGATCAAAATGTGTGTATTTGCACACCGGTCTCCTCGAGTTTTGGGGTGTGGTCACAAGGGTTTCGTGGATGTGAAACGTGTTCTTGCAGAAGGAGCACTGGGCGGGGGTCTGGGAGCGCCGGCACCAGCCGGGAGGCCCGCGTCCGAGGAGGTAGCTCGTCTCTGCCAGTTTCGCATCCGCCGCACGGGGAGAGGAGATCGGACCGCGCGGTGTGTGAGGTCCGGTGCAGCGCTGAGACGCCTGTGCCGTTTGTTCTTCAGGATGCTCGGGACGCACCTGGGGATTAGCCAGGTCAAGCAACAGGCCAACAGCAGCAACAGGACTCTCTTTGGGGAGTTAAGGTCCTTGACTCAGAACGGCCTTCCGATTCCGAGGCCCAGGGGTCCAGGGGCCGCGCCACTAATCGGGTGCACTGCGGGGTCCGGGGCGGGGTTGCGGGGCCGGCACGTCCTGAGTGGGTCTGGTTCTGTGATGGCGATGGGAGGTGCTGCGTGTTGATGAGGACGATCTATCTCGCAGTACGGTCATTATTTTTAAAGTGACACCTCGTGTTCCTTCCAACCACTCTGGTGCAAAGTATAGGATTCCCAGGAAATACTAGAAGTGAATTAGGTGGAGAGCAGGAGTAGTAGATTCCAGTAGGCATGGGTAACACTGATCCCTTCCCCTGTTTATCCAAGCTCTCCTGCCCTGCCTGAGAAGTTACAGTTCACGGGACAAAAGACAATTAGTTGGGACGTTTTCTGAGAGCAGTGCTGGGGTCAGAGTCCGCCTGCCGTTTTGAGGTGGACGCATTGATTTCCTGCTTTTCAGTAAGAACCACTGACTAACAGAGAAAAGGCTTGTTTTCGTGGAGCATGTCTATTATGTTTACTTAGTTGGCTTTTCAGTGTGCGTGGAAGGCAGGAATAAAAATGTGGGCATTGCGTTGCAGCTGAGAAGTAAGAGACAAAGAGCAAATCACCTTATTGTCGACCACTTACTCCCTTCTCGGAGAGCCGTCTCTCCGGCCCTCCTGGGAAGCCCGTTCTAACCAGCGCTCCGTCCCGCCCGCTCTCACTGTGTGTCTTCACACGGCGAAGGGAGCGCTGTGACGGGGGAACAAGGTGGCCGCTTCGCGTCTGCGAGGGAGAAGGCGGGCTATAAACAGACGGAAGACGGAAACCCGGAGAGGCGGGCAGTGTGGGAGGCGGGAGCACGGTGACCGCGAACCACTGCGCACGGAACCACTGCGCGCGGACCGGCCAGGGCGTACGGCGCGTCTGGCCGGTGCCTGGTGCTCACCCAGGAGGGGAGGGGTCGTTTTCAATAAAAGTGCTTTCAACCAGAGAAAACCTTGAAATTGCTTAAAAAAAAACCAAACAAACGTGGCACTGCCTGTGCTATAAAACGCAGGCATGCATGTTTTTGTAATAATATTATAAGGGATACAGGAGTTATATTTGAATTCTATTTCATGGCTTTTTTTTTTTCTATCATTTAGTTTTTATTTCTTATCAGGGTTATATACGAACATATTTTTTAAAGGGTCAAAAAATGATCCAGCCGTGATGGAAAACAGGATAGAGATTCCTCAAAAAACCAAGAATAGAGTTACCACATGACCCAGCACCGGGTCTCCTGCGTGTCTACCCCCGAAATTTGAAAACACGTGTTTGCAAAGACACGGCACCCCTACATTCACCGCAGCACGGTTCCCGGCGGCCGAGACGCGGAGACGCCCACAGTGCCCTCCGACCAAGGATGGGGGAGAGGGGGCGCGTGTGCACAGTGGGGTGCGGCTGGGCCGTGGGAGGAGAGGAGACGCTGCCGGCTGCAACTACAGGATGGACCTTGAGAATCCCACGCTAAGCCAAACGAACGAGTCAGACGGAAAAAGTTGAGGAGCGTGTGATTTCCCTCCTGTGGGGGACATGAACCCGAAAGCAACAAATACCAAAAACACAGACACGGACACCCGTGTGGTGGTTCCCAGAGGGGAGGGCGCGGGGGTAGTCAAGGGTGGACGGGGTCAGATCAGTGGGGAGGAGACCAGGCTTTGGGGGCTGGGCACACCGTGCAGTGGACAGAGGACGTGCCACACAACTGGACCCTTGAAACCTGTGAGATCCTACTAGCCAGTGTCACCCCCTTAGATTTAGTTACAAAGCCCCCCGGAAGGGTCGATAAGTTTGTGAAGCATGTGATGAAACCAGCGGTGACTTCTCCACCTCCCTTTCTGGTTCCCTCTGGCTTCTCACTCTGGCCTCCTCCCCTTCCAACTATTGAGCACTTTTCCGTGTGTGTGTTGACCTTCATCATTCCCAATCACGTGCCGATACGGCTGCTTCTGGGTGTTGCCGTTGTAGGTGTTATCCACTGCGCAGGGAGGGTTCAGCTCCCCGTCCCCCACGCACCCCAGCGCCCCTCCTGCCTCCCCACCCACTCGCCCCCCGCCCCCGTCGGGATGATTAATACCCCAGTTTGGGTGCATCTGCGAGCTCCCCGAGTGCTGTCTTTGCGAACGCCACCCACAGTGGCCGTGTCCTGCACCCACAGTGTGACCCCTCCCTCCTCAGTCACCGCTCTGCCCGAGAAGATCGGTCCTGTCGTCATCGACTTGGTTTGCTGTGTCCTCCTGAGTTCATCTCCCGGGACCTTCCTTAGTTGTGTGGCTCTCCTTTTGAAATAATTTCAAAGAGGAACGGTATTTCCTGGGGACATTCCTCCTGGTGTCTCCTATCTGCTCTGGCCTGGGCCCGTTGCTGTCAGGCTGTGGCCTGGCTGTGGCCCCCGACGCCCCGGAATTCTCATGCCTGGAGCCCCGTTTGCTCTGAGATCTCGGCTGGCCTCCCCCGGTCTCAGCTTCCTCCAGGGTGCATGGAGGTCGGTTTTCGACTCTGTGCTCATCAGAATCATGATGGATGGTGCGTAGCTGGTGTGGCACTCTAGGGTGGAGATTGCTTTTCCTCGTGGTTTTGAAAGCATTGCTCCATTGGCTTCGGAACTTCCGACTTTGCTCTGCGGGGAAAGTGTTACTCTCTTCCCGAACTCTTAGTATCCTATTGGGTTTGTTTTTTTTTTTTCTTGATTGTTTGCTTTTGTTATTGTTTTCATTTTTAATCCCGTTTAGAGACACCAGTCTTCTGAAATTCACAGCTCCTTTGGTGTGTGACTGTTTCTGTAGCTAAATTTGCTGGACCCTCACAATTTAAAATTCAAATCCTTAAGTTCTGTGACACTTTCCTTGAATTTTTTTTCTCGTCTTCGTTGGCTCTCCTGGAGTGGTCTTCTAATTTCTGTGACTTTCATCTTGTCTTTTTTACCTCCTTGTCCTTTTGTTCCATTTTCTGGGAGATTCTCTCAAATCGATCTTTCAAGTCTTTTATTGAGTTTTAAATTTGTTTGCCTTTCTTTTCCCTCTATTTCAAGAGCTCGTGTGTGTGTGTGTGTGTTTGGTAGCATCTTGTAGCTTTTCTTTTATGACTGTAGTATCTTTTAACTTTAGGCTTTTTTTTCTATTAATAATATGCTCATATGTATATACTTACTTTTCATCTCCTAACACTCAGTTCATCTCAAGTGGCTCTTCTTCTCTCTAAGGTTTCTTTCATATTAATGCTTTCCTCGGCTGCCCAGCACTCCCTGTCCGTGTGCTCACATCTGAAAGCAGGGCGTGCACGGGAGCCCAGAGCTTTCGGGCCCTGGTTGGACTTGTCTACTGCAGCCCGAGGACAGCTGATAGTTTTATTGGGGAGGCCCCGTAATCGCACCTTTAGGTTTTCCCTCTCGGGCTGGTCAGCTCCTCCCAAGCTGCCGTCTTCCAGCTGCCCCCGGAGAACCAGGGCCCCTGGAGCTCTGGACGTGTGGGGGGAGAAGGGGCCAGGGCCCGGCGCTCGCTGTGCCGACGGCACAAGTAAGATGTCCTTCCTTCCCGTGGCCCCTGATCAGCCGTCCCCACCCTCGCCCTCCGCTGACACCGCCAGGGCCTCGGGGGTACCAGCCGCCGCCTCTCCGGACCCCGGGGCACAGGGGCCCCTCCACGGGGGTGGTTCGGAGCTGTGCCAGCTGCGTTGTGTAGGGGGAGGTCGGGTCCCCCTTCTCTCGTGTGCTTTTGGGTGGCCTCCATCGGCTTGCAAGCACCCCTCTTTCTACAGCCCGCTTCCTAGGGCGAGTAAGCCTGGCCCCCGGTTTCTGCTGCTGCAGGGTCGTCCTGTCTCGGAGTTGCTCCCAGCTTGCGAGGGGTCGTCCTGCAGGGCGTCCCTCCCGGCTCACCGTGAGGGTGCAAGGTTTCTGGGCCGCTGACGGGGACTTGTCGTTCTCACGCATCTCGGTGCTCCGTGACGTCCCAGCCTGTTAAAAGCCGAGTGTCTTAAAGGCGTGCGTGAGCTGCTGCCGCCGCCTGGACTCGCGCCCCTCCGACCCGTGGAAGCGTTCTGGTCGAGTCCGGGGTGCAAAACGTCCAGACCTCTTCAATGTCCTGCCTCAGACAGGCTGCTCGTGGGAAACACAGGCAGGTACAGGGTGCGTGTCAGTTCCGTTCGGAGCCAGTGTGGCCTCGAGGCTGGGCATCCTCCCCGCAGGGGTTTTCCTGCGACAGCGGCCTGACGGCATGGACCTGAAAGGTCAAAGGCCAGGAGAGCAGGAAGGCAGTTCCCGTTCCTTCCTTGGCATGGGGAGACTTTCTCCGGCCTTTTCCTTGGTTCACGCCTCCGATGGCCGAGTGGGCAGCTGTCAGGGTGGTCTTTCTCAGGGAGACAGAGACGGCCCCGAGGGGATCGCCCTGATACCCTAGCCCGCAGGGAAGCCGGGGCCGCGCCCCCCAGGGTTGCTGCCAGGACCGGGCAGTTCCGAGGGCCCAGGGTTGCAGATGCCCAGGGCGCACGGGACGCTGTCCTCCTGTTTCTTCAGATTAGTTGAGTAGTTCAGACAATTGGTGTTTCTCGTTCTCACCCCCGAACGGCAGTCAGTGTAGGCGTACCTCCTTTAACGTTTTATTTGCTTTCTAAATACATTTTTTAAACATTCATGCTTTTTTAAAGATTTTATTTATTTATTTTTAGAGAGGGAAGGGAGGGAGATAGAGAGAGAGAAACATCAACGTGCGGTTGCTGGGGGCCGTGGCCTGCAACCCAGGCATGTGCCCTGACTGGGAATCGAACCTGCGATGCTTTGGTTCGCAGCCCGTGCTCAATCCACTGAGCTATGCCAGCCAGGGCTCTAAATACATTTTAAAATGAACCTTGCACCTGTTATTCTCGCAAGACGCTTTTCCGAGTCTGACGTGGGGAAGGTCGCTCTGAAGTCTTTCTGAAACCGCAGGCGAATCACTGGTTAGGACGTGGGCGGCGAAATCCAGCGTCTGCCTCAGAAAGTGAGACTAAACCCTTCGTGTTTTCTGTCGATCCAACCTAATCTTGAGTCTGGGCTCTTTCACGGATCTACCCCATGTACCGGAGACCAGGCGTGATCGAGTTTACCCACCGATGCCCACATGTCCCCCACACACTGTCTGCCAGGCGGGGAGACACACAGGTGAGCGAAGAATGACTCAGGATGAAACCACGTGTGCAGCGGGGGAGTCACGTCCGGTGCATTGTTGGGTGCGGACACAATGCAGTGGGGAGTACGTCGGCAGCACGAACTGCCCATGCGGAGGACAGGGCGTAGTGTGAGCCCCGGGCGGGGAGCAGTCGGGGCGCCCTGGGGCGGGGTGCGGCTCTCCAACCGCGGGAGCGTGGGTGTGCTTTCTGGGGAATGAGCGTCCCGAGGGCCGCCCGACCGTCCCCGTCTCCCGGTGGCAGGGGCTTGGGGAGCCCTGCTCTCCGGGCATGCCCTTTGGGGTTCCAGAAAGCGCGACCAGAGGTCTCCTGGGCACTCGAAGCAAGCCTCTTCTGTGGTGTGAGTGAACTAGCGGATGGTTCTTTTGGCGTGTGTGACATGTGAGCTCCCCCGAAGCGGGTCCTGTGCTGCTCTTGGCCTTCCAGACGGCGTCGGATGCAGGAGCACCCATGTGTAAAGGTGCAGCACTGGGCGGCCCGGGAAAGGGGGTCCGCGGCCTTGTACCGGGGGCGTGTGGTGCCAGGCGGGGCCTGGATGTGCCGGTGGGAGCACTTTGTGAAAGCTTGTGGCCGTCTGACCGCTAGGCTGTGCACCTGGACCAAAATAATGCCGAGTGTGAGCTGTCATGGGGAAAAAAATAAAAAATTGACGAAACGTGCAAAACTCCAAAAACTCCCTCTGTTGCCTACTCCTCCCCCTCCCCTTGCTGTGAAGGCGTGCGGTTGACCCCTGGACCATGCAGGTTTGAGGGCGCCGACCCCCGTGCGGCGGGAGGTGGGCGTGGGACCCTCGACTTCCCCGGAACCGCACTGCTGGCCGGAAGGAAGCCCTCCTCCCCAGCCACGTAAACAGTGGATGGACACGCTCTGCATGGTCTACGTATTACACCCCGTATTCTCACAGTGCGGAAGCTGGAGGAAACAAAATGTTATTAAGACGATCGTAAGTTCATTTGTGAGGTTTTCCAAATCGTTGCAGACCTCCGAAACTTCCTCCCGCATCCCTACCGAAGAGCCCTTGTGGGCCGTGCCGCTGGGCCTGCGCTGTCCCAGGGTCAGCTGCAGGGTGCTTTAGTTTTTCATTTTTATTTTTATTTTTATTTTTCGTTTTGTTTGGCCAGGTCCAAGATTTTTATTAGAGCGAGATTAGAGGAAGATTTTTCATTTTCGGTGGCTGGAAAGTACACCCAGCTGAAAACCATCAACCACTGAGACTACATACACGCTTCACTTGAGTCGTATTTCTGGCCGCAAGTCAAGTATGACAAGTGTGAGTTTCATAACTCTCTCTAGCTCGATGCAAAACCGTTTCGGGGCCAAGATTGTTCCGAGGTCTTCTCCGTCCTCCGGGGAGGCCCCGTGCGGGTTATCAAGGTCGAGGCCGCGCTGCCGCGTCTCGGGACAGCGCGGGCGAGGGGAGGATCGTGCACGCCCGCATGTCCGGCTTGTGACATCTCGGACTCCAGCCTCTGGCCTCCCGGCCACGACCCCCACGCGTGGACAGGATGACCTCCTTCTCCCGCTGGTGCCTCTCCCAAGGAGACAGTGATCATTTTTGTCCCGTGTTCTGTCCGCTTTGGCCGGTCTCTCACTGGCACTGCAGCTTTTGGACCGTGTGGGGAATCCGGGAGGGGGATGTGGGGCCGGAGAAGGGCTGTGGCTGTGACAGGAGGATTCCAGGCCACGGCGATGGGGATTCAGCTGCGTTCGCCGCCGGAGTCTCCCCGGGGACACCCCAGTGCAGATGGCACTCTCCGTTTGGGGACCTTTTTATTTATGGCATAGCTCAGTCCCCGACGGCTCAGCTTATTTTTTTTAATCCAATCATGGTTTGTAAGGTTAAAAAATTGGTTTTGTGATTGTAAGTCTGGGCAGTCCAGAGCCGAGCCGCACGGCGGCCTCAGGGACGCAGCGAAGGTTTTACGGAGCACCAGCACCAGCACCGGGGGGCCTGAGGCGTGGCACGCACGCTGCCGTCCGTCGTTCAAGCTCCATCGAGAAACGGTGGGGGCTTTGCTGCAGAGCAGCAGGGCTGGAGTGTGGGTGCTGAAGGAGGGTGTAAGAGAGAGAATCCACACGGATAGGGGCCTCCTGCGTGAATTGCGAATGGCCTGAGTTGGGGGGGCTTCCTGAGGATGTTCAGAAGTCTCCAGCTTTGGGTGATGGGTTGAATTTATGATGCCACTTACTGAAATGGGTCAGAGAACTGACAGTGAATTTGGGGTCCTGTTAGAGCCGTGGTCCCCAACCTTTTTGGCACCAAGGACCAGTTTCGTGGAAAAGAGTTTTTCCCCAGACAGGGTGGAGGGGGGGTGGGGTGGGGGGAGGTGGGCGGAGCCAGGGGGTGGAGCTCGGGCTGGAATTCCAGCCATGCTTCCACACTGGCTCTGCCCCTGCCCCCCCCCCCCCCCCCACCGCCTGCTGTGCGGCCCAGTTCCTGACGGGCGGGGGGCCAGTACCCAGTGCCAGGTCTGCGGCTGGGGGTGGGGGACCCGGTGCCGGAGTGCCTCCGGGGTTCTAGTGGTGCCCGCCCGACTGTGCCCGCCCGACGGGAGGCGTAAGCGCAAGGCTGCTGTTCTGTAGCGAGAGCTTGCCGCCCAACGTGGGATTTGGAAATGGGCGGAGTTGAAGCAGCGGGTGGAGGGAGGGAGCCACGCACAGCCGGTCAAGTGAAGAGAGGGCTGTTGGACGCGAAGCATTCCCTGGATTTCCGTCCCACCTTTCGTTCAGGTTGTCAAGACCCCCCAGCGCCCCCCATATTTTCAAATCCATGGCTATCTGTGTGTCCTGGCCTTAGGGAACCACTTGGAAGCCTTTGTCTCCTTTGATGACTTCCTCCCTCTTGGAGCACGTACCTTTTCTCGGCATCCAAGGCACTGTGCTTCCTGGGCTTGTTCGCCCAGTGCGCTGTTTGGGTCTCCTCTGGAGCCTAAGTGTGCAACAGCTCCAGGGGGCTGCCCCCGCGTCCCGTCTTTGTCATTGGCGTGACCTTGGGGTTGCAGTTCTGGAGGAAGGCTGAAGTCAGTAAGAGTCAGAAGAAAGTGGAAGACACGCCAAGCCCAGTACAATGTGATTCAAGAGCGTGCGTGCTCCTTCTGATCGAGAAAACTACAGGTGGGGTGTAGAATTCCGTCAGCCTCCATCTGACGGTAAGAGGTCAGGAAATAATCCAGTATGGCTGGGAAGGATCTACGGCAATCATTCAGCGGGTTAGTTCAAAAACATTTATTGGTTGTGTTCTTAGAAGAGGCACCTCACTGAGTGGGAAATGGCAAGTCACACACCTGATAAGGGGCCGATGCCCAAAGTCTGTGAAAACCTCCACTCCGAAAACCACACAGCCTGGTCAGATAACGGGCCGAGGATCAGTGTGGGCGTTTTCCCAGAGAAGACACGCAGACGGCCAGCGAACCGATGAAAAGATGCTCAGCATCCTTCATCCTCAGGGAAGTGCAAACCCAGATCACGGTGTCCCCTCACACCTGCCGGCGTGCTGTCGTCAGGAGGTCACGGAACAGCAGGTGCTGGCGAGGATGTGGAGGGAGGGGACCCAGTGCACTGTGGGTGGGCATGCAGGCCGGTGCGGCCCCCGTGTGCAGAAACCAGTGTGGAGGTTCCTCGCAAAGTTAAACATACAACTGCCGTATGATTCAGAAGTGTCACTCCTGGCTGTGTATCCAAGAAACTGAAAACACCAATTGGAAAAGATGTCTGCACCCCCACTCACTGCGTTGTTATTGACGGTAGTCGAGGTGCTGAGACAACCTGCATGTCCATCGGGGGATCCGCCCTGGGGTGGTGCTCGGCCGCGAGCAAGAATGGGATCCCGCCGTCCAGGGCAGCGCGGGTGGGCCTTCAGGGCGTGAGGCTAAATGCAACCCGTCAGACAGGGGAAGACCAATACCGTATGTTTCTTTTATATGTGGAATCTTGAAAAAAAATAAAAACAAGCTCATAGATACAGAGGGCGGATTGGTCATTGCAGGAGATGGGGGTGGTAAGAGATGTGGGTGAGTTTGCTTGTTTTTTAAATAAAATAAACAAGTTTTAGACCTAATAGGGGACTGAACATGGTGCAACATGACATTTCAAAAATCTGGTGTTTTAAAATTCTGTATCACCTGTAGTAAGTAATTGGAGGGCAGAAAGAAATGTGCACATTACGCGAAATGGTGAATTATGAAAAAGTTAATAGGATTGGAAAGAAAGCTGTGGTTTTTATTATCTAGTTGCCTTGGAAGTCTGGCTTGTTAAGAAACCGCAGAACAATTTCTTACTCTCCGCCCCGCCCTCCTGCCCCCAGATTAGGTGACAATGAGGTCTTGCGTTAATGTATGCAGGATTTGTCAGGACCCGGGGCCTTTGTCTCCGAGTTTTGTGTCGCAGAGAATACTTGCATTTTTCTGACGAAGTCTGTTCCTCTTGTGTGGCTCCCAAGTGAGCACAGGCCCTCTCGGGTGCATTTTATACGTGCCTGGGGACGCGAGTTTTATCTCCACCAGCTCTGTCTCTGGGTTGTCCACGAGCAGCTCCCCGGGGACCGCGATTATGGTAACCACTCTGCCAGTCCTGACGAAGTTCGGAGCCCTGGAGGGCCACGGGCAGCTACGGAGTCTGCAGGCTCTAGCCAGGTAGTCGTGTATGATAGTCTGTACGAGGAATCCTTTCCACAAATTCACCAACAAAAATGAAGCATGATGTCCTTTTAAAAAAAGACATGCCTTTATCCAGTCCTTCCTTTCCAACCCCGGGACTCGGCTGTTTCTCTAACACGTTTGTTCACTGTCGGCCTTTGGGTTTTAGCGTTTTGGGGGGGGCTGCATTTCTCAGCCGGAGACCACGGCGTTCTTGGTTTTTGCTGAGCACAAACGTGATTGCTCTTATGTTCCTGTTTTCTGCGCGCTCCAGATGAATAGTCCTTTGTTGCCATAGCGGTGGCTTCACAATTTTGGTGTGATTTGCAGATTAGAAGAGGGAGACTTGGAAACGTCTGTATCACTTAGACAAATATGTTGAAAACCGGAGTGGTTCTATTTAAAAAAAAAAGAAATAGGGTTTTCAATTTTACGGAACAAAAGTGGGCTGCAGCACCCCACGCCTGTCCCGCCCGCTGACCTTCTAGGGGGAAGCTGAAAGGGGCGCGGAGCTGGTGAGGGGGGACTCAGACCTGCTGGCCTCTTAGTCACACCTGGGCAGCCCCTCCTCCCACGTGCGGCCATTTGTCCGTGGAAGTGTGGAGAGAAAGGAGCGCCCAGCGCATGTGTCTGGCCTGGGAGAGCCGGGGTCACCGTAGGCATGGGGGCTCTGAGGGGGCGGGAGGGTGTGCTCAGGGAAACCCGGGCCACACTTTCGCTCACTCTTGTCCTGCCCGCACCTGGCTCGGCTCTTCCTGGCCCTTCCCAAGACCCCGGCATCTTCCGTCACAATAAATCCACGAAATGGAGAGATCAACGGATACTGTTCCGACTCTTCCATGGTGTGTTGAGTTGTAATATAATAGGGAGAGTTTGCTGCCTCTCGGACCAGAGGACAGCGTGGTAGCTGACGGTTGCCGGCTGTGCTGCCGGCGAGTGCAGCGGCCCCTCGGGCCCCGCGGGGGCCGGTTCCAGGCACGCCGCAGACGCCCGACAGCGGGGATGCTCAGGCCTCGTGCAGGAAGGCACCTCTGCACCGCCTCCTGTGACTTCAGGCCACTCCAGGTGCTTGTGACACGGAATACAGTGCAAACAGGTGTTACACTGCATCACGTAGGGGATAAAACCAAGAGCCTGTATTTGCTCGGTACAGACATAACCATCACAGGCCCCACTCCGCAACAAGGCAACAACATAATGGAAACACTGTTTCCGATCCCTGGCTGGTTGAGCCTGTGGACACAGAACTCAGGGATACCGAGGGCCAGCGGGAGGCTGTTCAGGGGCGAACTCCATGGGAGCTGAGCCTGGGTCCTCTCCTGCTGGTGTGGCAGGTCGGCAGTCGGGCCCCCGCACGGCCACGCGGTGTGAGCCGCTGGGTGCCTGGGCTCTGGGGCCCGTGGTCCCCGCTGGAGATGTCAGAGGTCACTGCCACCTGCTGTGGAGTCTGGTCAGGGCGCCTCGCGGCCAGTGTGAGTGGCAGCTCCTGGGCGGATGGTTGCCGGGGTTACCGGGGTTACCGTGGCCGCCTGGTTCCTGCAGGTCTCTAGCTTTGTCATGGGTTCTGTGGATTGTCAGTGTCCTTCCAACAGATCCCGTTCCTGGTGTGTGCAGCCAGGGCCCTGCCTGGTGCAGGACAAAAGGGAGGAAACCTTCTAGAAAACACACCCACATACTCCAGTATTGTATTTTCCCGGCTGTTTTGAGAAATCCCTTGATATAGGGAGTTGGGCATTTTATTTGACCCCCCCCCCCCCCAAAAAAAAACCTTGTTGCTGTTCAGACTGCTTCCTAGGAAGACCCCAGTTACATGTCAGGCCCATGGGGTCCCCCCAGCATCTTCGCCAACCTGTTCGGGGCCCCTGTGTTGTGCATGTCATACACAGGACACAGTTCAAGGCGTCCATGCCTGTGTCAGTAATTCCCGGGAGTAAGATACAGCCAGTGTAAAAGCATTGATAATGCACGTGGAATCTACGTGCTACTTTTCATCTCTGGGGGGACAGGGGCTGTTTGCACCGGTGTCCGGTTCCCGGCGCGTGGGGGGCGCTGAAGGGAGGGGGCGCTGTCTCCCGGAGCTGCCGGGAAGAGCCGCCCGAGTCTGCGCGCACAGCCTCCGCGGGCGCAGTCTGGCAGCCGCTGGGGCGCGCTCCGCGGCTGAAACGCGCCTTTAAATAGCTCCCGCAGAGGAGTCGCAGCCTCGGAAGTGAGAAGAAGGCTGGCGGGGCTGCAGCTGCCCGCGCAGCTGTGGGTGCGAGGCGCCCAGCTGTGCGCCACCCCCCACCCCGCCCCGCCTCCCCCGTCACGGTCACGGTCCGGGCCCTGCCGGCAGACGCTGTCTGGCACGGGCGCCGAGGTGTGAGGCGTCAGCGTCTCGTGCTCGGGGTCGGCTGGCAGCGCCCGCCAGCCGCAGGCCACATTTGTCTGTGCCAGCAGGGACAGCAGCGTGATCCTGTGATCCGCGCGGGCGCGGGGACTACATGTAGGCCCCCCCCCCCCCGCGATGCTTTGTCTAGGTCCGCGCGGGCCAGGGAGGAGATTCGTAATCAGAGAGAAGGGACTGAGCTGTGGAGATGGGCTGGCTGTCCTCTCGGGGGCGGGGGGGGGGGCAGGGGGAGAAACAGAGCCCGTGACGGGCCCACGACTCGCCGTGACCCTTGCAGTCGCTCTCCTCGCAGCGGGTGAGAGGGGCGGTCTGCAGGTCCGCCGCTGCCGCCAGCACTCGGTGTGTCATCTCAGGTCTCTAGCGAAGGGGCAGTACAGTAACTCCAGGCCCTGAAATATCTCCATTGTCCTCTGCGAGAGGAACCCTGACTGATGGTCTCAGACATCCAGTGTGAACCGGGACGAAGACAATGGACCTCCCGATGACGGCACTGGGTGGGGCCAGCGGCAGCGTGCAGTGCCCACACGCCGCTCCTGCACCCCACGAGATCACTCTCGTTTCCCACATCGGGAACCGCATCAGTGAGCTGGCCTCTCCTCAGGCAGCCGAGGGGCTCGAGTTGAGGCTGGTCTGACCACCACGCATGTGGTCAGGGCCGCGTGCTCCATCTCCCGGCAGCACCCCTGGCGGGGGCGGGGGGTCAGACACTCGGGGGGTGCGGGAGGAGGGAGAAGTAGTGTTCACCCAGGTGCTCCGGGTCCAGGGGTGGCTCGGTCTTTGAGTCAGCCGCACTGGACAGCAGGAGGGGCATCCTGGCAGCGGACTGGGAAAGGTGGCAATGGGGGGTGTTTGGTGAAGGGCACGCAGATCAGACTGGGGGTCCCGGAAGGAAGCCGAATACGGGAGGATGGCTGGGGGCCAGTGGAGGGGGCGTGGCAGGGGCAGGTGGTAGAGGCAGGTGGCCGGGCCCTCTGAGGATGGGAGCGGGGACACGCTGGATCGAGGACTGCGCGTGATCGGCGGGCGCCACGGCAGGGTGGGCGGACACAAAACAACAACGATCTGGCCTTGTTCTGCGTGTCACACTCGGCGGTAGGCGCTCTGCAGAGATCGCAAACATTGTCTCCTGCGATCCGGTGACGACCTTTGGAGACCGGAAGTGCAGGAAGGCCCAGGTCCTACATGGTCAGCACTTTGGAGAAGGAGTCGGAGTTGGATGAGGCCCACAGGGAGGGCCCCGCTAGCGGGGCAGACAGTGCTCAGAGCAGGAGACAGCGGTGACACCCCAGACAAAGGCTGACGGCCGGAGGGGACAGGGAGACGGCTGGGACCGAGTGGGACCGGCGTCCAGGAGCTGGTGGCGGATCCTGCACGTGGGACTGAGGACCGTTGTGTGGAGCCTGCCGATGGTCCAGGGAGGATGCGCTGCCGCTTCCCGCGTGCGGAGAGGGTTCCGGGGTGGGAACGGCAAGGAAGACAATGGTGGTTTCATTTTCTTCCCTCTCCTCTGCCACCAAGCTCCTTTTCCCCGGCTCCAAAGCACCAAGTGCAGACAGGACCCGCTCTGTGGGACCTTCCCTGGGGCTTCTCGGGGACGCCTAGCCCTGCCCGGAGGCCTGCCGGTGGCCCGAGCTCCCCTGCGAGACCCTGACGCGCCCCGGGTGCACAAAGCACAGGGATATTGCT
The DNA here is from genome assembly GCF_004126475.2 of Phyllostomus discolor. Lineage (NCBI taxonomy): Eukaryota > Metazoa > Chordata > Mammalia > Chiroptera > Phyllostomidae > Phyllostomus > Phyllostomus discolor. Next base: position 1,881,283 of record NC_040905.2, read on the forward strand.
GAGGGGCGTTGAGAGTGCTGGTGCACCTCGATGTCCTGCTTTCTGCTTAGAAACATCCTGTTCCGGTAACGACCACGAGAGAACTTTTACAAAAAAGGTATTAATCTCTCTTTAGCTTTCAGCTAAATCTCTACTTCTTCCCTTGTCAGAAGAGTCGTACGCGGTCTGAGGGGGACTCAGGTGAAGCCCCGCCGTGAGCGTGTGTGTGAAAACAAACACAAACACACAGACTCACGCCAAGCGTGGTTCCCTGGCAGGCGGCCGCGCCCGCGGGGTCCCTGCTGGTTTCGTCGGGTAACCCTGTCAGGACAAAAGTTGATGCTCAAAACTCAGCTGTGCCTCCTGGCCACAGTAAGAGAAGCATTCCATCCAAAAAAAGAAGACATGTATTTTCTACTTAGCTTCCTTTCTGAGTTTCTTAGTTAAAAATCAAAACAAAACAAAACCCAAACTCATCTTCCTGATCTATTTCCAACATGAGACGACCTGACATTTTGGGTAGCTGGGAGCATATATATGAGAATCTCGGGTTAGGGGCTCTTTAAGTGTCATGACCAGCGACACGCCGTGTCCTTTCAAACCGGGACTCGTGACCACCACTGGCCTGGCCGAGAGGGCTGAGCTCGGCCTGGGAGCCACGTGGGCCCGGGCTGGCTCAGCTCAGCGGCTCTCTCTCTCCGTCCCCGCCTGGGATGTCCACCCCTCTGCAGAGCCGGGAGGCCAGCGGCTCTCTCGCTGCCAAGCATGCAATCCCCTGCTTCTGTTGGTTTCTTTTGTTGTCCTGAGCTAATAGGGACAGAGACAGGAGACAGCCCAGAACAAAGCAGAAATAATGGAGTATTTCACCCCAAAAAGGAATGCGGATTGAGAAACACGAAGGGTAAGGCCAGGACAGACTTTGTGTCCCCAGGCAGTGTGCCGTATTGGCCAGCAGCCTCAGCCTGGGACAGTTCGGGGCTGAAGCCTTCCTCAGTGAGGCGGCCGCAGGCTGAGAGGCCGGGAGGCTGGGAGGCTGGACCCTTCTCCTGTGAAAACAGTGATTGTTGTTCTCGCTAGGGTTGAGGGGGTGTTCACCTCAGAGAGTGGGTCTCTCTTGGGAGACGGGGTCTCCTGCTGCTCCGGGCACCTTGTCTCCTGCTCCCTGTGCCTGGGGCCGGAGGAGCCGCTTTGAACTTAGACGCTTGTCACCTGCTTGCGAGCCCCTCGTTTTCTCCCGGGCAGCGGGGCCTGCGTGAGACCCTCTCTTCTTCCTGCGGCGGGACAGGAAGCGCCAGCCCAGGGACCGTGCTCTCCCGGCGGGCCGCTCCCTCGCAGGCATCTCTGCACAACCCAGCTTCCCCCCACGCCTGCTTTCCTGCTCCCCCGCCCCATGTTTTGTTTGGTGTGGGACTTGCTTGTTTATGTCCTTTATGGCAATGTAACTTATTGCAAGGGGGGAATTTGAGGGCTGTTTCTTTAGAGAATTTTTCCCCTCCCACCGTGCGTAGAGCCAGCCCTCTCTGCAGCCGGCCTGCGGGGCTTCCCTCCACAGCCGAGCCTCCTCCTTTCCAGGGGACGGGGGGGCGGGGGGTGCTGAAGGGAAGAAGTGCGTGAGGGAAAGGGGAGCCCGCAGCACGGCCCAGCCCCGGCCTCTCCGAGCCGGTCCCTCGCCTCCGCCGCCCTCCCTAACTCAGCGGGGACCTGGACTCTCACCTGTGCTGGGGGTTGGGGGGTGGGGGGTGGCAGCTGTCAGCCTGCCCCGTGTGTCCTGTGACCCCGACCCCGACGCTGGCCCACACTGGCGTCCACCAGGTGTCCGTCTGCCCCGTTACGCAGGCACACTTACTGAACACGCTGTCCCCCAAACAGCCAACACACCCCACGTCTGGAGCTCGGACCCCTGATTGCAGACACGGGGGTGGCAGGGCCCAGAGGGGACCTGAGTTGGCCCAGCTCTCGGGCGTGTCTTCCTCCTACCCGTCCGCTGCCCCCGTGGAAATGCACCTGGCGTCCCCCACATGCCACACTGCCAGGTGTCACCCAGGGCCTTAGGCTTCCGGGACCCAGCAAACGGCTTGGGCCGCAGCCACGGTTCAGACCCTGGCTCCGCCTACAACTTCCTCCACCCCCGTGGGCCCCAGTCTCCTCATCTGCAAGTCGGAACCACGATAACTGTGCTGTCTGGGTTGTCCGGGGGAGTCCATGCGCTTGCATACTCGAGCTGCCGCTGGCTGGCCTGGGACCCCAGGAGCTGCCTTTGGCCTTCTTAAAGTTGTCCCCACCCCCGCCCCTCGTCCCCCGGCCTTTGCCAGCGCGGAGCCGGCGGCTCTCACTAGCCCCGTAGCTCGCGTGGTTGCAGCCTCCACACACAGACCATGTGCTGAGGGCAGACGGGGAAGCACTTAGAATCCCGTGCCTCTAACTGTCTGCAGACTGCCCGACGTTTTGTCTACGGACCTGCGTGGTGGTAGCAAGCCTGCCTGGGAGTTGGCCATTTCAGAACTGCTTCTCCTGTGAGAGCTGGGGAGGCCACCAAGCACAAGGGCCTGCTTTTGGTTTGGAGGCCCGAGGACTTAAGGGACAGATCCGCCGCAGGTTCTGGGGCGTCTTCTCCTGCTTCGGAGTCCCGACCTGTTGAGGCGGCGGCAGCCTGACTCATGTTTATGGAGCGCCCCCCTCGGGCCCCACAGGGGGCCCCGTGACCTGCCCTCGGGAACCCTGGACTGGTCTGCAGAGACCTGTATGGAAGTGAGGATGGGAGAGTGGGGGCCCCGGGTGGTGACGGCATGGCTGTGGGTCCCCCGAAGCTCACCGACTGGAGAGAGGTTTCCAGCAACTAGACGGAGCTCTGGTCGAACTGAACTTCTGCTCAGAATGAAATCATACAGTCATGATGCGAATGCCGTGTCCCTGAAGGCGAGGATCCAGCCACCCGGGATGGTGGCGGGTGATGCAGGCGGTGCCAGCGCCTGGGCCGGGGCTGCGGGTTGTGAGTGAGACTCTGAGGCTTCTCAGGACACGTCTGCTCCCCGGTGTTGCCCGGCCGCCCCGGGGAGCTGTAGAATTAGGCTTGTAAACCGGTCTTGGCACCGAGGATGAATGTGTTGGGGGGTCCGTGTGTGAAATTCTATCAGCAAGTAATTTCTACAGCCAGAGAAACAATACGAGTGGCACAGGGTTGACGGCAGGGCTGGAGACTGTGCCAAGGGCCGGGAGCGGAGCGAGGGCGTGCCGTCTGTCTCCGGGGGCCTGCAGAAGACCGCCCAGAGCGGGAGCCCCCCGAGCAGGGAGGAGAGACAGCCCGGGGCCTCCGAGGGCCTCTCAGCACCCGCCAGCCCGGGAGCGTGGAGGCTCAGACGGGCGGAGGGACTGGGGCGTGGTTTGGAAGGAGCCAGACTCATTAAGGTGCAGATGTGGAGGGAATCGAGACACCCAATTAAGTGCTTAATTAGTGCTTTACAGGGTCAATTTGCCGAGCGGTTCTTCACGGAGAACCTGCTGTGACAGGGCTCCGTCCCCAGCAGAAACGGGGACGTTTTAAGACCGTCTTGCTGCCTTGGTGCCAGGCCACCAGGCTGAAGTGGTGGCCTCCTCGTACCCTTGCACTTTGACCTGTAGCTTATTTCCCCCTAATGCACGTGTTCACTCTCCTTTAAGCAAATGTCCCGAGGTTTTTGCTTATGCTTTTTAGCCAGTGCACCTTTCAGCTGAAGATACGATTTGTGCAAGGTCTTGGACACAGAGGCTCCTGGTCCTGGCCCTTCACACCCGCGCGTCAGTCCCCTCCCGCGGGGGCGGCAGCGGCAGCTTGTGGACGCCTGCTCAGGGGAGACGCCCTGGGTGTGCCCTGACGCAGGGGGAGAGAGGCCCTGTGTTGGTTTGCAAAGGAGCGAGTCCATAGGACGCCCAGGTGGGGAGACCCGTGGACAGAGCCATCCGGGTCACAGAGACCGCGGCCTTGACTGCCCCGCCCCGGGCGCAGGGGCTGCAGCGCAGACGCCCCGGCCTCTGCTCCCTGCTGCACGTCAGGGCCAAGGGTCTCGTGTCTTCTGTGTCTGAGGCCGGACCCGCGTGGGCTGGAGCACCTGGGGGCCGCCGTGCACTGACGGGGGAAGGGGCCACAGTCTGGGCTGCGCCGTGCTCTGTGCGGTGGGTGGGCTGCCAGGCCCCCCTGTGCCCGAGGAAGCTAACTGTCACCTGCACTCCCTCAGGAAGATCAGCCTTGCGATGCACTGGTGTTTGCCTGCACCGAGCACCGTGCATTGCACCACCAACACCCCCGGCGTCCTCCTGCCGCAGGGAAGCGGTGGGGACCGTGAGGCGTGACCGGTTAACCGCGAGGAGACGGGAGCGTGCAGGGCTGAGGGCCCGAGCGGGGTGCACAATGCCCCAGTGTCTGGCCTGGGAATGCGGCCCGGGCTCGCCACTCGCCGTCAGGCCTGCCGACAGCATTGTGCTCGGCATTGTGCGCAGTGAAAGGGGCGCGCTCCTCACAATGGGGGGCTGCCCGGGAGGCAGACACAATGGACTCCGGTGCGGTGCGGGCTCGGGGCCCAGACGAGTCATTTCAAGGAAATTGACTACGAGATCCGCAGCTTCATTAAGTTTTAAAACGAAACACAGGGGAAAACATAAGAGTTTGTAGGAATGGATTCAAAAACTGTGGGCGATATGTCCCCCGTTCGAAATAACATATTCTTAAAAGCCTTTTTTTAATTGGCACAAAATCGGATACTATTTCTATTTAACTGTAGGGTTTATTTATTCACATCAACATTCAAAGATTCTGCCTTGTAATACTTGTTACTCCAACCCTGAGTTGAGGCTCTCTGTGTCCCCAATGCTTTATTTCCAAATGCTGTGTTTTGTGGGGCAGGGTCGGGGGAGGCTTTTGTTTTGTTCTGATTTGGCTTGGCTCTCCCGGAACGGTTGGAAGTGCGGGTCCTGCGATTCTGGAGAGAGACTGGGGCGGGGGGACACATGGTGGCAGGCGCTCCCGGCCTCTGTGTGAGGGGGCCGTGGGGGCAGACGACGGAGACAGAGACAGAGAGAGCGGAGGGGAACGTCACTGCCGGTGGCTTGTGTGGTGGCAGTGTCTCGGGTGCCCTAGAGCATGCAGATGGGCAGTGCGGACAGTGCCGGGCTTGCCTGCGAGGTTCGCACACTCTGGGTTTTAGAAAGAGCGGGAAGACGGAGTCCGGGGACGTTTGGCCAAGCTGCTGAGTCATACTGGCACGAGGACGCTCTCCGCCGGGTGGTGCCGTCATCATCTGTGTTCGAGATTGATGAGAGTTGGGTTTGGGGCGGGTGCGGGCAGTCCGGGGGAGTTCTGGCAGAGGCTCGGAGCAAGGATGGGGGTGACCACAGAGTGGGGCTCCCCTCCCCCCAGCTGAGGTCAAAGCAGCCCAGGCAGAGAAAGCACAGCCCAGGTGGGACGCGGCGGGTGGGGTGGCCTGTCGCAGTTCGGTCTGGTGGGGCGCTCCTCTGCGAGCTGCTGCCTGCTGTGGTTGTGTTCAAGGGAAAACATGCATCATCATATGTGCACACACATGCAACGTATGTACATACTTTACACGCACACACAGCACATGCCATACATCACACACACAAGGATGTACCCACAGCACATACCCATGTACATGTAACATATATACACCATGCATGCACATGCAAAACACACCGAACCTGCATGCATACCCACAACACACAAGCACACACAATGCACACACATGCATCTCTTCAGAATACCCCCACCAGGCCTGGAGACGGGCTTCCCCTCTGGGAAGGGGAGCCCGCGGGAGGTCGGCTGCATGCGAAGTGGCCGCACCCAGAGTGCACCCCCAGCCGCAGCCCTTGGTCTTGCGGGGGGTGGGGGCGGGGTGGCGGCCTGAAGTGCAGCGAGGCCGAGGAGGGTGGCCGCATGGAGGCAGACAGACGCCATCGGGACCCCTCGGGCTGGGACGCGCTGAGGACATGTGGGCAGAGTTTAATCCGTCTGCGAAGAGCATGGATTAGAGCAGAGTTGTTTACCAGAAGCAGGCAGAGCCTCTTGGAAGCCGAGGGGAAGGGAGGCAGAGACAGAACGCGGCCCCGTGATGTGGATAAAAGGGTCTGTGCACCAACACCCCGTTCTGGGAACCCAGCTGGCGGCCGGCGCTGCGGCGACGCGGGAAGGAGAGCGCGGGGTTTCTCCTGTTTCGACACCCTCAGCTCGGAGCCCGGCGAGCACAGGCTGAGCCTCCCCCTAGTCCCGCGCTTCTTCTTTTTTCCTTACGTGAAACTTTGTTGCTGTTGGTTCTCGTTCCACGGTGACTTGTTGAGGGTGCGTCCCCAGCCCTGGGGACAGGGACGCCGAGGTGAGGGTGGACGCACAGTCTGATGAGGAATGAGAGACGGCGGAGTCTGTGTGCAGAACTCCTAGACGTGCGGGGGCAGTTGGACACCAATGCTAACGCCCTCTTGGGATGGGCGCAGGCAGCCCCGAGGACGGGGTGCCTGAGCCGGACCTGAACCCCGAGGAGGGCGTCGCTCTGCCGAAGCTGGGGGCAGCAGCACCCGCGCGTGTTGGAGAGACGTGGGTGCGAGAGGCTCAGTGCGGCTGGGGGCGGGGCGAGGCTGGAGGGCCTTGCAGACAGGGGTCAGGGCTCGGCCCACGAGTGGGGGACGCTGTGGATCAGGGCCAGGCGCCTGTGATCAGGTTTCCTGAGTGACCTTGGGGTGCGGGGTGCTCGTGGGGAAGGGCGAGAGCAGGAGCGGACGGCCCGGGCCCGTGGGAGCGTGCGGATGGCGTCCAGGCGGCCGGTGCCTGGGCTGCAGATGTGCGCAAGGACGCCAGAGGCCTGGCAGTGCCGGTGTGGACCCAGCGTGCCTGTGGGGACTGGGGAGACGCCGCGGGATGGCAGGGAGAGATGGCGAAGCTGGTTCTCGAAGGCAGGGCAGCAGTCGGGTGTCAGGCTCAGCCTGAGGAAGGAGAGTCAGCCCAGGCTTCCTAGCAGCCACTCCTTGTGGTCTCTGGGCGACCAGACGTCCGTCTGTCCATCCTGCCCGGCCTCCCTGTCTCTCTCTGTAGAACCACCCAGGATGAGAGTTTGGTGTAGGGTGGGTCTGGACTGACAACCGCCGCCCCCTAGGGAAGGGGTGTCAGGCTCCTGGAAAGACCAGAAACGGCGTGAGTGATCTCCAGGGTCCCAGATGTCCTCGCCTTCGCCTCCCGCAGGGCCGGCTGGCCCCGTGACGGGCCACAGACCGAGGCTGACAAGGGTCGGCCGGCAGCGCTGGCCGGGGGGCTCCAGGGAGTGATTTTGAAAGGATCCTGTTTTGAAATAAAATCAAAGGGCTGTCGGGCCAGCACAGGGAGTGTGCCCGTCAGCGGTTTCCTGGGCGTCACCCGTCACCACTGACACTTTACCACGGTGCTTTGTCACGCTCCCTGCGCGTGCACACGGAGCAGTTTCCTGACCGGTGCGCTGCAGGGTCACAGCCCTCCGCCTCGGGACGCCCACACGTGCGGTTCCCGGAGCTCGGTTTCCCTTCCGTTCCCCGCAGCGCGGTGCCCACGTTCGGGATGCCGAGCCCGTGCGACGGGGGCTCCACTCTGCAGCCTCTCGTCAGCCCTCGCCTGCTCCGGTCGCAGTGTCGTCTCTGTGGCACTGTCTCCCAGGCCCCACCCGGGCCCCAGTCCCCTGTCCCCCTGCCAGCTGTGACCTGGGACACTTCCGCCGAGTGCTCTGATGGCTTTGACAGTTGGGACTCGGGGGTTCTGGAGAGCAGGCCCACCCCCTTGAGAGCGCTTTTGGAGTGGCCTGCCTGACCCCTCACTGCCCGTTCAGGGTGTGCGTTTGGGGCAGGGAAGCGGGGTCCCGATGGTGCCCCCTGGAAGCCCGCCTGCTGCAGGGGGCTGGGGAGTCTGCACCTGCGTCCCTCCTGGGGGCGGTGACCGATCTCGGGCTACGTTCTCTGCTCTGGTTTCCCTGCTCTGAAGCGACCTCCCTCGCCTCCTGCTGAGCGGTGGGTTATTTAACTGCTTCTGGATACGCACTGACTGTTGCCGAGCTCTGTGCCTGTGTTCTCACGAAGCCCCCTTCCCCTCTCTCGGCAGTGTTTCCGAGCACTGTGCTGCAAGGGACCGCCACCCGCACGGCCGGAGTATGACCTGGTGTGCATAGGGCTCTCGGGCTCCGGCAAGACCAGCCTGCTGTCCAAGCTGTGCAGCGAGAGCCCCGAGCACGTCGTGTCGACCACAGGTGGGTGCCCACGCCTCCCCCGTCCCCCCCGCCCCCGGGCGGTCTCTCGGCCTGTCTGTTTTTGGGGTGCCCTCCCCTCTCCTCCTGGTGAGGTTCGGTGCTTCCGTCCGCGTCCTTGCATTGTAGGCTGTCTGCCCTCCAGAGCAGGTCTGCGGGGCTCCGGTGATGTTCAGCTGCCGCACCCTGCCTCCCTCGGCGGGGTCGTGCCGTGCCACCCAGTGAGCCGCGCTCAGGAACCTGTCACTGCAGACTGACCTCACACCTGAATTTGGCTCCCATAACCACGGGTTCCGCGGAGGCCCCTTGAGGGTCACGTCCCGTGAAGTGTCACCGTGCCTATGTGTGCCTGTCACACCGTCCCTGAGCCCCACAACTGATGGAGTCCATGTCCTCTTCCCTCTGCGTTGTCACCGGAGGCAGTGGGTGCAGGGACCCTGACCAGCGGGGCGGCGCTGTTCCCGGAGACGGCCCAGAAACGCCAGCCTGGGCCCTGGTGCCCCCTCAGGGACACCCGGCAGTGTGCGGTTGTCCCCCCGGGAAGGCAGCGTGTTCCCGACTTCTGCTGGGCACAGGCCAGGGATGACTCCTCCGGCCCCCAAATGCCAAGGGCCCCTGGAGCTTCTGTCACCTCCCCCCCCCCCCAACACTGGCCCTTTCCCCCTGGGAGTGGAGCAGGAGCAAGGGCACAGGGGACAGAAGGCAGGGGAGGAGCGGCTGTCATGGAGGAGCTGGCCAGGCGGAGCCGTCATCTGGGACAGCCAGGAAGATGGTCCATTCAGCCTGCTTTTCTTGAATACCTACTGTGTGCTACATCCAGTGTCGGGACCTGGGAATGAGCAGTGGCCCCAGCACTCAGGAGACTCGGTGTGCTGGCCACAGAGTCATGAAGTTCATGTCCAGAAGTACACGAAGGAGGAGGGGTCAGCATCATCTGGAACGGGGGGAGGGAAGGATGCAGGATGGAATGTTCTAGGTCAGACCTTGAGGACGAGTAAGCCTGGGGATGGGCAGGGGTAGAGACTGGGATGGGAGGAGGAAGGGTTTGGGGGCCGAGGGAGAGCTGGAGCGAAGGCCGAGGGGCCTGGGACCGACGGGCACCGCCTGGGAGCCACACCGCCGTGCGTCTGCAGGGCACGGCTGGCAGGATGCCCGCGGTCGCATCACGAGATCGGCAGTGGCCACGCCTTGGCCACCCTCTTACACTGCACCCACGATGGGGGCTTCTGTAGGCCGTGCAGGGACATCTGGGCATGTAAGCCAGAAACCACTTGATCCCATACCCACTGGAGAGGGTCCCACTAGCCCTGCTGTGGAGGCTGGGCGTGGAGCTCCCGTTGGCCATTTGCAAAGGCCGTGACCTCGGCGCGGGGCAGGGAGGAGGGACGAGGCAGGCCTCACTGGAGGGCGGCAGTGCTGTCTGCGGCCGACAGGCCCCGCTGGGTTTGCAGGGTGAGAGCAGCGAGGAGCCATGGCGGCCCTGGGCCTGGCTGGGTGCTGGGCGGAGGTGCAGTCATTGCCTGGGTCCCCTAAGTGGCAGGAAAAGTACAAGGACCCAGAGCCGTCCACAGTTTAGGCTGGGTTTTGCCGCCAAGTACGTGGGAGAGAAACTGCGAGTGTCGAGAGCTGCTCAGACTTTAGAATCGTGCGGAAGGACCCAGGGGGCCTGTGTAGAATCAGACACCCAGCTCGGATCCAGGCCAAGAAGAGGAGTGGGGGGCCTCAGAGGCGGCGAGACCACGGAGCGGACGTGCGGGGCTGCGCAGAGCTGGCCCGTGATGCCATTCCTGGCCACCGCCTTCCGGATCCCTCAGCCAGAACCGAGGGCTCCCTGCACCCCTTCCCCCCACCACACGTTGTCCCCTTTCCCAGCGTTTACTGCCCGCTGCCCTGCTATAGACGTGTGCCCCTCCCCATCCCAGGGTGAGGGCTCCTCAGGACAGAGCGGAGCCCCGTACCTGGCTCTGCACCCCCAGAGCTGGGCGCAGGTGTGGGCACCGTTACCAACACCTGCGAGTGCGTGAGCAGACAGCGGTACATGGAGTCAGTTTTACTTTCGGCATCTCAGAGAGCCTCCCGGCGGCCGAGCGTGGCCCGTAAGGTCCTTTTTCCATAGTCTGTCTTCTAGTCGCCTGAGGATCAGAGGTAGGGTGATGGGGACAGCGGTGGGGTGTCAGTTCATGTCTTCCCTTGAAGTCAGGTGGGACCTGGGGCTTAGGGTTTCTGGTACGAGTCTCTGTTGCTGTTTGGCAAACTGTGGGTATCTTTTGAGAAGTGTGCTCTATAATTATACGAACTTTACTAACTTCATAATTCTTTTAAAGCAAAGTCACTTCCCCCCAGAATGTGTAAGAGTGATACAGAGTAACTGTTCTTCATTTCGCTGAGCCCCAAACAGGAAACACTACAGCTAGACGCACAGTTTGGAATTATAATGTGAAAAAATGTAACCACTATGTTTGTCATTTATTATTGGTAAATGACTGTAGAATATGTTTTGTATCTGCTTTCACTAGAGGTTTGAATGATATTTTCCTTTTCTTGGAAGCCGTCGTGATACTGTGTGCTAGCTGCTTCCTGATGAATTGGGTATCATCGGGTTGGCTAGCTTTCTGGGTACCAGGCCTCTGTGAGTTGTCATCTCTAAACCAGGCACAGTGCCCTCTGGGAGGCCTCTTTGGAGAACTCTCCATCCAGAAGTTTACACCCAGATTAGAAAGATAAGTATTCTAATGATAAACAGTTTACACTTACTGAACGTTTAATATGTGCCAGGTGCTAAGACAGAATGCGGTATGTGCTGTGCTGGTGGTATAAATAAGGGAGTTAAAAGAGAAAGGGACCGTTTCTAACATGGGGTGGAAGGAGGCCCGAGGGGTGGGCAGGCTATAGCAGGGAAGAGTGGGGTGGGGGGCGCGGGGCAGAAAGCGGAGGGGCGTTCTGAGAGTGGGTGGCCTTGCCGGAGGCCCAGGATGCAGGGCGTGCTGTGACCGGAGGTGAGAGCCTGTAGGGGCCACTGAGAGGGACCTGGGGCGTGGAGAGGGGACCCAGCACGTGAGCTGTCCTGGGGATGGAGAGCTGGCGTCGGGTGTGACAGATCCCGCTGGGGACTAGAGCGCCCAGGGAGGAGAATAAACACCAATCTGACCCAGGCTCTGGCCCGGGGATTGAGTGCGTGGCAGGAAGGAGGGAAGACGGAGGGGACAGTGTAAGGTGAACAAGAGTGAGTTTGGGACGGGATGACGTGGAGGTGCTGGCGGGCCTTCCAGCCACGACCCAGGCGCCTGAGGCCAAGCTGGCGGGAGTCCGTAGCCCGAGCTGTGGGTCTAAGAGAGCGCTGCCTGTGGGCTCGGGTCAGATGGCCGAGGGGCGCAGGGTGGGGAGGGGGTGCGATCGCCACTCCGTCTGCACGTGCGGAGAGCCCGACCCAGGGCAGCCGCTGCTGCTCAGCGCTGAGGACACGCTGATGAGCGGAACAGGCGAGCACCCCTGCCCTTGGGAGCTCGCGTGCCAGCCGCTGCACTAGACGGGGGTCGGCCCCAGTCAGCCGTGAACAAGGGTTAAACAGTGTAAACGCGGGTCTACGACCTGAGCGGGGGCCACTGCAGGTGGGGACAGTGCGGTGGCCGAGGGCCGAGGGCCGATGGCAGAAGTGGCAGAGGAGGGTTAGCGCAGAGGCTAACCCGAGGCCCGATGGGCGGGGGGGGCGGGGGGGGCGGGGCAGGCGGAGGCTGCCCTTCTCCCTCTCTGGGCCCTCGACTAAGATCGCACATGCATTGCTCTTTCGGGAGGGCAGACGGGAAAGAGGGACAGTCGTGTCCAGGGCTGAGTTTTACAAGGGAAGGTGCCGTGCGCGGGCAGGCTGGCAGACAGAGGTGCGGGGGCGGCGGTTGGGGGGGAGGGCGGGGCCGCGGATGCCGAGGGGGCGGGGCCGCGGATGCCGAGGGGGGCGGGGCTGCAGATGAGGAGAGGGCGGGGCCACAGATGAGGAGAGGGCGGGGCCGCAGATGAGGAGAGGGCGGGGCCGCGGATGCCGAGGGGGCGGGGCCGCAGATGAGGAGAGGGCGGGGCCGCAGACGCGGAGAGGGCGGGGCTGCCGGCCCAATGGAGGACTCTGACGCAGAGGCCGACGCCGACGCAGAGGCCGACGCCTACGCAGAGGCCGACGCCAACGCTGAGGCCGACGCCGACGCTGAGGCGGACGTAGATGCTGACGCTGAGGCGGACGTAGACGCTGTTGCTGACGCTGACGCCGACGCCACGCCGACGCGGTCGCCAGTCAGTCAGGACACCGCGCTGAGAGCCGGCTCCCTCTGCCGCGGAAGTAACTGAGGGAAAAACCGGACAGAAGACACGAAAGAGTTTCCGAGGAAACGAGCGTCGAGCCGCCAGGCCAGCCGCCCCGAGCGGCGAGGGGAGCCAGCGCGCGCTCGTCAGGGTGCGTGTGTACGTGTGTGCGTGTGCGCGTGTGCGCGTGTGTGTGTGGAGAGAGGGAAGGGGGGGAGAGGAGGGGAGCCACACGGGCGTGGGAGGACGGTCCTCCCCCGGCGCCCTGTTCCCCGCGGGGGCGGGGGCGGGGGCGGGGCGGGTAGCGGTGGGGGGTCACACGGGGAGGGGACCGGACTCCGGGCGGGGACCCCCAGCGCCGGGTGCGAGGCGCGCTACACGGGACTGGACGCGTGAGGCACACGCTACAGTCCCGCCCGCCCGCGCAACCCCCTCCCCTTCAGCAACACTACGTCTTGCGAACCGGGTCAGTCACCCGGACGGATGACACCGCGGTGGGCGGTGGGCGAGTCCTCGGGCCGCGGCACAGCCCCGGGGGGGGGGGGTCGCAGGGGGGCTGGGCGGGCTCCTTGCCCTGACCCCGGGGTGGGGGAGGGGGAGCTGAGAGCGGGGCCGGGGCGGCCGGAGTTCAGGGGACTCGGGGCCGGAGAGGAGCGAGCTCCCCGCGGGGGAGCCCCCGGGGTCCTCGGAGCGTCTCCCCCGAGTGCTGAGCAGGGCATTCCCGGCAGGCACCTGAGGAGACTGGAGGCCGGGGGAGGCGCTCGCTGCAGGGGCGGCGGGAGAGCACCCGCTCCCACCAGCTGGACCGGAGCAGTCTCGGGGTCCGAGGAACGGGGTCCGGTTTCCGGGGGGCCTTGCCTCAGGGGTCGGCCCTCAGCCGAGCTCTTCTCCCGACCCACGGAGTCATTCACGTTAAGACCGAAGTCTCCAAGTTTCCTAGTAGCTTCAGCGCATCCCCAAAACAAAGCTGGGTGCGGTTTACAGAAAACAGAATTTCCTAGCACTCAACAAGGTGGAATTCTCCATGTCCGACTTTCAGGGAAAAACGATCAGACCTCCAAAGAGGCCAGAAAACATGATTCATAACGAGAAGAATAACCGATCGGTGAAAACCGACTCAGAACTGACACAGGTATTAGAATTAGCAAAGAAGGGGATTCAAACTGTTGTTAAACTGAATTCTGTTTGAAACCTAAGTAGAGATATGGAAGATGTTGAAAGAAAAAAAATTCGTTATGAAATTTCTTTTTTGAAGATTTTTATTTATGTATTTATTTATTTATTTTTTAGAGAGGGAAGGGAGGGAGAAAGAGAGAGAGAGAAACATCAATGTGTGGTTTCTGGGGGTCATGGCCCACAACCCAGGAATGTACCCTGACTGGGAATCGAACCTGCAATACTTTGGTTCGCAGCCCGTGCTCAATCCACTGAGCTACGCCAGCCAGGTCCTTATGAAATTTCTATCGGCAAATACTACAATATCTGAAATGAAATATGCAGCAAATGGGATGAATGGCAGATGAGACCTTGCAGAGGAAAAGATGACTAACCCTGGTCGCATCGACATTAGCGATTATCCAAAGTAAAAACAAAGAGACAGAGGAAAACATGCAAAGAACAGCAGCGAGCTGTGGGGCAACTTCAGGGCACCCGGCATACGGCTGAGTGGGGTCTGCGAACGTGAGGGGAAGAGAACGGGACGGGAAAAGATTTGAAACATTTTTAAACTCGAAGAAAACCGCAAACTTGGATCTGAGAAGCTCACTGATCCCTAAGCATGAGAGACAGGAACGGAATGAAGCACGTTAGCAGGACATCACTCCACACCGGTGACCAAGATGTGGTGGTTAACGTATGGGCCAGCTTTGCCAGGGCCACAGTGCCTGGACATGGGGTCGAACGTATTTCCAGATGTTTCTGTGAGAGTGTTTTTGGATGAAATTAATATATGAATCAGTGGATTTTGAGGAAAGGAACTTGCTCTCTCTAGAACATGGGTGGGCCTTACCCAGGCAGCTGAAAGCCCGAATAGAACCAAAGTCTGATGTCCCCAGAGCAGGAAGGAATTCTGCCCCGATTGGCCTTTAGCCTTGAAGTGCAGCACCGGTGTCTTCCTGGTTCTCCAGCCTGCAGTTTTGGAATTGATAGCCTCTACGATCGTGAGAGTCGGTTTCCTAAAATAAGTTCTCTCTGCATTCACACACACGCTGTTCGTTCTGTTTCTCCAGAGAACCCTGAGTATACAAGGAGAAAATCTTAAAAGCAAATAAAAGATGTTATAGAGGAGAAAAGATGAGGGTGACTTCAGATTTCTCACTGGAAACGATACAAGCGAGAAGAAGCATCTAGAAAGTAATGAAGCAAAAAAATGATCAACTTATGATACCCAGCAAAAATATCTCTCAAAAAAGAAAGACACACAAAAAGCTAAAACAATCTATTGCTGGCAAACCAGAAGCATAAGAAACATTAAAGGAAGCCTTTCAGGCAGAAAAAAACATTTCTAGCTGGAAATTGGGTTCTGTACAAAGGAATGGAAACCACCAGTAATGGTGACTACATGGGTGACTATGTGAGATTCAGTTCTTACTGTCCCTCTTTTTTTTAACCATCATTTTTACTGTCTCTGTAAAAGATAATTGTTTAAACAGCAATAACAAAATATTGCAAGGCTTATGGCATATCAAAGTGAAATGCATAAAAACAGGAGCATAAAAGTCACAGTGGGAAAAGGGAAGCTCACTATTCCACAGTTCTTATTTGTGCAGTGACATAGGTGGAGTGAAGGTAGACTGTGATAAGTTAAAGGTGTGCTATAAACCACAAAAATAATAGTACCAGTGAGGCAGCAAGTGTGATAGGATGGAATTGTCAAAAATATTTAATCAAAAGGCAGAAAAAAAAACCCAAAAAGGACCAAGAGTAGATGGGACAGGTAGAAACAAAGTAGCAAGGTGGGAGATGCACACCTAACCATCAGTAATTCAACTAAATGTAGATGGTCTAGATTCTTCCATGAAGAAGCTGATATTGATATGCTTCTATACAGAAAACAAGACCCAACTGTATGCTGACCTAAGAGAACAAAGTTTAAATATAAAGACAGGTCAAAAGTAAAAGGATGGGAAATGGTATGTTGTGCTAATAGTTGCCCAAAGAAAGTCGGACTGACTATATTAATACCAGACAATGTAATTTTAGAGCAAAGACAGACACTGGGGATAAGGCACTCTATTTATTGTGATGAAGGCACCATTTAATCAAGAGAGCATAATAGTGCTCAACATTTACATGGCTAATAACAGCTTCAAACCACAAAAAATGACAGAACTCAAGAGGGAAATAGAGAAATCCACAATTAATAGTCAGAGATTTCAATATTTGCTATCAATTACTGATAGAACATGTAGGAAGAAAATCAGTCACGTCGACCTAATTAACATTTCTAGAACATTCCACCTACAACGTAGAGGACATTCTTCTCAAGTGTGCGTATGGAACATAACAGAGCATAAAACAAGTCTCATTAAGTTTAAAAGAATTTAATTAATACTAAATATGTGCTCAGTCCACAGTGGAATTGAACTAGAAATCACTAACAAGATCTCCAGAAAAATCCTCAAATATTTGGAAACTAAATTACTTCTCAATAAGCCACGGACCAAAGATGACGCCCAAAGGGAAGTTACAGCGCATTTTGCGCTGAGTGGAAGTACCATGTATGGAACGTGTCGGATGTTTCCATAGTGAGGCTTGGGGGAAGTCGTGCAGCACCGCACACCGACGTGTGAAAAGAAGGGTCTTGGTCCGTGGTCGCCGTAAGGAGCGAAGAGAGGGGAATGGATTTCACCTGAAGTAAGAAGGAAAACACAATGAAGATGAAAGTAGAAGTCAGTGAAATAGAAAAATAATAGAAAAAATTATTCGAATGAAAAGCTGGTTCTTTGAGAAGATCGATAAAATCATAAAAGTCTAGCCAAATTGATAGGAAACAAAGAAGGCACTGATTAACAATATCAGGATTGAGGAGAGGTTACGTTGATATAAATCCTGTGAACATTAAAAGGATAATAGAATGTATGAAGAACTTCATGCCAGTGAACTCGACAACGTAAATGGATGTGTGTCGGGGTCACTGGGAGGCTGGTCTGCAGGGCCTAGTGCCATATACACGTGTTCTGCACAAAGACAAAAATGGACGAGCCTTCTGCCCGAAACTCATTCCTTGAAGGAGGCACTGTTCATTGTGTGTGACAATGGCAGGGCAGAATTGGGACGGAGGAGAGAAGGAGGGTGAATGCTTGTTTGTTGTGCGTGCGCCGTAGCTGTAGACGGAGGGTGAGAAGTTGCAGAGACATCAGGGATGGCGGAGAGGTGCGCGGAGGGTGGGCGGCAGGGAGGCCCAGGCAGGCGCCGGAGATCCCACAGGTATTGCCAGCATGCTCAGATAGACTTCTGGGTTCTTTCGGTGTCAGAGCAGGAGCCTGTGCGTGTGTGTGTGTGTGTGGGGGGGGGGTTGGACTGGAGGAGAACAAAGGAGGTGGAATGACAAGGACGAATGTCACGAAAAGGTAACTAGGAGAAGATATGAGGATGTCAGAAAGCCACACCCATGTGGAGCACTCAGTGTGGAAGGTGAGAAAAGAAGCACAGGGGCCTGAGCAGAATAACTAGAAAGGCAAAGATCACGGAGCATAACTGCACACGAAGGTGGAGCTACTGGAAGGCTAGACCCAAGACAAATGCTGTTGAGAAATGTTTGCATCAGATGAGAGCTGATGGTCAGCCCACCTGGAGAATTCAGTCATATGCACAAAGGGTATCTAGAATCGGATTGATAAACTAGTGAAGTCCACAGAAAGATAACTCATAAAAAGAATGAATGGCAGACACATAAATGGAAAAGGTTTAATGTTGCCCAAAACTCAGAATAGACAAGAAAGTGTTAATTTGATACCTGAATTTACCCACTTGTGTTTCTTTATGGCATGCCCCAGGGCTCCTGGGGCTGTGGGGGCATGCCTCACTGCTGGCGTGGTGACTGGTGAGGGTCCCTTTTCCTGGAAAGCTGCTCTTCATGGAAGGCAGAGGTTACCACAACAGCCACATTGTTGACCTGCTACAATAATTGGGCCCCTGAGAATTGGCTTTGAACATGTAATTTCAAAGAAACTATGCACACTCTTTGCATTACTTGCAACATTTTATATTACTAAAACTTTGAAGTAATTTAAACGTCCTATAGCAAGGGAGTTTGTTAATTAAATTGTGGTACTTCAATTGAATTTATTGTCCAATCTATAATCTTTCTGGTCTTCAATAGAAGAAAGTTAAATTTACATTATTTGCAAAATTCAAGCATGTAGGAGTAGAGTTTTGAATCAAAACTATAAAAGAACATGTCAAAACAATAATATGCTTTGTTGCTATTGCCAAATTATATGACATTTCACTCTTTAAAATGACATATCTATAATGTTACGGTGATACCAAGCCAATTAGAAACGCCGTATTTGTTGGAAGAGTTTGGAGCCGTTGAGAAGAGAATCTACCCTGGAAACTGATTTCTTAACACGAAAACACCCCCCAAAGGGCACATCCGTCTGATGGCAGCCAGGAGAGAAGGTCTGCCTTTTCTTCAGAAGGACAGGGAATCTAAACTTTATTGGATTGTAAACTTCAGCCGTCTTTTCCCTTTGACATCATTTTAAAAAGGTACTTAAATTGTCAAAACTCAAAGAGCCCAGAAATCCTCCAGAGAGCCAGCAGGGCCTGCGGGGAGGGGAGAGTCCACGGGCAGCTTGCATCTCGGTCTGGAAACAGAAGTGAACTCTGTGCAGAGCGCGTTCCTGGGCGGTACCGGCCCTGGAGTTTGTTGATAAAAGGGCTTGTTAACCCGTGGATTACACAAATATTCCCTCTTTTTCCTTTTTAAACCAGAGGAACCGGGCCTAAACGCTTCAGTCATATATCAACGTAACGTGGAAAACCACCTAAAGAAAAGGCAGCACTTGGAATTGAAAAAGGTTGAAAATATCGTTTAGGGATATATTACTGCACTTGCAAACTGGTCAAGTAGCATTGTTTAGTTAGAAAGGATCATGACGATTTGAAAGAAATACAGAAAAATTTCAGGAAAATTTGAGGCATTGTAACAACTTCACTATTAGCTGCATAGTGTTAGGTCAAGTAAGAGAAAGATTAGAAAGTGACATTTTGGTGTCTGCTACGGGACTGTTGTTTTATAAATGCTACTGGATTAAATTTCCTCTTATGATATTGAAATCATGTTCAGAGGGATTTCACTGGGCCATCGTCCAAATGCCACAGAATGGCCATAAATCATGCCCTCGGTCCAGATCGAGGCCACCAGACCCGGGACTGGCCCTCCCTTCGCTGGCTTGCAGAGCACCCCAGGACCGCAGAAGCACACGCCTATGACCTATGTGCACATGCGTGTGGCGGGAGGGGTGGGGGTGGGGGGAGGGTGGCTGGTCTGTTGGTCCAAGTGAAATATTCACGTGTTCCACACACAGACTAAAAATAGACTAGCCTCCCGCCTAAAACTAATTTTGTTGCAAATCCAAAAATGCTTTCTCTGCCTTAAAAATTCCAAATCTACGTCTCCTATATCACGGGTTTTGTTGGATTTAAGGATGAAAAGACAAAAACTGAAAGTCTGTGCAAACAAGTATTTCCCCAAAGAGCACTAAGTCACCTACTGATTAAAATGTGTGGCATTAATTCTTAGGGGAGGCTTCCCCCTTGCTGGCGTGGGGAGTTGGGCCAGGAAAAAGTGAGTTGATGATGGACTCGCTTGTTACTGGTATTTTCTTCTTGTTTAATAAAAATTGTGGAATCCCGGTGTTAGGTAAAACCACAGGGAGCTAACCTAGTCCACCAAGTGTGCGGACGAGGGGTTCAAGACCAAGGCCCGGATCTTAGACTGGTGAGTGGAGGAGCTGGGGCCAGCACCGCTGGGACGATGCTGCCGGCCCGCCAGCCCACTGACATGCTGCAGCAGCAGGGCTGCTGCCTGTGCCTGGGGGCGGCGGAGGGGGGGTGGCGGCAGTTATTGGGGCTGTCATGGCGGCGTTGGTGGACATGCCCCTCCCACTTCAGTTCTTGGTGTCATTAATACCATCAGAAAGCACTTCCTGACCCCACGCTGTGGTTCCCATTCTGTTCATCCGAGGGCAACACGCTGCAGGCCTGGGAGCCCTCCGTGTGGCTCCTGGTGCTGGATTATTTACAGACAGTGGAGAGAATGCGTCAGTGCGTTCGTTGGCCTGTGTGTGTGTGTTTCCCCTAACCAGCTTCACTGGTTTTTAGGCTCTGAATGTCGCTGTTGTGCGGTGAAGCGCGGCTGGTGAAAGCACGGCTGCCCTGCGGTCCCCCCGACGTCTCCCTGCTTCCCTGGCGCCCGCGGGTGCTTGTGTGTGGGGAAGCATCCCTGGTCCTGTTAGACCCCCCAGACCGCCAGCTGGCCCAGATCTGTGAGTTCCAGGTGTGGACACTGGCTTCCATGTGCGTGTGTGTGTCGTGTGTGGGTGTGCACATGCTCACATGTGTCACAGCTGAGTTGACTTAAGTGCTGAATACAAGTCCTAAATACATTGTTAATCATAAAACTGCACTCTGAATGTATTTTATAATGGAAGTCATTTATTACATGCATTATATAGTAATTGTCTTGCATAAATAGTTATGATTCTACTTTTAAGAAAAATGTATGCATGACACTAACCACGTCCTTAAAAGAAAACTAGCATGAATGCGATGCAATTCCAACATAAGATGGTTATATTTAGATACCTTAGTCTCTAGGGTTGCTGAGTTACTTGTGAGAGAGAATTAATGTTAGGAATTTGTTCGATGCAAAGGTCCCAGTAGATCTAGTATTTTCTTTGAAGTTTCTCCGTATTTCCAAGTGTCTTTCTTATAATTAATAATAAAATTCTCAAAGAGGCATTATATATTTAATTAAAGAATAAGACAACATTTTGAAGCAAAGGGTTGTATTTTGCTGTAAAACACAGCTGTGTTTTGAAAACCAGTTGCAGATAAAATCAGATCATCAATACATCTTGGAAACTCTGTGTTTCTGGGACAAATGTCAGCTCAGAGAAGTAACTCGTGGTCTGTCTGCCTGAACAAGAGGGTCCGAACATCTGCGCTTTGTAGGGTTGTCACTGACTCTCCCTCTCCTTGTGCTCTGACTGCAGGCTTCAGCATCAAAGCCGTGCCATTCCAGAATGCCGTCCTGAACGTCAAAGAGCTTGGAGGTAGGACACTTTAAGTCCTTTCTACGTCTGGCTTTACCTGTTCCTAATTTGGCACGAATGTGTTACATGTCATTAAAACAGTGATTTGTTATGGGGGATTCATTTGTACCTTTTCTCTTGATAATACACTTCCTAGAAACACTTCCTTCTCTTTATGTTTGTTTCAGAGGTTTTTGGCGAGTTCCAAATAATATAAACGTCCTCTTTTGTGTGAATTAAAGAGCTACACTATTGGTGCCATTTCAGAAACTCTGCTTCTTTGGTTTTACTTGTTCAAAATTTATTCTTGAATGAAAAATACGTAGAGAATTTAATTATAGAAAAATAAGCTATACATGATGCAGGGCAACAGACCCTATTTTAGACTAGTTTGTATTTATGCTGCAGGTTTCGTTGTATCGAATCTTTTTAGAGTTTTATTTGTTCCAGTAATAAATCTCAGCCAGTGGGTTCTTTGCTGGCCGAGCACATTTATTGGCTAGGCTGTTCCCCAAACCATCCATCTCTCAGTCTGTCATTGCGCTGTCTGTCCGGGCTTTTGGGGCCGTGTTTCATGTCAGCCAGGGTCTTCACCCGTGCAAATGGGTTAACAAAGAAAATGGCCCTTCCAGCGAACCTGCTGTGCTCTCGAATGGCAGGGGAAAATGGTGAGCGCTCTGCGTTCGGTAGCCTGTCGGTGAGTTAATGACGTAGAAGAAAGTTCTCTCCTCTCTTCTTTAATTACTTTGTGACATCGCCCTTCCCCTGTTGTTCTTGAAAGCGCATTCAAACCATGACCTGTTTTTAATGTGATAGAGTTGAAGCTCAGACCCGAAGCCGTTTTAATAGTGCTCGAGGTCCTCTTATTTTTACCTCATCTTTTATTAGCTGATCTTCCCAGGTGCGGCTGCAGGCCGCTGTGTCTAGGACAGCTGGACTCTGTCAGTCTGTCTTGCAGCGACCTTTGCCTTGCGTCGTGCTACTATTTAAAATCAACCTTGGTTGATAACTTCTGATTTTCTTTAAAAATACTTGGTTTTGTCATTTCGACTACAAAAGGGATAAAATGTGAGACTTCTTGCAGTAGAATAATTTTCCATGTAAAATTTTGAAAGACTGGTTCTTCAGGTTAAATATTTTAACACAGGGGTGGGCTAACAAGTAATTACTTGTAGGTTTACAAGTAACACAGTAATTATTACAATAATGAATAAATAATACAAGGATAAACTGTGTTTTGCATACTCACAACTGTAACCCTGCTTTGCCCGCCCCTGTATAACCCTGTGGCTTCTGGTGACTCTTTGCTCCTCAGGGACCATAGCATCGTAGTCATGGGACATATTGAGAAAGCCCATGGAATCAAAATGTGGGGCTTGAGAACTCTGTTGGCCTTGAACGTGTCTGGTGCTCAGTATTCTGTGATGGGGCTGGACACAGGAAGTGTTGAGCACCCTCCAGGTGTAAGACACCGGTGGTTGGTGGAGAAGGCGTTCCTTAGCGCCGCTGAGCAGGGTGACGCAGAGAGCGCTCATATCCCGACAACCGAAAACAGCGAGCACTTCTGAGTCGCACCTGGGCCGGCCCTGGACGCGCGCTCTCCTTCCGTGACATCTATCTTCTGGGCTGCCTTCCGAGTCAGAGTCCCACCCGCAGCGTTCCAGACCTTCTGGAACCTTCCACAGCTGGCCCTGGTCCCACTCTCCCGTTCTCCCTAATTCGCCCACCCCTTGGGCATTCACGGAGTGCAGCGAAGCGTGTGCCGAGCTGCGTGCCGGAACGTGGTGGCGGCGGTGCTGGTGTCGGCACCGGCGTGGGCCTGACTCGAGGGGCAGGCTTGTCTGTACACGGTTTCTCCCCTGAGCAAAGCCGGTGCGACTCCTCGGGGCCTGGGGTGCGTTTCTCCGCCGCCCCTTCGGAGCCTGAAGGGCCTTGGTCCCGCCGCCCAGTGAGGCCGGGTGCCCCCATGCCCCTGTGCCCCCGTGAAGGGCGTTCTGAGGTGTGCTGCCCCGTGAGCTCTCTCCTTCCCACGCATCCCTTCGTTCGGGACGTTCTTGTTGAAGCTCGTGTAAATCTTCCTCTTGGGTGTTTAATTGGTTCCTCTCCCTTGTCTCGCTCCATCACTTAGTTTTCTGGGTTTTGTGCAAGACAGCAGGGTCCTGGGTAGACGAATGACCCTTTCAAAGAACTTCCCTCCCTCCAGGTGCCTTGTTTCGAAGCCCAGCCACTGTGGACGATTCCAGGTGAGGCCTCATTCCTGCGTCTCGGTTTGCTTACCTGTAGACGGGTTAATAGTGGTCCATCCATCGTTGAACCCTTGTGCGGGGTCGGGTAATGCACCTCAGGTGCAGTGCTTCCAGATCGCCTGGCCCGTAGCTGACATTTTTGGACGACTGACTTTAATTATAATTACATTCTCACTCCCTCACCCCCCCAACACACCTTTCAATAAAGCCTTTCCCCCCAGGTCTTTAAAAACAGCCCAAGTCACACACGGGTTGCTTCTCTCTGTGCGGCCCCACCTTCCTGCGGCGCACACGAGGGGTCGCTTTTCCCCATCGCGTCCCACCCGTGTGAGCTGCAGAGTCCCTGGGTGGGGACTGGGGTCGCTGCCCAGCCGGTTTTTTGGCACCCCGCGTGCGTTCATTGAAATGTTCTGGTTCCTCGCCCCCGCGCCCCTCGCCTTCTGTCTCCAGACCCCACCTGACAGAGCCCTCCCGTCCTGGTGCCCGGACAGCTTTCGTCCTGTGTCCGACCCTGGTGTGGAGGCTCGGGGGCACCTGGCCTTGTGCCGGGTTAAAGCATTGGTTACAGTTCAGTCACGTCCCAGCTCTGACCGATGTTCATTTTAGAAATTTCCAGGTCTTCAGTCAACCAACAGATTTTACGCATACGTACATACATACGTGTTTTTCTCTCGATTTTGAAATTTCATTTGGAAATTGATAGAATCCAGGAAGGAAAATTTCAGCTCTTAACACACAGGGTTTGTTACTACTCATCGGTAACGGTGCAGGCGTCATCATATTCCTTTTCTTCCCCTAACTGGGTTCTGGAGCCGAGACTGGTTTTATTGAATGACCTGCTTCCTTCTGATGATCTCACAGCTGTGTCTGCCGTTCCGCTCCCGGCCCGCGGCCCCCGGCCCCCCGGCCCCCAAACCCCTGGCCCCACTCAGTGCGCTCGCTGGCGGTCTCGTCCCATCGACCCGGGAAAGGCCGAGGGCAGCTCAAGAGCAGTGACCTGTCTTCCGCGCTTCTGTGTTCGTGTTGCCAGCTGCATCTGAAGGGAAGTTCGTGAAGCTCTTTGTTCGGTTTTATTTTTTGCTCTGAACACAAGTGTGATCTTTCCCAAAGGCGGTGGTGCAGGAGTCGTGGGCAGGGCAGGCTGGGTTCGCCACCCGCTTCCTGCAGCCCATGCAGCAGGGACCCAGTGAGTTCGGAGGGCGGTCCGCGAGGCCAGTGTTCTCAAGGTCGCTTCTCCTGGCAGCCCAGCCGTTGTGTGAGACAGATGTCGGCTCCGCCCCGTCTCCCTGTTTGCCTGGGGCATGCAGCCTCGCAGGGGAAGGTGCGGCCTCCCCGGATCCTGCTCCTGACTATGGGCTGCTCGGCCATCCGAGCTGGTGGTGTGTCCCGAGTTCCGCAGAACCCGGACAGGGCCGAGTCCTTGGCGGCAGCCCTGCGGGCTGGGGGCTGGGGGCTGCGGAGGCCGCCGCCTGCTTCCGTCTTTTCATGTTCTGTACCCAGGCCGTGGGATGTCTGTCGACCAAGTACAGCTTTCTCCCTCCAGAATCTTTTGTTAAGACTTATTTCAGAGGGAAGACTGGCTCTTTAAGTTTCAGTGGGTGCGTTTTCACAGTTCTGGGTACGTTATAGTTATTCCGTTACCATCTCCCCATATTCAAGGGCTGTAGCTCTTGTGGCGTTTGTCTGGTCGGTTTTCTGTTCTCGCTGGATGACCCCCTCCACATCAAATAAATGAGGTAAGAATAATGATGCTGAATACCTGTGAATTTTAGGAACTCATTGGCTATACAAAAAGGCAGAAGAGGAACCAAGACAACATAGACCACGAAACGGGTGGTAGATGGGTTTGAAGAGGCCGTCATGGCCCCACCGAAGGGACAGGGGGACCGCTTGCTGGTGTGGGAGAGAGCCACTTGCCGTGTGGAACTGGTTTGGACGTCTCCACCTGTGGGTTTCTGTGGGAGGGGTGGCAAGGAACGGCGACCCTGGCAGAGGAACGTGACGTCACTGAGCAGGACGCAGGTAAGGCAGGCGGGTCCACTGGACGCCCGGTGGCCGCCCTGCATGCTCAGCCGCTGCTGGCAGCCGCCCCCACAAAACACGCCGTCTGCCTCGGCCGCAGACCTGACTGCAAGGATGCCGTGTGCAGCCCCCAGACACTCGGCCTCTCTGCATTCGAACTCCTTGTTGTTGTCTTCTCATCTGTGAAATGGAAGTTTTCGTAGGTCGTTGCCATTCCTTTCCCTGGGGGTTGGGCTGGAGGAGAAAAGTGAAAGTGCCTAAAGCTCCTCAAGAGAGACGCTTGGGAGTAGACGGTGGGATGCTCACTAGCTCGGTCCTCAGAGCCATGGACGGAGTGTGGCAGGGGCCGTGCAGTGGTCGGCACTTCCTGACGGAGCACAGCCTCCGCATCGGGGAGGAGAAGCGGGCCTCTCCGTGCGGGGAGCGGCCGGTTAACTCCTGGCTCGCCGCGCTGTGTACTTTCTCACCCGGCTCGGGCTGCGCTGGGGGAGATGACACTGGGACAGAGCCAGAGGACTTGGACGTGTGTTGAAAGGCCACGGCTATCTAAATTGGTTGAACGGGATCCCAGGGTGGTGGTGCTCGAGTGTTTTTACACTTGCTAAGGGGAACTGGAGCCAAGCCCTCAGCAGAGCCCAGCCAATGGATCTGGGGCCCCAAAGGCTGTTCCTGGCTGACGTAGACCTGACCTTAATTTTTGCTTTCTGCTGGACAAGTGCCCTAGGACATTTTTTTAAATCTGTCTTCCTGGTCATTGTTTAGTATAGCACTTAATAATTGCTTCTTCTAAAACTACACATCCATATAGGACGTTCCAGAAACTAGTGTCCCGGGCCCTGGACTCCCCCTTGGCCATAGGGGTCCCCCGTACCTGTGAGGTTACCGCCTGGCCACTGGCTCCTCTTCGGGGCCATCAGGGCCTTTCACGTCTTCCCACTCTACCGAACCGCCTTCCCGGGCATATGCGTCGGGTTCCTAGCTTGACGCCTTCACCCCCACAAGGGAATCGCTTCTGTTTCTCCAGGGGGATTGGGAAGGCGCTCATTTTCATCATGGGCCTGCTCTCAGTGCGTTGCAGCAGCAGAAGCGTCGGGAGGCAGAGAGCAGCACTTCCCGCTGACAGAACAGGCCCAGGGATGCCACGTCTCCCAGGCTGCGTTCTCCCGCCACAGCTGGGCTCCCTGCCCGTGGCGCCTTCCTGCTGGGCACAACCCCGCTCACTGGTTTGCGTCTGCAGGCTCACGGCACTGTCCTTGCTATGTCCCCTGGGAACTCGAGGGCACCCCTCTGACAAACGCGCAGCATTCTGATGCACAGTCAGCACTACTTTCCTCACCCTGACTTCCTCAATCACTTACTTTTATTTTCCGTGGAGCTGACGTGTCGAGACCTCTCAGAGCTTTCTCCTTGTGTGAGCAGGACGCGTGAGGCCCCACAGACCGGACGTGGCCAGCGCCACCCGGACGGTGCTGCAGCTGCTCTGTCAGCTCCGAGACACATTCCAGGCCGGTGCGGGAAACGCCATGGTGTGGTGGAGTGCCAGGTGCTGGAGTGTCGCGCAGAAAGGACAGAGGAGATGTCCCTGAGGAAAAGGAGCAGAGGGGGCAGTAGTCAGGGAGGTGGTGGTGGGTGTGGCCACTTCTGTGAGTTTTGTCTCACCTATGCCTCGTCCTCTGTGCCCTCGCCTCTGTCCTCTCCACATGATCCCACTTGCACCCTGTGCTCAGTCCTGCGAGGGTGTTTACTGCACCAGCCTGTAAAGTTACAAGGAGTTGAAAAACACACCATGATCTTGAGGGTTGATGATACTGCAGAATAGAATACACCGCCAGTTCAGAGGTGCAGGGAATTTGCTCAGTGATGCCCCCAAGACCCTAGAGTGATGCTGGAGCCTTCAGAAGGACAGTGTTGTGTTGACCTCATTTCAGTGTGTGTTTAATGCATGCGCACTACATGCCAGGCCCCAAGGGTCCAGGCCCTGCCCTGACATACATGCACACACACACTCATACATGCATGTGTGCACACACATGCACACTCACAGACATGCATTCATGTGCACACACACATTAATGCATATGCCCCACGTACCCCCACACACATACTCACTTGCACATGTGTATACCCCCACACATGAACACACTTACAAATCGCACACACCCATGCATGCACACACATGCACACAGGCACACCCACCCACACATGTGGACACACACCTCTGAGCCCATTTCTATTTTTTTAAACATTGTAATGATTAAGGTATTTCATTTGTCCCTTTTTTTCTCCCCTTTATCGCCTCCACCCTGTATCCCCCTTGCCACCCTCATTCTCCCACTTTAGTTCATGTCCATGGGTCGTACACATAAGTTCTTTGGCATCTCCATTTCCCATACTATTCTTAACCTCCCCCTGTCTATTTTGTACCTACCATCTATACTACTTATTCCCTGTACCTTTCCCTCCATGCTATCCCCTTCCCCTCCCCTTTATAACCCTCCATGTGATCTCCATTTCTGTGATTCTGTTCCTGTTCTAGTTGTTTGCTTAGTTTTTGGTTTTGCTTTTTTTAGATTCAGTTCTTGATAGTTGTAAGCTTGTTGTCATTTTATTGTTCATATTTTTTATCTTCTTTTTTTCTTTGATAAGTCCCTTTAACATTTCATATAATCAGGGCTTGGTGATGATGAACTCCTTCCACTTGACCTTATCTGAGAAGTACTTTATCTGCCCTTCCATTCTAAATGAAAGCTTTGCTGGATAGAGCAATCCTGGATGTAGGTCCTTGTCTTTCATGACTTGGAATAGTTCTTTCCAGCCCCTTCTTGCCTGCAAGGTTTCTTTTGAGAAATCAGCTGACAGTCTGCTGGGAACTCCTTTGTGGGTGACTGTCTCCTTTTCTCTTGCTGCTTTTAAGCTTCTCTCCTTATCTTTAATCTTGGGTAACTTAATAATGATTTGCCTTAGTGTGTGCTTCCTTGGGTCCAATTCCTTTGGGACTCTGAGCTTCCTGGACTTCCTGGAAGTCTATTTCCTTTGCCACATTGGGAGAATTCTCCTTCATTATGTTTTTAAATAAGTTTCCAATTTTTTGCCCTTCCTTTTTTCCTTCTGACACCCCTATGATTTGGATGTTGGAACATTTAAAGTTGTCCTGGAGGTTCCTGAGCCTCTCCTCATTTTTATGAATTCTTGTTTCTTCATTCTGTTCTAGTTGAATATTTATTTCTTCCTTCTGGTACAAATTGTTGATTTGAGTCCCAGTTTCCTTCTCTTCACTTGTTGGTTCTCTGTACATTTTCCTTCATTTTTTATACCCTTCACTTTTTCCTCTTTTTGCAATCACACTCAACCAATTCTGTGAGCATTCTGATTGCCAGTGTTTCGAACTGTGCATCTGATAGGTTGGCTATCTCTTTATCACTTAGTTGTATTTTTTCTGGAGCTTTGATCTATTCTTTCATTTGGGCCATAGTTCTTTTTTTTGGCACGTCTGTTATGTAGTGAGGGGTGGAGCCTTAGATGCTCACCAGGGCGGGGCAACCCACGTGGCTGAGTTGTGGTGCTGTATGTGGGGGAGGGTCCAAGAGGGAACATTAATGCTTGCTTGGCTCTCAGCCAGCTTTCAGTCACTTCCCCTGCTCCCCACAAGCAAAGTGGGCCCTTCTGGTGCTGATTCCCAGGTGGGTGGGCTTGTGTATGCTCCAGGACCCTGTGGGTCTCTCCTTGAACTCTCCTGTGAGGCTGGGAGTTTCTCCTGGTGCCTCGACCCTATCAGGTGTTTTCAGTCAGAGGTTTGAGGCTTTATTTCCCCACTGGAGCCCTGGGTTTTGGGTCTGTCTTGCTCCCTAGTTGCTCTTCCTGGTTATCTGCTCATGAATGTGGGGCCACACGGTCCACCAGCCACCGCCTCACTGCGAGTCCTCTCCACCCGGCTGCCCGTCTCTGCCCCTCCTGCCAGTCTGGGTGAGTGTTTCTGCTTTAACTCCTTGTTGTCACACTTCCAAACAGTTCAATTTTCTGGCAGTTCTGGTGGTTTTTGTTTTTAAATTTGTTGTTGTCCTTGTGGTTGTGCAATAAGGCGCAGCCTGTCTACCTACACCTCCATCATGGCCAGAAGTCTGAGCCCGGCCAATTTCTTCGGATATTTTGATGGGAGAATGATGTTGGCTGTAATGATTATGAATATTCTAGAAAAAATTAAACAGCTTTACTAGATTCTTGTAATTGGAATGGCAGCTTGGCAACTGAGGAGCTAATATTGTATTTAGCAGTGTATAATGCGCACTTTTTTGACCCATTTTTGAGGGAAAAATAAGGGTGCAAATTTTACATGGGAATCAGCAGTAAAATGTGGGTGTGCATTACACAAGAGAGCACATTATACATGGCAAAATATGGTGTGTTTGTAGCTAGCTATCACATACTAGACTGGGTTGATTCTTAGATAGTTCCTTGAGCTGAACAAAAAAGAACTGGTTAGATTTGTTTTGAGGCATCATAATTTGTTGCTTTCAATTTCTTAAGGTTCAAAGTATTGTTGAAAGGCTATATGAAGACCCTTGGTCATTTTAGTCTTGAAATTTACTGCTGTTAGTGGCATCATTGTGAGATGTGATAATGTAAAGAGTTTATCCTATAAAGTTAACTGTCATTTTTAATCCAAGTATGTGAATCCCTTATGATTGGAAATTGAAAATTGAGTTTTAAAATGTGTTTGTTTTCCCTCCCTTGCCAAAATCTCATAAAACAAAAAAAAAAATCAAAGCAAACAATAAATTAACTCTGTAACAAAGATAGATTTCAATCTATAATAATGGAAAGCAAGACAAAGATTCAAGTACAGGCAGTGGAAACATGAAATAGAAGGGGAATTCATCAGGATTACTAATCAGGTCGCTTATCAGAGTGATTAATTGGGGCTTTGCATTGGAGCTCTGCCTTTATTTTTCTTCTCTCCTGGTGTTAAGTAGTGGGTAGCAGCTGTGTTTACCCACAAACCGAACCTCTGAGTGTGGGCGCTAGACTCGGAGAGGTGGGCAGCGCCCCAGTGAGGTGCCAATGGCCAGGTGGGTTAACCGAAACCGCCCCCCCCACCAGGAGACAAGCCCCTTGTCTGTCCCTGTTAATTACTGGAAACAGGTGGTTGTAAACAAAAGAGCAGCAAAGGGAGAATCTCCAACCAGAGATAAGTATGTAATCACAACCTGCCCTGTGATGCAAGGAAAGCCGTCCAATCAGAAGTCAGAAGGAAAAACATTAAAAAACCTGGGGGTAATAGGGCCATCAGAAGACGACATCCAGAGAGATGTGGGAAGGCTGTTGTTCATGAAAAATGATCCAACACAGAACTTAGGAAGTGAAGAGTTGACTTTAAATTTTTAAATGAAAGTATCAGTTTACACAGCTCAGATGTAAACTAGTGAGTCGAAGGACTGAGCTAGGAAATTTCCTCAGAATGCCTTGCAAAGGGAGTGCTTTGGATGAGAGAAAACTTAAGAAACAGGGAAGAGTTTTACAAATTCCAACATCCCTCGGAGACTGACTCTAAAAGGAGAGGAAAAAGAAACCAAGGAGAATGAAATAATCAAAGAAATAATAGAAAAAGCACCTCAAATAGGATAAAAGAGTGCTTAGGTTTAATGAGCCCTCTGAGTGCCACGGAAGGACTCACCAAGACACGCTGTGACCGAAGTGTTAACTGCAATCAGAGAAACACACCCAGTTCTTAGCATTGTTTCCAAGTTCAACACGCAGGCCTCTGGAGCTGGGTAAGAGAAAGAACCGTAAAAATTGATTCTCTTCTGATTTAGAGTGTAGGTTGTAGTTAACAAATGAAAATTTAAAGCTTAAATATGTATTTTTAAATATCAAAGGTAAACACTACAACCATAATGTAGAATGATACATACATCCTACATTAAAAAACTGAATGGTTTATTCAGTTAATTTAATATTCAGGTAATATAATAAATCTTAGAGAATCAAGATTTGCTTGAGATCAAATACAGTTTTTTCTTTTTTGTGGCATGTGAATTTTTATGAGAACTTTTTAAAAAGATTTTTAAGAAAGTGCACTGTAGGGAGAGAAAGCAAAGAATATTTGATACGGTCAGGAAAACACAAGAAGGCAAAAACATCGCAAAGCAAGGTAACCAACAAAAAGTGGTGATACATAGGTAACATCTATGTATACATAAATAATCATAATGAATGTAAATAGATTAAATTCTTTTATAACATGGGTGGCATTAAAAACAATTATATTTGGCTATATCTGGTGACAAGAGACACTTACACAATGAAAAAAGATGCAGTGAGGCAAAACTAAAGGAACAGAAAGGACACCCTAAGGAAAGACCATTGAAAAGAAAGGATTTGGAGCAGTACAGGGTGGGCAAAAGCAGGCCTGCAATTATTTGTGTAGAAAATGCTATAGTAACTACTAAATACTATAAGAACGAGCTCTCTTTCACATACTCACAGCTGCAAACCTACTTTTGCTCCACCCTGTATTATTAATATTAGGTGAAATGAAATTCAAAACAAAGAATATTAACCAGAAGAAAAGATTGCATATTGGTATACGAAGATAACTGAGTAATCATAAACTTGTACACATTTAACTGCATAACTCCAACCTATATAAAGCTAAAACAAAGAAAAACGTAAGAAAAAAATCAACAGATCTGTAATCAGTGGGAAATTTAGCCATATTTTTTTGGGAGATAGCAGATCAAATCAATAAAAACATAAAAGGCTTAAATAGCCAATTACAAGTGTTTTTTGGACTACACATGAAATTTTCACATACATGACCACGTAGAGTGTGTTTTCTTATTAAAATGCAATAAGCAATTAGTGGCAAAGAGACAAAAATAACGACACGTGAAACAAGATTTAAAAGTACTCTAGCCATATACAATGTACAAAAATTAAATCAAAATAGATCCTAGACCTAAATATAAAACCTAAAACTAAAAAGTTACAGAAGGAAACAAAGGTGAACATTTTTGTGACTTTTGGTTAGGCAGTGATTTCTTTAATAAGACTCCAGGAGCATGATTCATAAAGAGGAAATTGGTAGGTTGGATCTTGTAACGCTTAAACCCTGTGAATTTTGAAAGCCGATGTAAGATGGTGAAAGCTCACAGGCAAGGCAAGCGTTACCTGCAAATTTTACATTTGATGACATACTTGTATCTGGATATGTAA
Organism: Phyllostomus discolor; assembly: GCF_004126475.2. Lineage (NCBI taxonomy): Eukaryota > Metazoa > Chordata > Mammalia > Chiroptera > Phyllostomidae > Phyllostomus > Phyllostomus discolor. The sequence goes on from NC_040905.2 coordinate 1,913,533, forward strand.
AGAACAAATGGAAAAGAAACAGCACTCTTAAAACTGGGCAAAAAAATTGAACAGATTCTTCATCAAAGAAAATACGAAGAAGGTAAATAAGCTGACACACAGCAGCTGAACACCATTCGTCATTAGGGAAGGAGAAATTAAAATCACCATCCATATGTTAGAACATCTAAAGGGAAAAGCTTGAATATATCAAGTGTTGGCAAGGCTGTAGAGGACCTGGCCCCCTTGTGTAGGACGGGAGAAATGGAAAATGATACAACCACTTTGGAAAGCAGTTTGGCAGTCTCGTCAGGGAAATGCAAACCAATCTTGTAATGAAGCCATTCCACTCTTAGGAGAAATGCAAACTTAGTTTTACACAGAATTCTGAACACAGGTGTTCATAGCAACTCTATTTGCAGTGGAACAAAACCAGGCAGAGCCCAAACGTCATCAGCTGGTGAGCAGAGAAACAAGTGGTGGCAATACCCACGCAGTGAAATAGTGTGCGGCGGCAAAAGCAGAAGGGACTCCCGGTCTGTGCTGTAACATGGGGGAATCTCAGAATAAGCATGCCCAGTGGAAGAAGCCACACAAAGCGGAGCGTCTCAGACAATATTCCTGCACTGGGGTGACTTTGGTATATATCCCATTCATAGACATCTAAGAGAAACACAAGCTGATGGCTAGTGACAGGATTTCAGCGACTGCCCGAGGGGTAGGCCAGCGACGGCGCAAAGGGAGGGTGGGTTGGAGTGCTTCAAGGATCACGAGAAATTGGTGTGGGGGGGTGATGGGTACACTTATTATATTGACTGTGGTTTCACATATGCATGAGTCTAAACTTAAACTGTATACTTTAAATACGTGCAATTTGTTATGTATCAGTTATATCATGACAAAACTATTAGAGTATTCTGTCTGCTGAGAAATTAAAAGATACTCTCTCAGTCACCCACGGAGAACACCACTGGAAGCGTGTTTCGTAGAGCACTCTTGGCCTTTTCTTGGATCGGCCTCTGGTAAGGAGTTATTTTAAACAGGCCAAGTTAATGCACATGGCTAGGAAAGAAGTTGGAACTGGGGAAAGAGTCAGAAAGAAAAAAATATCAGTTTCTGGATTATTATATATTGCCGAATTATTAAGATTAAATATGTAAGCACTTAAAACTCTAAGATCAAGATGTTATCAAATCCATCAATTTTGTGTGTAGATTTTTAAAAAAATCTCAGCACTAATAAAAGCAGACAGATTGATCTGTCTGGGCACGGCAGCACTTAATTAATCAAAGAAATACCCGTGACACCTTCATTACACACAGCACGAGAGAACTTCCCTGAAGGAACCAGTTACTGTTCACTCCAGAGGGGCACTGGGGCCGCGGGGCTGCTGCTCTCTCCCCACCCCTGCGGTCGTGCTCAGGGCGAGTGTTCGCCCGGTCCTTCTGTCCTTCTGCGCCGGTGGACACAGGTCTCTGAGGGAGCAGGAGGAGAAGGGGAGAGACAGTAATGAGCACATCACGGTGGGAAAACACATTTAGAAACATCTGCCTACACCACATCAGAAAAATTATTAGCATTTTAGTAATCCATTCTCTGTGCCTGTAGGATACCTGGTTTTGTTCTTCAGGAATCTGGACAGCTTCAGATTACCTGCTCGGGGTGATCCCATGCTCTCCGGGTTGCAGCTGTGGTGGAAGCTTTCCAAGCAGACCTTATTTGGGCATCGAAAGGATTGTGTTTTTCGTTTGCGTCTTTCCTTGTTGCCTCGTGTGAGTCTCCCTGACGCGTCTGGTTGAGACCGACAGGCGTCTGTTCCCGAGTAGTAAGTAACCTTCTGTGCACGCCGCACTGCGAGGGCGGAACACAGCGCACACACTTGCCACCAGAGATCCCTGAAGTGGGGCTGCCGTGTTCCTTCGGTCGCAGGGACGGTGTGTTTTAAATTTGGGGGGCACAAACACGCCACCTCATCTCGGAGCCAGTGTCGGCGGCACAGCTGGAGCTGGAAATGGGGCTGCTGTGTTAGTGCAGAGTCCACACTCCAGGGCTTGAAGGCAGAGCGCTCACCTCTTCCTGTTTCAGTTTTCCTTCTCTTTCTTCCAAAAGTCTCTAAGGAGATTTAGGTATTGAGGCATTTTTCCCCTGACGAATTAGCTTGCATCTCATGGAGTACAGATGGACCTGGATAAACCAGGGACTTAAAAACGCAGAGGCAGCTTTTGGGAGCTTAGTTTTCAGGTGCGGCTGCCATGTAGATGCTAATCAGATAGACACATTTATTACATTTATTTTTTAAAATGGGGGCTGTCTTTGATGTGGTTGCTATTTTATAGCAACAGCATTGTGCAAAAGCAGGTTTACAGTTCTGAGCACTCAAAACACGGTTTATTCTTGTGGTGGTGTTTGTTATTACATTACTTTCCATATGAAAACTGGGAACCGGTTTTTGTTCTACCCTGGAGTTGTCTGTTTTGCTAATAATACTTAGGAAGTTGTGGGACTATCATTTCTCCTTAAGCAGATGAAAATCTATTTAAGTGTTAAGATCCAGCATGACTGTACCTTAAATCTAGAACCTAGGAAAACAGCTGCCGTTTTTAGGTGCGTCTCTGAACAGGCTCGGAACGGAACTTCCTGGTCACTGCAGGTTCTGCGTGTGTTCGTAGCAAACAGCAGTGGCTCCGGCTGCACCCCATGGGAGCGCTGGGCTCTCGTCGTCTTAGTTCTGCGTGGGAACGGCCGCCGGCTGCCAGGGCGTTTCGGGGGAGAGACAAGAGTTCCTCCCCGTCCTCCGAAACTGGTAAATGGACATATGTTTTCTTAGGGTTCCCCCCAAGCTTACTCTTTTCCCTTCTGGGTTTCTGTGTGTTATTATCATGAAGTTTAGTTTAACTCTTGCCACAGATGTGGGCAAGGACTCAAAACCAAAAACCAAATTAATTACCCGAGGGGAATTTTGACACAGGTGTATCAGGCATCGTATTGTGGGTGACAGACAGCAACACCAAGCACATTTTTATTAGGCGAAGTGACTCTTTAAATTTCCTTCAATGTTACTTTTTTTTTCCATTTCTTCAAATCCTCGAAAGGCCCCTGCATGCAAACACCCAGGTTTCTGCCTAAAGTGAAGAAATAACAATTCAGGGCAAAATAAATGAGCAAAACAAACACTTCAGACGAGGGCCAGGCGCCCAGCTTCACACCCTTGTTTTTGAAAAATCTCACTACCGGCAGCCTCTTGCCACGGCTCCTGTTGCTCACAGCCGCTGGGCCCCCTTCTCTGCTGGAGGCGAAGCGCCTGTCGGCCCGTCCCTCCGGGTCCGAGGCCTGCGAGGTGCTTCGGTGCTGGCAGCCCCGGGCCACCTGCTCCCTTTGGTGCTTTTAGGTGTGTGCAACATCTCCTCTTTTTTCCCCCAGCTGAAATAACGCATTTATTTAGTTCAGGTAATTTCTTCTTTTTTAAAAAAAGTATTCTATTGTTGTTCAGTTACAGCTCTCTGCAGGGCCGTCACCATCTCGTCTCAAACTGTCTTGAGTGTCAGGCCTCACGCGGGGCGCAGACGGGAGGTCTCGCTACTACTCCCCAGCACTACTGTGCAGGCGCAGCGCTGCCCGCATGGACGCGCCTTCCCACCCCAGGGCCGGTCTCTCCTTCCGTCTCTGGGTTTTGCTTCTCTTCATGTCTGGGGCAGGGGGGAAGGAAAAAGGACAAAAACAGCATTAAGGAACCATCTCTGCGTCACTGTCCCTTGACTTTCTACTCTGACAGGGTTGTCATGCAGTTGTTTCGGGAGCCCTGTTTCAGCTAGTGCTGCCCTTCTCGTACTGGTCCGCCCCCTTTGAGTCCAACAGTTTTGTTTTTGTTTTGGTTTTTGGTTTTTTAAATTTTTACGAAGGAGTAAGGGTGTGAGCTGAGCGAGTCTGAGGTTTCTCTGCCACAGCTTTAGTTGGAGACTCACGAACACCCTCCTCCCCAGAAACCTCAGACCCCAGCGAGCAGAGTGAGGCCTGAAAACAGAGCGAGATGTTGCAGGGCCTCCCTCGGCACCGAGGAGACGCCCCTCCCTCCGCAGGGCCTCCTGTGGGAAGGGAAGCGCTGGGGCCACCCGGCTGGAGGCCTGGTCTGGGTTCACCGCGGCTGAGATGTGGGCGCCGCGCCCTGCCGACTGGAAGACTGTGCGGAGGACCTGGTGCAGGGCTTAGGGTGGCAGATTCTGCCCACACCGTGACCGCTCACCAGCACCATCGCCCGCGGCCCGAGCTTCTGCGGGCGTCCCTGGGGGCTTCTCACCGGTCCTTTCCTTTGTTCCTGAGACCCTGCGGGCTTCAGGGTCTCAGTAACTGTGACCTTGTGTGTAGGCGCGCTCCAGTGAGAAGCCTTCCTGTGAAAATAACAGACTTCCACATTCCTGGGTCTTACTAAATCGGTTGTGGGGTTAGGAAAGCATGATAGTTTTATAAAAGGTTTCACTTCAGATTTTCTTTAAGTATTGACGTCCTCACGCATT